>NW_028289134.1:0-306484 GCF_059628265.1 Tinamus guttatus
CAAAAATAGCTCTATCTGCTTCTTTGGTGAAGAATCCTGTTAATACCACTCTAGTCCTCCAGCTGGGATGGTGTTTCAGCTTGGGCTGAAATGTGTGATTTGAGATGACGTTGTTCCTAGAGGATGTCAGCAGGTGTGCAACTGCTGGACAGAGTATTTCCTGACCACTTGACCACTGCAGAGACCTCCAAATACCTTTTTGCAGGGTGGACAAACGTGGAAGCAGTGGACATATGGCAAGACCATTGTGAGAGGCTTGCAGGCTCCCCAAACGCAGTGCACGTGCAGCTTAATTTTGGTACGTGTTCCAGTTAATTTTCCATGCAAGACTGATATCTGGGTATTTATCAGGTTTTGCATTTTGCATCTACATAACCTAGATGTACGATACATCTAGGTTAGGTCTGTGTCTTCCAATCTGTATTGTTAGTGTTTGATGTCATTTAAATTACATAGATTGCCTTGGAGGATGCAGCCTGCCTCACCTCCTTTTTATAGTAGCCAAACGATAAACTGTAAAAACGGCAGGAGGATCCTGTACATGACTATCTGTATTCCCTTGAATGTGCATTTAGTCTAGTCATTTCATGAAGAAAAGGCAATAAAACCTTTAATCTAAGTAATTACAATGTTTGAAAGGCTCTTTTCATCCAAGTCAGTCTGGAGGGGTGATTGGAGAAGCCATGGAAAATCTAATACATAGTTTCTTTTGGGGAAGGGGAGAAACAGGGAAATCCTTAAATTTCCCCTTTTTTTTGGATGTTGTTTTAATGTTTAGTTGGCCTAATTACATGTCTGTGTTATTTACAGTCTGTTATTTACCGTAAGATAATAGGGTAGCATGGATTTCTGAACTGTCAGCTCTGCAAAAGTGTAGCTCATTTATTTTAATGACTGCATTGCCCAGCCAATTAACGGGATGGTCAGGCTCCTGTGAAGAAGTACATTAGCTCAAGCATCAGCGAGCAAGGCCTTTTCCCTAATCATGAGTCTTTAGCTAAGAAGTATTTGTGTTGTAAAGCTCCCGTTGAATAGTTAGGTGCCAATTGTTGCTTTAGGCATTTCTGACAGCCTCTCCTTTACTAAAATGGGGGACAGAAAAAACAACCAACAAATCAAGCATGGAGGAGCTGCCATATGGGCAAAACCAGTGCTGCTGGCAAGCTCCACTCTGGGAGCACTGATGGACTTCTCTGGATGTGGCATGGGGACCCTATTCCCCGTAGCTGGAGCTTAAAGACCTGAGGTGGCAAGGCAATGTGTGCCTGCACTTCAGCTGTCGTGACCCAGTCTCTGACATGTGCTGCTCTTAACTGAGGGATTGAGCTGAATTGTGACAGCAGAGCTGCAGGGAGGCCATAAGTTGTTGTTGTTGTTGTTGTTTTGTTGGATTTTGTGTTTCAGAGTCTTGAGGCTTAAATATTAGAAATCTCCTTAGTATTGCACAAAGATGAGGTGGTGTTAGACATAAAGACTAAGGTATTCTAAGGATGCACATGAACTCCAAAGAGCACATTTTCTAAGAGTGTGACAGTGAACTGTTGATTGGCAAATTAATCAGAGACACAGCAAGCTGTCTTCAAAAATTGAGATGAAACGGCATGTTCCAGGAGAGGAGCCATGTACAAGACAAGGAGCAGAAGGAGAATCTTGGACTCTGACCTAAAGATAGCAGGAGGCTGCAGAGGAATGTGAATAAAACTATACTTTTCTCTCAGTCAGAAACAATGAAATTGAAGAAATTCTGCGGCTCTCATGCCAGCCAGTCAGCAGGAGGCTCCTCTAGCTCATAGGAGATGCTGCTGAGCAAGCAAGCTATAGGCATTGGTCCTATCACTTGTGATTTTCCATCAGGCAGAGTACCACAGTAAACGAGAGCCTTGCTTAGGGGTAACAAAGAGACCCCTAAGCAAGGCTCTCGTTTAGTTACTGTAAGAGGCAGCGAGCAGGGGTTATAACCTCTCCATAAATATTGCTTTTTTTTTTTCCCCTCCACATCTCTGCTGTGAAATTTGCTTACAATTGCTTTGCAAAAAACACAGCTTTAGGCTGGAGACCTGCTGGACCAAGCCTTCCAAATCTGGAGTAAATGTAGCTGCTATAGCACAAAGGAGCAGCCAGAGAGTAGCTTGGAGCTCACACGGCAGCACAGCTCCCTCCCTTCGCATCCAGCCTCTGCCTTTGCAGAGTGCAAAGTGACTTTCACACATTCATGCCTTTGCTCTTCTTGGTTCCTATGCATGTAGGTTTGTATCAATGCAGTTGATCTCGAACTGCTAGCTAAAAATATTTCACTGCATAATACAGTCAATTTGTAAAGGAGAGGTGCACATAGGAGAGGTGTAATGCAGCTGAGCTGCCTGGTTCTTGTTCTGAAGTCTGCACCTCTCAACCTAGTGAGTTTGTTTTATCCATCCCGAGAGAGATCTTGTGCAGTGTTTGAGGTACGGTGTGCTGAAAGACCTCATTAATGATGCAAACACTTGAGCTGTCAGTGACTCATAACAAAGCACAGAAATAGGAAGGGCTGAAGGAAATTGATTTTCTTTAATTCCTTTGTGAAGTGTCATGTGGAATACTGATCACTTTAGTGGAAATGATTTAAATCTCCCCCAGGCACCTACTGGAAGGCAAACAGGTTTGAGCAGAGATGCTTTGCTTGAACGACAGTGCCCATAATTTGGGTATTAAGATGTTTGTGACATTAACTGACCCAGAGGCAACTGAACTATGGTTTCTCATTGAAAAGAGAGGCTGTTTGCATTTAAACTGCTGCTATATTACTGTTTCATATCACATTATGCGGTATGCAACTGTTTTAGTGGTTTTGCAGTGAGTAAGAGGAAACACATCTTGCAGTCAGAATATTGCACTGGTGATAGTATGCCCTGTATTTGGAAATAGATCAAGGTGACTCCTTGTTCTATCAGAATCAGTTTTATTATGCCTCTTAGCTACTAAAACTTATCTTGTCATCCTGGAATATACTTTGCAATTAAAATTAGCAGTGAGAAAAAAGCTAATGGAAAATCTGTGGAAAAAGAAATCTGATTTTTAAATACATTTCTATTATACTTTTACAAGCATGTTACAGTTCTGTGTTAGAGGTGAATCTCTTAAGCATTTTTTTTCTCCCCAGCCCTTATAGGAAGTAGAGTTAAATTCATGAGTTCATAAAGCCCTGGGTTATCTCTTGGTGAAAGGTGGGATAGAACTATAAAGCACTTTATTCCTTTGCTATCCACAGGGAGTTATTACTTTGGTCCAACACATTATTAGTGAACATTAGAAAACTGCATTGAATGATTCACTGGAAACCAAACAGTAGTAAATAATGCCTGTTTAGACCTGCTGTCCTGTGAGGAACATTTTGACCAGAAGACAGGTTGAGATTTGCCTAAACTAACATGTATTTCTAAAAATCTTAGCAAGGTCAACCAGAGTGATCATAAAACAGTAGACTGTGATATTTGCAGTCTTCACCACTGCTCCTGATCACTCTGGCATTTACATTACCTTGGTCTGCTAGCTTCATTACAGGCCATGTCTTTGTGAGATTAATCTGTTCTGCTATGTGCTGAAGCAATGGGAAATGTTTAAAGAGCTTCTCCTACGTGCATGGTATAAAACCAGCAGGGAGAAGGGAGTGCATAGAGAATGCAGAATAAGAGCTTTGGTGGGAAGAGTGAAAGAAGGCTCTGAACTGAAAAAATATTAGTTCTATTGATGGGCTTGAATCAGAAATCTGGGTCCAAGGGTTTGTGATCTGAGATATGGGTTTCTCTCCCCACGTGTGAATGAGAAACCCATGCCCAAGCAGGGTCTTCATGCAGATCTAATCTAAATTCAGCCTGCTGAGCTCTCTCAGATCAGCAGTGCTGTTAACCTTATTCATTATCTCTCTTAATGTTAATGATGGGTGTCTGATGTGAATCGCAATCATCCACTCTCCTTTACCATAGCCAGTGTACTGCAGGTTCAGCTAGGACATTATTAACTAATAGAGATGGGACATAGGATAGTCCTGTCCAAAACAAGTGCTTACATCCACATCAGGACAAGAGGAAATGGCCTCACATTGCACTGGGGGAGGTTCAGGTTAGATATTAGCAAAAAATTTAACATTGAAAGAGTGGTGAAGCATTGGAACAGGCTGCTCAGGGAAGTGATGGAGTCACTGTCCCTGGCAGCATTAAGAAACGCGTAGGTGAGGCACATAGGGACATGGTTTAGCAGGCATGCTGGTGATGGGTTTATGGTTGGGGTTGATGATCTTGAAGGTCTTCACCAACCATAATGACTGTGTTAAAACACAGACCAAAGGTGGGTGCAATGCATGTGATGCGCAGGCATCTCTCTCTGCCACCGGTGTTTCACTGCCTGTCTGTGACCTTGCAGAGGAGCAGCAGCTTGGCTTGCCTTGTCCCAGGGAAGGGCTTGGTGGAGGTAGTGGCCACAGGCTGGCCACCAAACGGACACCAGGAGCTCCACGGGGCTGCTCGCCTTGCGCCACAGCTCTCAGCAGCCACGTAGGGACCGTGGTGGCATCGGCCCCGTGGAGGGGTCTCACCCGTATGTAGCCACCAGCCTCATACATCTAATTCAGCTGCTCCTATAGCTACGATTAAGGCATCACTGCTCCTTATCTTTAGAGAGGATTTGTTTTTGCAAGGTGTGAGTATGGTGCTGAGTGAGCAATGATGTGACAAATGTACAAAAAAGGGAAGCGAAACCTTGGGGGATTCCCAGCAGGTGGGAGATGGCTGAATGAGCTGCAGTTTTAACAACTAGCACAAGATGTAGCACTCTTATGCGTGCAAGTAGCTCCTCTAGTGTAACTGCCTTTGAGCTATCACCTCAATTTGTTGGTCTCAAAGTGGCACAGTTACATTTTGAAAACTCGTCACTGCTTTTACTTAGGTCTTGCTGCTGCTTTTCACTTAGATTTTAAACCTCATTCACTGAAAACAATTCCCTCTTGGAATTTGATATTTGTAAGGGTCTTATGTCATTTTAAATGGATTTTTCCTCTTACCCTTAGTACATTAAGGCCTCTCTCAACCTAAATATATTCATATATACATGTGTGGGTGTACATATACACATGCCCTTCTATTCTCAAAATAAAGTCCCATTGAGTTTCTGTTGTAATTTATTGCCATAATGAGTTTGAGATCATAATAGTATTTACGACTTTACTAGAGGTTCAAACAGTAGAAAGGAAACAGGAAAATTAGGTGCAAAGCCTGGTTTCAAACACATGCCTCGCAATAAAGACCTCATGACAGTTTTAATAAAGCTGCTTGCTCTCTGCCCTGTGTATGGTGGGATGTTCTTGTTGCCACTTTGTTTGCCCAGTGGCTGCTTTATTCCCATGGTAATACTGCTGCCATTCACAGCTGATTGATAGACAATTTCTTTGAAACAGGACCTGTTTATAGCACACCTAGCTGGGACCAGGTGTTTCAGGTGCTCCCGATGTGGGGAGGCACTAAACCAAGAGCCAGGCTGGAAGTGCCCAAGGAGCAGATACTGCGGTGCTGCCCGTAGCTCAGCTTTGTGCCAAGTCCCACCTTCACCGTGCCGGTGCTGGCACTGGGGCACATCCCCAGGAGATCTGCTCCTGAGGGGTAGCGCTGTGCACGAGAGTGGCCTGGTCCCCTGCGAGGTGAAAGAGGATCTAATGGGCTTTGGTTTAGAAATTCTTGCTTACGCTTGTTACACAAACAAGTAGTCCTGTGAATCCTACAAAAGATGCACACACAGCAGTGCTGAGCTGCTACTTCCCAACCCGTTAGTGCTTGAGGATGATGCACAAGCTGTGTATCTGTGCAAGCGGAGCAGAAATGGAAGAGTGGCAGGACTAGTGTTTAAATGAGTTGAGGCTTTTGACACATTTTCTTTGATCCAGGTAAGCTATGCTCAGCACAGGGACGATCATCTCACGATGATAAAAGGTAATTAAAAAAGCTGTGAATGGCCTGGAGATGATAGATAGGGAATGCTTGTTCGCTGTGCTCTCAGAGGCAGAGGTACCCCATGCAGCTACCAGGCAGCGGGGCTCAAGGTTTGTGCTGATGGCTGCAGTGTGCAGCATCAGGGGTGAAGGGCAACTGGGGAGCAAGCAGCCTTGTAGAGATGTCATTCCCTGGCAGCCCTCCTAAATTATGCAAAGGGTGAAATGGGTAGTTAGAAAAGCCTATCAGCTCTTTACCCGAGAATACATCGGCTGCAGTTATTCTGAACAGGAAATATGCTGAGAACAGTGGTATCCGGAGACAGTTTGGTAATGAAATGCGAGAGGAAAACCAGCACAGCGGTCACTTCTGTGCCTTGCTGATCAGAGACCCCGGGGCTGCCACGAGACGGTGCCTCAGCTCGCGAGCGCTCCTGAAACGCGGCCTTGTCGCTCACCGCTGCGTGCGCGGGACCGGGAGCAGGATGCAGCTGCAAAACCACTCAGTGTGAGGCTGCCCTGGCTTTGGTGTCTGGGGCTTTAGACATGTGCTTGTAGGCATCACAGGTATCTCAGGCCCATGGCAGAGGGGCGCTTCTCCATGCATGTGCTCAGTGCTCTGAAAGGAATGAACTGCTTTTAATTCCCTTTTTCCCCAACAGGAAAACCCCTCAAAGGAATCAGCACACTAACTGCTTGCTTGGGAGGAAATGGTGAGCGCACAGGGGCTCTCAGGGGACACGTCTGCCCGGGTAGCCCCGGCCCCACTGGGCTTGGACACGGTGCCCCACGCCGCTGGCCTGCCCAGGACGCGCAGGACTCTCAGTGGGAAGCGCTCCTGTCTCTCTGGAATGTGAGAAGCAAAGGACAGATGTTAAAATGAGCACAGAGGCTCCCAGGCAAAAGGCAGTGAGGAGGTTTGTACGCGGAGCCCTCTTCACCCGAGCGCAGCTGTTAGCAACGAGATCCCCAGCCACGTCATGCAAATCAAGAGGCACTAAGTGCAGCAAAACACATGAGAAACGGTGCTTCTTGAATCAGTCCTTTCTGTGGCATGAATATTTCACACGAGGCAGGAATGTATTCCCAGTTATCTCTGCAGTTCCTTTAGATTGGGAATATAATTTGGTCTCACAGTTTGGGAATCTCTGCTTGAATCCTGCTATAAAAAATGGAAAATTGTATAAACACCGAGCTATGGAAATACATATTTCTGACGTGTAGGATAAACAAGCTGGATCTGTACTGTCAGGCTGTGGCATGACATCTCACTGGATTGCAGTCAGAGGATGCAGCTTGCTTTGCTTCCAAGAGTGTTGTGTCTTAGAGCCAACCCCCTTCCTTTGCTACTTGATAGAGATCCCTCAGTTTCTCTCCTTTGCAGGAAAGGAAAGTCCAAAGGAGGTTTTTAGGACTTAGCCTAAGATCTCAGATGAATAAAATGCCTGATGGTATCTCAGGGGCTTTTGTCTGAGTGCAGAGGGCAATGCTGGGGACTTGGATGTCTCTGGAGGAAAGAAGAAAACAATTTCATTAAACAGCTGTGAGTGAAACTTTGAAAAATATAGTACCAGGAATCGCTCTGAAATAAACTTCTGTCCTAAAACCAAGCCATGGCATAGTTTAGCTTTTAAAACTTTTATGGGGGTTACTTTCTTTTTCCAAACTAGGTACTAGCAAGTAAAGTGCTGGCACATTTTATCAGCTAAGCTCAAATGCTTTCTTGAAGCCGCAAGGAGGTTCTCCAATTAGCAGGAAAAAAAAGCGCAGGAGTAATGAATCTGAGAGTGTTTTGTGAGGGACTATGTGCAAGCCCCAAGTGACTGCTGATTGAGGCAAAGAGGTGAAAGTATTTTCATGCAAAGGCCCAGCAGACAGTGAGTAGATCACTACCAAATTTTATGTAGCCCTCAGAAATAGCAGCCCCAACCTATCTGCAACTCCATCAAAATTCAGCCTGGAAACCTCTCTCTGCATTCCCATGGAACAAGAGCCCTGCCAAGGCACATCTTGGGTGCAAGGTGTGCAGAGAGGCAGCTTTGGGCAGTAATTTTCAAAGTGCTCAGGTAATGTGTCTAAAATTTGTTGGGTGCATGGTTTGCTCACACAATAAAAGTTGATGTGGGTAAATTTGTGCAGATTTGAAAGTACTTGCAGGGTTGTTATGTCCTTTTAACAATGAATGCATGAAAGGTTTTGCATGAAAAAAGTTGAAATGTTAATTTCAAAGGTGTGAACAGTGCTTGCTTGTGAAATTTGCCTGTGTTTAATTTTAAAAATGCAGATTCCCACTTTGATCATTCAGAGCATCTCTGTCAATCACCGATGATATTTTTACAGTTCTGGCTCTGCTGAGGGAGCTGCATGTTTCCTTTTGCTTGGAGATAACACAGCCAGCTGACAAACCCAATTAATTGTCTGATTCTGGTTCTAAGCAGGAGATGGCACCAGCCTCCCAGGGACTTCCAAACGGCTGTGGCCACCTGACTTTTGAGGCCCTATTTGCAGTGACAGACCCTGATTGCTCCTGTGAACAAAAATCAAGGCTCTGCATGCACAGGCATAAATTTTCATGGAAACCAGTTGGAAGACTATCTAGTATGCAAAGCTTGCTGTTGAGTCAGCGCTTTCAGCAGTCTTTAATGTAATTTCTTGGAGCGCTTGCTCTCTCCAAGTCACTGAATTAGTTGATCTTCTGAGAACTGCACATTTGCCCTCGTTTTGAACTTCTCAGTCCATTTCTCTGAAATGTTAATGGTATGCAGTGCAGAGGGCTTCAAAAAGGCACTGGAACAGATGTGTATCTTGAGTTTCTGCAATACACGTTTCTTTAAAGTGTTCATCATGTTCAATATCCAATAAATATGGCCTAGTAACACTGGGTTTGAGAACAAGGCTGGAAAAAATGGATCTGTGAGCACAAGCTGCACAGGCAGATCTGTAGCCTGCTGTTACAGCCTTTTATTCAATTATCTGTTTTAGAGTAACTTGAATAGAAAGAGTTGAAGTGAAATGTGGCAGGAGAACATCTGTGCTACCATAATGACTATTCAGGGCATTTTTATTTGATTGTCAGTTTTGGCTTCCTGGAAAAAATATAATTTACATGTAATTTCTCCAAATATCATTTTTATTATAATGAATTCTTTTCTTTATAATAAATCCAGATTAACCTATTACTTTTTCAGAGAAATCTTGGATGTTAGTGGCATTCTTGTGACCTAAAAGAAGGCAGATTTGGTGTGCTTTTGTATTTTGCTTTTTTTCTTTTTGGCCTGTTTTATAAGTTCAGTATAGCTCTTAATGCAAGTTCCCGGATTAAGTAGTCTTTGGGGAATGAAAGCTAATGCTATAATTATACCTTCTTTCTGAATTTGATCACAGTGGCAGTGGGTGTTTTCTGATAATTAAAGCTCGTGCGGCTGATTTACGAACATCATGTTCATTGATATTTTGCTTTGCCGTGTTCATAAACTGCTTGCAAGCGAGCCGCTATTCTTCTGGTTCCTGTGTTGTGACTTTGAGCGAGGTGGAGGATATTGGCAGTCGATACGAAGGCCGCGAGCTCTCGCCTCTCCAGGCCTTGCCCCCATGGGCGAAGGCCGAATCCCAGCAGGTACATGCGGGCGCGCGAGGGTCCTGGCCGCCTACAAGACCCCTCCTCCATGTGCTATCCTAGGACTTTCCTTTTTTTAACGTGCAGATAGTCCAGAGGGGCACCAGCAGCGGGCAGAGACGTCTCCACACGAAGCCCGTGCCAGCAGGGAGATGACATCCTCAAGCCCCAACCAGTGTCCTGATGGTGAGCCCTGGTCTTGCAGAGGGGGAGCAGCTCTTTCAAGCCACTTTTCCGGGGGAAGAGGGGCTTCTGTAGACGAAAAGAGACTTAGAAGAAAGAGCTTGAGGTAAGACTAGGAAATATCTAGCAATGGTGAATATAAAGAATAAGTTTCTTCACAGTTCTGCAGAAACATCTGCCTTTTTCCTTTATTCGATAGGAGCAAATAGTTCAAGATGTGCTTTTCCCTGGGTGCTTTCCAAACTCTCACTTTCTTTTTTTTTTTTTTTTTGCTTCCCTTGACCCTTGCTTCACTATCCTTTAGTTCAGTGGAAAAATCCTATTAGAAGCACACTGATTACCTGGAAATTAAATCAGATACTGTCATGCTGCCACTTTTCCATCTCAAGTTATGTAAAGCAGAATTAAAAGAACCTTAGAATAAGACCCTTACTGTTTTATGAACTCCAAACTGTATTAAGGCTATTCTACCCGGTGACCTTTATCTGCACATAATTACAGTCTGAGGCACTCTTAAATCATTTGCTAAGCCGTTTCTAGCATTATTCCCTGGTGTTCTTAAAAACCTAGGGATTACCAGAGATTACTGCCCCATTTTCAGGCACGGTACCGAGGCAAAAGCAATGCTGGGCCCTGATACTTCCAGCAAGCATTGTTCTCTTTCATAAAGCTGATTTAAAAAGACAGATTAAAATTGACATGTTACCTAGGATAGAGATAGATTTATAATTTGTCATTAAAACTTGCAATAAATTGACAAACATAAGAAAAATATGTCTCTATAAAAAAAACTAAAAATGTGATTCTATAAAAAAATGCTCTCTATGCTCTCTTATGCTAAAGTCCATGGTGTACTTTAAGCAATTTCATGATCCTATTAAGTGGTCACACTTCTGGTGTAAACTTCTTACCAGACTTTAGGCTCTGAACTTTTGCTGCAGGTTTTGTTTGGAAGTGAGGGGGTGGTGGGAGTCACGTACCTGTCTCAGGTCAGCACAGTGGTTTTATTCAGCAAGTAATCCCCATACCAAGTAACTTCTGTAGGGAATGAGATGTAGCTTCAGGAGCCTGATTTAACCTACTTCTTACGTGTGTGTGATAAGCAGTTGAACGCTGGCTGGCGATGTTGTTGGATAAGATTATTAGCATGTGATAGCTCTCTCTGAAGCAAGTGTGGGGCATTAGGCTTTTACTTTGGGTTGTTTTTTGAAGATAGTGATACACATTGCAAGCCAATATTAGTAAGTGTTTTTGGCAGAGTTGGGACCAATATGGGTGAGGTGTCCTGAGCTCCATCCAACCTCCAGGTTGGGCCAAAGGGAGTGTGAAGTCGCAGCTGGACCCGCAGGGGCCCCTGCCCAGTGGTCATTGCATCCGGCCCAGACCTCCCAGCTCCTCAGGAGAAATTCACTGTGGGCAGAAGATTTTGTATCCAAGTGTACTCAGCCTTAGAATTCAATTCTCAGCAAAACCCTGGAAAAAGCCTAGGACGTGAAAGAACATCCTTAATAAATGGTGAAAAATTGCCCTGAAATGCTAAACCAAAACCCCTTCCACAGTATTACAGAATTTAAACATGAAATAGCCCTTCTGCTCCATATTGTGTGTACCAAAAAAAAAAAAAAAATCCCCTCTCTGTGCTACAGCAACTGTTATGCAACTGCCCCAATTATTTTGACATCTAGTAGTTGATGTGAAAGTATACGGTTTCTTTCTAGAACTAGTAAATGCAGTGGCATGTTGCAAGCCAAAGAAATTTTACAGAAATAATGTGAAAAAGCATTTGGACTGTTTTCACAGTATTTATTGAGATTATATCGCATAGTTTCCTTGCTTTCATTTTTTTTTTTTTTCGTTTAATTATGAGCCAGCAGGGACTTGCGAGTTCCCCTTAGTGATGAATATCTTTCAGCATTGACATAATATTTTTCTCTATAAACAAAAAAGTTTCCTTTCATTCTCTCAAAATTAGGTTCAGTAATAGGACAGAAGATAGTTTGAACGTTATAATACACTCAGCTCTTTAGCTATCCTTCAGTAATCTCTATATCCCCATGCGGGTGAAGGAAGATGACTTCTTGTCGTCTACAGCAGTGCAACTGAATCCTGGAAAAATCCTGTTTAAAGGTCAACTGCATTTTGGGGCAGTGGCAGTATCTTTTTAGAGCTGGTTTTGTCCCACTGCTTACACATCTGTCTGTATATATACATATATATATATGTGCTCTTTCTTTATGAGCACACAAATGGGCTGCAAATGCTAAGTTTCGCCTATGGACAACAGACATGTTTTGATACTGCTTCACTTTCCATTTCTCTTTTGACAAAGAAATCTCATCGAAGTCAAAATCCTGGCTGATAAATGGCTTACAGCTGGCAGATGTCTCCCTTCCAGTAGTCTTTGAATCACCTATGGGAAAAGTCACCAAAGCACCTCTCTCCTTGCACCTTCCTGTTGAGGTTTTGTCTCTGGTCCTGCAAGTAATTTTTCTCAAATACTTTGCTTCGATTTTCCTTCTGCTTCCTCCTCCTATGCTTGTAATGCCAGCAATAAACCTGGGTTTTCCTAACAAAATGATTGTCTTTTCTTCCAGAAAATATGGAAGATGTCAACTAACTAAATAAACTGATAACAGCCGGGATATGTAGTATGATAAAACGTTGGGGTTTCGATCCAAAAAAAAAAAAAAAAAAAAAAAACCAACCAATGAAACAAACAAACCCCCCACACAATTCCAAGGGTGACCCTTGCAGTTCTCCGGTACCTCTGCTGTGGTAAGGTTAGGAGTGAGGGCAAGTGAGAGTCCAAAGAAGCGCTGAAATCTGTCTTCCCTGAGCTGGGCTTTTCGCTGGCCAGGCTGTAGGTAGCAAACATCTGGCAGCAGCTGTGCTGCGAGCCACAGGGATTCGGTCAGATGAAATAAACATTTCTGTGGAACAGGTTCCTGAAAACAGGCATACAAGAAAGATCATTTTTATGCCTGCCTGACTGATCGGCACACAGAAAAAGGGATGAAATGTTCTCTCCACAGCCTGAATATGATGTAATTAGTTATTCATTTTTATTCAAGCCTCACGTATTGTGTTTCTCTGCTTCTCTTTCAGTGGCACATCGTCACCTATTCTCCTTATTTTTCTGCTTTCTCCTCTGACTCTGAGCAGTAACTCTCATTCAAAGCACCATGCCTTACCCTGGCTCATTTAGCTACACAGATTTGGTTTGCTAGGGGCTGTGCAGAATTGCTTGCATTGCACCCCTGGTCTTGGTGAGCGTGAGCACTCGGGGGGTACAGCCTCCTTGTCTGGATCTCATAGGGTTTGGGCCTGGCATCCTGGTATGGGGAGCTGCTCCAAGCGCTTGTCAGGAGCTTAACGCTGTGTATGAAATCTTGTTAAACCACTGCGTTCATCTCCTTGAAATGCATGTCATGTTTTATGGTGAAGTTTTACAAGTCCCTGGCACACACTTACAAGTCTCAGCATCTTGCTTTTTTAATTACCTCTTATTTCTTGTTGTTAAAGTGCTAGAAATTGTTTTGCTCTGTCCTAGCAGTGACCTCTCTAAGGCGTTATCATCTTAGTCACGCCCCAGAATTTGTGCTTAAAAATGAGTCTTTTGCCTTGACAGTTTCTGTTGCTCTTCTCTAAGCTCCTTTTTAGCTGGACACTTTTTGGTGAGATGGGAGCCCAGACTGGCGTTTAGAGATGCTTAGAGCAGGAATCCTCACTTTACAAAATGTCTCTGCAGATGCGATTCTAAAGCCAAACTGTTCCCCCCACCACCCCTCTCCCCGTGTGCTTGTGTTGTAAACTTAATATCTTGCTTGTCAATGAATTATTCACAGGCTGTGAGGCCCTATGCAACAGCTATGACCATTTACTCCAAATGCCTTTACACAGAGGCCATTTAATTTCTCCAGAAGAGGATTAAAGCATGCAGGTCCTCTAGAAAAGCATTTTAAAGACTAAGTGATTGGAAGTGTACCAATTTTTCCAGTAATCCTCTCTACTGCTTAATTACCTACACTGCTTTGAAACCATGTTTTAGTATAAGGCCACGTTTACCTGATTTCACCTCCCATTCATGAATTTTAAGCCTGTGTCAGCCCATCTGCTTTGACTTATCCCTATTCCTCCTGTGGGTACCTGGATGGGTACACAATTATCAAACCATCTTTCTCACCAGTTTTCTTAATGGGATGCAGTGCAACGCTATCCATTATAAGGTCTGGAGCTCATTTAATGAGGTGCTTCAGATCAGTCCAGAAAAACAGCCCCTTTTGCTACTCACTATCCCACCAGTCTCTGTGACAACTGACTATTTACTTGGCAAGGACTTTATCCTATCTTCCTTTTCATCCAGATCCATTGAAAACACCAACTACATTGGCCCATTTCCTCTGATATCCCTTTTCTCACAGCCTCGCTCCTTAATACCTTTAACATCACAGTTTGGATAGTTCGGATAGTGAGACACTTGTAAATCCACAGAATGTACTCTGCTCTTTCCACGTAATGCAAACAAGCTTTTTAGTCAAAAGGTTGCGTGGCAGCAAGGAAAACTATTTCCATCAGCACAGAATTGGTAAAATATTGTTTAAAAAAAGAAAACTAAGAAGTGTTTGTTTGACAGAATCTACCCTCCACGAAACCACAATGACTGATATAAATTATATGTTTAGCCTGTAATTCTTTGTTAGTAAAATCCTGAAACCCAAGCAAACTAATGTCAGATAGGAAAATTCCTTTCTCTGTTTTGCAGCAGTGGAATTACACTAAAATATGGAATAGATTGGGATTTTTCTAATATTTGTTTAATAATCACCCTTACTGACAAAATAGTACCTTTCACTTTGGTTGAGAAATTTTGTGCAGCTGATTGGAAAGTATTTAACTTCATTGCAGCCTCCGATATTGTGAGAAGAGGTATGGGTTAAGACCGTTCTGCAGCAATTGCACATATTTTCTTTCATTTCCTCATTTTTCCAACGTATGTAAGTAACTGACCCCAATGCCTGAAAAACTGTCAGAAACCAGAAGGCAGCCTTATTTTGGTATTAGTGATGAGATTAAGAACAACACTAATGAAAAGAAAGAAAAATAGCAATTTGTGAAAACAGTGGTTGGCCTCGGAGCTGGGGTTGTGCGAGCCCAACCTCGGGCTGGCGAGGGCTCCCCAGGAGCCTGCCACGCTGCACACAGCTCTGCAGGAGACACAGCAAAGGGCCAGCCGAGCCCCAACCTCTGCCCTCTTCTCCCCAGATTCCCACAAAAGTGCGTAAAAAAATACAAATCTGAAAATGTCGCTTGTAGCTTGTCTTAAATGGCTCCTGACATATCCTGACATATCAGGATAATGTTCACCTGAAGGTCCCAAGAGCTGCTCTCTTTCACACAGTTCTGCAGGTTTGGGGCTGGGGAAGAACCAGTCTCTGAGAGTAATCAGTTTGGGGAGGAAAGGGTTGTTCAATAGCCTAAACCAGAAATTGCAGAGGAAAAATCCAGTCAGTTTAGCTCTGTGTTTCAGAACCATGTTATTTTTTTTTCTCCTAAGATCTGTCACATGAAAGTTAAAGCATTTTTATTTCAGACCAATCCGCAACATGATTTTGACAGAAAGCACTTTGCTTTTGAATAACTAGATGTTGTGTGTGATTTGTGGCACCTGATATTCTGACATGCTCATAGTGTATGTGCACTGCACCCTGCAAAAAACCCTACAAAAAGCACACACTCTGTCAGTGGCTCTGGTTAAATCTGCTCCTAGGTTGATCAAACCTGTACGTATTTGGGCCTGAAGATGTTTTTGGGAGCAGAGAGGATTGTTCTTTTTTTTTTTTTTTTAAGAAAAAACAAAGGTTGAGCCTCTGCATAGTGGTAATTAGATGGCCACCTCTCTTGCAAGATTTTTTAAATTAAATATAGAATAATAGGATTAGACTCTAATAGTGTTATACACTTTTCATCAGGAAGGAACTCAGAGTCTTCTGGGTTTCTGATGCAACCAGAATCCAGCAGCCCCACTCTGTCTTAATTTGAGTTTTAATGCTCAGGATAAGGAATCTGCCACAGCTAGTTTAGCAGCTAAGTGCATTAGGCAATGTAATGAATTATTGACCAGTGGCTAACAGTTTAACAACTGATCAATATACTTAAGTACATATATACATACCAGTATATATATGTATATTTAAAAAAAAGAAAAAAGGTTGAAAATGTCTTCCTTTCTTAGTAAGGAGAGTGCTTAGGGCAATTTAGCCTTTTCTGTCCTGACTGTATAAGTAGCAATGACCCAGAGACCAAATAACTTATTTAAGGAATTTTGCAATCATTAAATCCTTGAAGTTATATTGGACTAATGCCTTTATCTATCATATACACTTATATAGGTATCATATAATTTATCATCTACTGAATAGGCATTTGGCATTTGCTGAGGACGGAGGTTACCAAGTTCATAGGAAGCTGATAAATGTTTGAAGTCTACCAGCATTGCCTCCATGAGTATAACTCAAGTTGGCAATAAGTTTCACAAAAAAAAAAAAAAAAAAAAGGTTGTATCTAATTCGGTACTGAATCATCATTTCACTCCTGTGGAGAAAGGAATGCCACTTAGGCTCACTTTTGTGATGGAGCACTAATGGGATAAAAAACCTTGAAACATTATGGAATCCCCACAATGGGAGACATAAAATCTATGAGGGAGGCAAGTCTGACTCTTTCTCTGCCCCTGTGTTCCTGCGTATAGCACAATGATTTAATCACGAGCTGTCATTCAGGACTGTTCTAAGAGACAATATAAGCTTACTGACAGGTAATAGCAGGGAGCTGTATGGCCAAGTCTCTTCAGTCAATTAGAGGAGACCGCAGGGTGAAATTGCATCTTAGTGGAGATACCCAACTCCTTTCCTTCCGCGTTTGTTTACTTTCCTTTCTAAAATTGCTCTCTATACCCATGGCAAACAGAGGCTGCGCAGTTCCAGGAAACTGAACTGGCTTTTTTTCTGCTTTGAGCACCACTAATGAATTCAAAAATTTGCTTTATTATTCCTCCCCCCTTTTTTTTTTCCTCCACAGATTGCTTCCTTTACATGTGAGTATAAAAATACCTTTCCCCATCTCTGTTAAGAATTATTTCATTAAAGCATTTGATGACCGTAAGTGTGGAAGAAGCTATATAAACGCAAATCTTGTAAGATCATGTAGGTAGTTCAAATGTCTCTCAGCATAACTTTATCAACAGTACCAAAAATCACATAATAATTTGGGAAAAAAAAAGATATTTCTTTTGCACAGCTATTAATGTCATACTCCATATTACCCATTAGGTTTCCTGCCACCAGGTTAATTAGTTCTTTTCTAGGGCCATCATTAAGCCATGCCAAATAAGAAAACGTTCTTCTCCTGTGGGTGATCTAAGAGACTCTGGCAGCACTGCAAAATGTCATAGGTTTTACTCTGATAAGACTACTTTCTTGTTATTTTTATTTTTTAACAGTATTTTAGACTGTCAATACCCTAATTCCATCAGGTAAAATACTAAGAGAAAAATACCTGCTGTGCTGACCTGAACTCAGCTTACACCGGAATTAAAATTGTACGTGCAGCTACAGCTCTCCTTTGTGACAAACAGGTAACATTATTAAGCACAGCGGGGTTGGTGGGTGTTAAATATGATGCATTGCAGTGTTTTGCCATTAATGTGCTTAATAAGTTTAGGTATTATTTCTATAATTCTAAGAGAATTCTATCAACAGTAAGCAATAATGTAGGCTGCAGAAAGTCTATTGATTTCATTTATAAAGCAGGATGGGACTAGGTAAGAACATGGGGTAAAGAGAGATCTCATGTCTCCTTCTACCCTGGCACAGGTCCGGTGGACCTCAGGCCCACGGGGCACTTTGCTTGTAGGTGACTGATGCATGTGAGAGGGGGCGGATTTTGGCTTGAGGTGAGCTGCAGCATGCAAATGTAAGGAAGACTTCTGAAAATCCAGGCATCTTCCATGTTGTGGCATGCCCTGCTGACAAGGGCAACCCAATGTCTTAGAGTCCACCTGAATATCTTGCTTCCATCGGCACAGTTGATATCCTGGAGGGAGCAAACTTTAGGTCTCTCCACCTTGAATTTCATTGTCTTCTTTCCCAGATGCTGAATGTGCTGGAAACAATCTGATCATTGAGTTAAGGATGACTGCAAGGCCTCTTCTTGGTAGGAAAAGTCTTGAGGATGAAGTCGATCTAGTCTTTGTAGAGATTTTTGCCATCTAACTGTGTGAAAAGTTAGAGGACAGGGTGCCTCTTTCACTAAAAAGAGCCTGACTTTGCCTGGAGGCTGATGCACATGGTTGGAGACATTGTATACTGGAAAAAAAATCTGACAGTCTGTCATAAAATTAGTCCTGTCCATATGTAAGAGACCCTTCTGTGAATAGAAAAAGGGACTAAACTAAGATTTATAGATATTAAGATAAAATACACATATTTATGCCTGGCTTAGGTCTTGTTGGATATGTTTTGTGAAAGAGAGAAATGGTATAAGGTTGATGAAAGAATTCTTAGAGAAATTAGGTAGACAGTGGAAATACGGGCTCAGCTTTCAGCCTGTGGGATAGCAAAGCAAAACACTCCCAAGACTTCCATGGTTGAATTTCAAAAATGCATGTCAGAGGCACTGAAGAATGGAAATATTCAGAAGATTAGCAAGTTTAAAAGAACCACTGTGTTTATTTTGTTACCTCAGATTATTTTCCTGAGGCCTCCTGTCATTTGTGGTGTACTTCCTGCAAGGCCTGATGTTTGCTCACAGATGTTTATCCAAAGTTCACTGTAATTTAGCAAACTTGAGATCTCTGACTAAGTTCTCTAATTTAGATATCACGTAATTAAGTTATGACTTGTCTGTCTGACATATTTGTGCTGTATAAAAACACAATAGAACTGTTTGGAGTGAAATAAAAGTGAAAGAGAAGAGTAAGGAACAGGAGCCTGCCTGGCGACAGGGAAGCAATAGGGGCAGGTGTCTCAGCTCTAGCACACATGGTCCCAAAATGTGGGGAAAGCCCGTGACCTTACAGTTTCTCTGGATTTAGCCCATCTCAGCCTATGGTTTTAGGAAGGCATCCTGGCAGAACTGATGCCAGGCAAAGGTGCCCACCCAAACCCAAGTGTGGTGGGGGAGAGATGAGGGATGTACAATCCTACTACCAGTTTTATGCTACGTGACATGCTACAGTCCTGAGTGCACAGCTTGAAAAGGTACATTGATGTCAAAAATTGATGACGAAGCGCAGGAAGGTTTGTCAAGACCAGGAGTTGATTATTTTAATTTAAACTGTCATTTATTTGCTTAATTTGGCAGTAAAAGCTTATTGATGCTCAGTGTGAATTGTTCTGTGAATAGTAACGGCAATAGTTTTCACTTCTGCTGAAATATAGCCCTCTTGCCTCCTTTTTGTTACTTTCTATTTCTTTTTATGACTCTTTCTAAAGGTTTAAAATGTAATTGAATAAAATCTGCCGGTAAAGACGTGACTGGTCTATAAAAAGGCTTTGCTGCTGTAGTGTTGCTGATTGATAGAGAAAATTAAGATTTTTACTTAGAAATCAATGAAACATTCTTTTAGCTGTGGAAACCAAAAAAATGAAAGGAACCATCCTGTTCCTTTTAGGCTGCTCCAAGCTCTCCTGTTCATGGAGAGGATAACACGATCACTAGTAGCTGATGCCTGCTCTTGCCAAAGCCAACTACACTGAGCGTCAGGAGAAGCTGACCAGCTCCAATGGTGAAAAACATTCTTATAATATTTGATGCTAAAACAGTCCCTTTTATTTAGGTGCTCAAAATGTTTTACAAGTATTAGCTAATGAAGCCTTACAACACCCTGCAGTGCACTGTAGGAAAGTGTTATAGAGAATTATTAAATGTAAGTACTGCCAGGTGGCCTGAATCCCTGAAAGAGATCTCTTGGTGTTCTGAAATAGGGAAGCAAAAGACTTGCTTATATATCTATTTCGCTGCTATCCATTCTCTAAGCCCGACTGCCTGATCTCTGCCCAGGTGTGAAGGGGATGTTTCCGTCATGGAGCATTTAACACAGAAGTATTCCATATTTGCAAAAAATAATCAGATTCCTCTTTAAGACAATTATGGAAAGAAATCTTGCAAGTGCATGCAGCAGGGCAGCTCTGCACATAATTATGGACTTCTAGGGCCTCCATTCAGCTCCTTGTTCCTGCAAGTTCTGCTTCTCCATCCATATTTTTTGCAGATGTCCAGAAATGAAGCAGAAAGGTTGAAAAAAATAGTTTTTCAGTTGCTCCCCAGGTAAACATGGGCAGTCAGGGCAGTATGGTGGGCAAAGAGCCTACGGTAGAGCTTGCCAGAATGAGCCAGGAGAGATGGGAGTTTGAGGAGCCTGTGCCAGCAGGGAGCAGGTAACCACGCAGGAGGAAAGGGCAATAAAAAAGGTGCTAGTTTAGCTGAAAGTGCACATTTCTCTCTGCTTTGCTAATGGCAGGCATCATCTCCTGAGATATGACCACTTCCTTTCCCCTGTCTCTTACAGGAGACTGGGTGCATGTCTTTTAAACTTTTAACTTTTAAGTAGTTGAAACAAGCCCAGGAGTGGGGTCTGTGTGATGGGTGCTGAGAAGTGCCCATGGAGCTCAGTGCGGCACAGAGGCGCTGGAGCTGTCCGGCCCCATGAGGTCTTGGCTGAGATTTCCCCACACTTTATGGAGAAGGCCACCCTGTCTGCAGCAACAGACCACTGGGCATGTTTTTGCACTATATTATGTTTTTCGCAAGCTGTCTCAGCTTGTTTTAGGTATAATACTGCTGATGTGTTTTTGCAGCGAGTGGTGTGTATTTGAGTCACGCATTATGATTTGTCCTTTCTCATTCAAGGTTTCAAACAGGCATACTGTTTACAGCTGCCATTAGAAGGAATAACCCCTCAGGCATAGTATAACATGCAATTTACTTATACTCTCTGTGAGCCTGGTACATCATGATCAGATTCCAAAATGGTCACAAAACTTTGCTCATCTTTCTTTGATATATTTACTTTATTAGGGCAGTAGCCTCTGAGAAGCTTATTTTTATAGTTCTTTCTCTGTGGTTTTCAATGAAACACATTTTGAGAACAAAGCCAATGAACTCTGACAGCTGATTTTTTTTAGTATTATTTAGTTTTGCAGATGACTCTGTAATATCCCACTCTTAAAAGAGTGCTTTGCTTCAATGCCAGAAGCAGTTTCTGAGTTCTGCCTTTTTCTTATCTATCTATATTTTTTATCTGATTATTACTTAGTACACATTTATTCGGTCTTTGCTGCTGGTATTTCAGGAACTTAACGGTCTTTGAATCTAGACCCCATTTCTATAGGAGGTCTTTAGCTGTCTCTTAGCCATTGTTTTCATGGTCTTCACCCTTCTCTGGTGTGTGTGTGTACAGAGTATGATGTCTTTAAACTCAGGCCAGATTTCGCAGGGCTTTGATCTACAGATAGACCTGTGGCTATATTCAAACTTCCATACCGAACAGACATCTCCGAAAAGGATTATCTTGATCATTTTATGTCAGTTGCTTATCTTTTTGCTTTGTCTCAAAATAAAATGTGTTTTGAGGCAGCACAAATAACTTTCTGGTGTATGTATTAAAGCTGACACACACATCAGCTGCCCAGGAGCCATCACGAAGGAGCTTCCTTCCTTCCAGGTGAAGCTCACCTGGAATCTGCCCTGGCAGGTTTTGTCATTGCATTGGTTAGGACTGCTGAGCACAACAGTCACAACCTTCCAATGAAATGGCGGGAGGACTTCCTTCTTGACCTTAAAGTCAAAACAGATGGTGTCTTCCCTCTGCAGTCAGTAGCATCCTGATTGGAAGGGCTGAATTCCAGCAGCAATGTGCGGGGAAAGGCATAGGAGACCACATTGCACTCCCTTGCACTCTGTTTGCAAAATCCAGCCATAATTGCATACCTTGTGCTTGAGGAACTCTGTAATTCATATGTCTTCGGAGGACAAATGGCATCTTGTTTAGCAGGCTGGCAAGGAGTCAGAACTACAGCTAGCCAAAGCTGTTAACTTTTATATCCTTTTTCATTTGTGTCCCCAGCCCTCACAGCTGTCTGTCCTCCTTTCTCTTTCTGTGGCTAAACAGACTCTGGATGTGCCAAATTTCAGTGATTAAGTAATTAGTTTGGAGACTAAATTGACAGAGAAAGTCAACTAAGTATCAGGAGGAGGCAAACTGAGTTGTGCTATTTGCATCTGCTGGATGAAATGTGGATGTATTTGCATTCACTTTCAACAGTATATTGAGATTGATTTAATATTCCTTTAGAAGCTGATACTGCTTCATATTAATCATTGAAAAACTCATAGAATATGTCATTTTTTGACACTAAGTGAAAGATCCTGGTGCTGAGGCATCTCAATGGAGATGCTCATGTGCAGTCATCAGCTCTAAGCACAGACTGATTTGTCATGTTGCACTTTTGGAAGCCTTCCCTCTGGGCTTAGGGTTTGTAGCAGACCTATTCAGACATAACTTTTATCTGCATTGGAGGTTAGTGGGGAAAAGGAGTGAAAGTGAGAGACAAATTTGGGGAAATATGGTCGTGTGCTGATTAGCAGTCCACATATCCCAGTCAGCTCCAGATGAGACTTCAGTGCCCATCATGACTGGAAATGCTGTGCTAGCAGGACTGGCTGGGGGTCTCCAGAAATTACTCTTCATCCTCGGCTCCTCCTGTCTTTCCAAGCCAGAGTTTGAATACAGCCACCTTGTCATGGCTACAGGAGATGCTCCTCCTTAGCAAGGACAGACAGAGGGAATGTTAACAGATGATGCAACAGAGAGGTGATAAGGATGGAAGAGGTTTACTAAGGAAGAGAGAGAGATGGGAGGACTGGTGGAAAGAAGTGTCACTCCACTGCTAGAGAGAGATCTAAACTAAAACATGCCTCAGGAAGTCTCTCAAGGAAGATATAAACAGCTTAATGGCTGAACTGCACACATATTTCTGTTGATTATCATTCTAACCAGCCTTGACAGAAGAGAACCTTCTCAGCCATACAGTTAAACTCAGCGAAAATCCTCTAAGGATTTCTTTGAATGCATAACTGAAAGCATTTTAAAATTAGCTACCGCAGGCACCTTGGATCTAAGTCTTTTCTTGTACATCTCATTTAATTCCTAACTGCCCCTCCCCAGATCATTTCCTCTAAAACCACACTACAGCCGGCCTGTCTTATGTTCTCAGAACACACTAGAGATGTACCTGAGATTTTCAGACTGATAACTGACTACACAGATCGCAATCATAACTTGTTATTTTTCATAATCAAGCCACTTTTCACCAAAACATCTCCAAGTTTCTCCATTTCATGCAATGATAAGACTTTTATTTCAACCAGAAGTTTAGTCTCAAGTAAATTAATAGCAATGCCTAAGAAGTAGCTGAGGAAACTGAGGTACAACTGTGGAGAAGGGACAAAGAAGATCTTGAGTTGTGGCAAGGGTCAGACACAGTATGACTCAGAAGGCTCTGATCTGCACTAGGGTAAATACTACCCAGATCTAGAGTGAGACTGCCCTTTCTTTCTTTATGGGAAAGTTGAGTCAGTGCCTTCAACACTTGAAAATAAGGCATATGTCTCATCATCAAGGGAAACACTGGCTCTCTGTACCTCCACCCTACTGCCTTTGCCCCACTTCCTCGCCTCTCTCCCGCCAAAAAAAAAAAAAGAAAAAAAAAAAAGAATTCTTCTAATTTGCAGAAGGCTTTTCTGAGGCTCAGTTTTCCTCAAGGTATCCTGAAACACAGCCTGTGTCCAGGTATCTGAAGAAACGGCAGGAGGATTTCTGGAAGCTCTGGTGGTTTCCAGTCATAAACCTCTCAGAGGAGAGCTTCACTCTTTCAGAGGAAGGATAAAGACAGATAACTGGGACCAGACTGGATCTTCAGATGTAGAATCAATTCAGAATTAGCCTAAGAAACAGATATCCTAGCAGGGACACTTGGTTATATGTTCTCAAAGAGTTTTGATTCAGAGACTGGCTATGACTATCATTCAGGTTGTGGTGGAAGCAAGAGCTGTAATTGTATTGAAAGGGTCTTGATTCCTTGGAAAATGCGGCTTCTGAATTAATCTTCAACATACAGTTTCAAGATATCCTTGACTCTATTTGAAGTAGATCTGTCTTTCAAGCAACTGAACTTCAGTGAGGGCCCACTTTTGACCTCTGCTGTTGACCCCTGTGGGCTGAATGCATTTATGTTTTCAGTTGGAGCTACGCTGAAGTAGCAGGCATGGCAGCTGCATCTGAGTGTGCAAGCCAGACTGGTGTGTCGTGTTCCTGCACGGGTTCACATGGCAGCGACTGGGCACCCCAGGGACTGCACTGCATCAGCTCCACCATGTGGGCCTGCACCATCAGAGCCACCTGGCCAGGTGGGTCTGGTGAAGATCCCATGCTTGAGTCAAGCTGTTAACTGTCAGAGGCACTTGATAAATTTACAGGGGAACACCTGTGATGACACATCATGCTTGCCAGACAAGGGATTCAGAAATAGTTAAAATAATGTAACTAGAGTGTGAAGTCAGGCAGAAGCGTCAAAACTGGAGAATGAAAACTGCCTGCTTAGTAAATTCATAGAAGTGTTTTTTTTAACATTGTTGAAGAGGGAGAAATAATGTGGCTGAAATAGGTTTACTATAAATACATTAAGATTGTCTAATAGATTCCTGCTTGTTTTGAAAAGGTTACCCTGTCCCGCTGCAAACATCTGTTAGCTGCATTTTTCCCTGGAGGGCTATGTCCCTAATAGCAGTTCAGCTTCTTTGAGAGTGCTGAAGAGCCACTGTAGGAAATGAAGCTCACTCTAGCAAGGAAAGTAGAGGCCTATGATCTTAGAATTGAAGGGATATGTTCCCAGAGTGACTGTGTAAAGGTCAGAGACCAGCTCTCCCACCAAGTTGTGGCAGCTGGTGTAGTCACTGGGATGGGTTCTCCACAACCACACTATTTCCCATAAAGCGACCACAGTTGAAAAAAGAAGCAAGATTAGTCAAAGGAAACAGTCAGAAAAAAAGAAAAACGTATTACAAGTAGCAAAAAGAATAGGAAAGATGGAGGAAAGCCATGTGCAATAGGCTTCCTGCAAGATGGATTTACGGAGCTTTGTGAGTCAGAGCTCAGAGAGCTACCCAAGGCACCACTGACAGAAACACTTCTCTGGAACATTCATACAAAACATGTGACCCAAACCCTGATGACAGTCTGGGAAAGGGGCCCAATGTGCCTATATCTGTTTGAAAAGTCTCCTACAACCTAAAAGCACGAGGAGACTCCAAAGGCAGGAATATCCAGGGCAGACAGAGCTGATACTGCCCTAACTCTGCTCTTCCCATCAAGAGCAGCAATGCCAGAAATTGTAACTGAGAGCCACGAAGGGGATAAGATGAAACTGAACCAGAAAGATTGGGAGAAGGAGAGCAGAGGGCCAGGAAACTAGGAGGGGGCAGTGTAGATACCTCTCTATTGTTTTTTGAGAAACAGTACTATCCTACTGTTTTTTGAGAAGTCAAGTTAAAGCATTTTGTTGTGAGTGCAGAGGGTCTGAGTTTGCATCTTGCTCTCCATGTGTGCGGAGGGTCTCCGCCAGCTGCCTGAGGTGTAAGCAGCTGGTGCCTGGAGCAGGGAAGTTGAAGGCGGTTAGAGGGTCTGTTCATTCATTTTGTCAGTTGTTCTTTGTTTACCTGTGCTGGCCTGATTACTGCCAAGCTTGTGGTAGACTGATTGGTCTCCGTTGCTCATAGTCTTACTGATGTTCATAAAAATATGCAGAAAGTCATTGACCTACATCTGAATTATTTATATAGACTTATGATTCGAGATTGAACTGGGTTTGGCAGAAGTAAAAAGAATGAGTGGAGGAAAGGGACTATAGTAGTGTGATGTCTCAGGTTCGACAGAGATCAGGAATCAGGCCAACCCATGACCTATGAGGCACAGCCACATTCTCCTAACAATAAGGCCACTAGGAGAGAAACAGAAGATTTTAAAACATCAACCAAAATCAGGCAGTGGATAAATAGAGGGAGACCAATCCACTTCAGAGAGAACAAGTTGCAGGCAGAAATGGCTTTAGATGGGATCCTGTAAGGAGAAGTCACGTGAGGATTTCCCAAGAGTGGGTTTTGGGTAAATCCCAAACTGGGAAAAGAGCCAGGCTAGACCACTGCTGACAAAGACCTGGGATGTTATATCTTTCCAGGATAAGGCACATAATGGGCAGATGGCTGTGGCTTGCTTCCCTGTGGTTTGGCCTGGATCCATGAAAGGTTAGCCTAGTAAAAACAGCTGCAGGGAAAGTTGGCTTGTTTGTCCTTTGGGGCCAATGGATTCACTGAGGCTCATGGAGGCGAGCCTAATGGATGAGCAAGAAATGAGGAGACTGTGCAGCTCTTCACTTCAGCCCCAAATTATTGGTAATTGTCTGAAAAATGAAAGAAATATCTTCAATACATTTATCTACTATGTCTTATATTTTGCTAGCACCAGAATAGGATCTGGGATCTACCCTTCCTTTTTAATATGTTTTAACACCAACAGAACTAGATGAAACAGCCAGAAACTAAAGCATCAAAAGTTCCACAGGAACTTAAGGAAAAATTTCTTAACAGTGAGGGTGACAGCACTGGACCAGGTTGCCAAGAGAGGTTGTGACATCTGCTTCTCTGGAGATCTTCAAAACCTGCTTGGATGCAGTCTTGTGCCACGTGCTCTAGGTGACCCTGCGTGTGCAGGGGGTTGGACTAGATGAGCTCTAAAGGTCCCTTCCAACCTTAAGCATTCTATGATTCTGTGATTCTATGAAACCTCTTAGCAATGGTTGCAGGAAGGAGGAAAGACATCTTTATTAGATGTAGATATTCATGCTGGCAGATGCTACCTGAAAGTATCACTCTCTGGTGCTGTGTTTGGGTAAGGCAATGGCAGAGGTTTCTGGCAGGTTTACTTTCTTCTTGGACTTCCTCACAGCACAGGGAGTTACACTTCTGCTTCCTCTTCTCTCTAGCTTTTGGGGAAAATGTGGAGTCTAGCTTTTTGGGGCCTGCAGCATATTAGCCCTGAGATCAATGGCCTCCTGGACTAATTTGATAGATTGATCAAAGTAAGCTTGAGGGCTTGTAGCAAACCATCTGCAGAGCTGCAGTAATGATTAATTCTGAAAGTATCCCCAGCACATGGCTGTCTTCTGTGCTGGTCTTCAGTAAGGGAGATACAGGTCTCCAGATGGCTGACAGCCAGAAAGATGTGAACACACAGGCAGGGGAGTGGGCAGTGTTGTACAGGACATTGCCGCCTAAATGGAGGATTTGATGTGTCCTCCCTGCCTGTAAGGTGCAGTGGAAAGATCCTCCCTCCTTGTTTGTAGACAGCTGGAGTGTGTTACCTTGCTGGAACATGTTGACCTTTATCAAACGCATTTTGATTTTCTTATTGCAAAGTTTCTTGGGACACTTTCAAGAACAGACTGATGGACTTTGTTTAGAGGAAAAAGAAACAGTTCTTGGAGGGTCTGTGAGACACAATGTATATAGAGTGTCTGTATATACATATGTATGTATATATGCATAGTTCCTCAATTTAGCATATGGTGTTAAGATGGAAAAACTTAATTTTGAATCTACCAACCTTGAAAAGCTTTTCAAAGACATATTTCTTAATGCAGAGCCAAAACATGAGAATCTGACCTAGGTTGGTTTATACATATGAGCAAAAATATTTACTCAGCTAGTAAGTATTTGATTAACCTTTGTTTATTACTTCAAGATGAGAGACAGTTAAAATACAGGAACTCGTGGATTATATTTTTGCTTTTTGGCTAATGTTCACTTCCTCTCCAGAAAAAAAAATATAGTGAAGCTAGGAAAGGAATGTATCTCTTTCTCATCTCAAATTTTGTATTTCATAGTCCAGAACTAAAGTCAGGAGAAACAAATCTACATATTTTGTGCTGAAAATTGAAGCAGACAATTACAATGAATGATCTGAGTCTGTGCACTACATAAATCCCCTCTGGCATGGCAAGCAAGGATATACAAGCAAAAGCATATGCAAAACTTCTCCTTTCTGGGTTGCACAGAGATGGAGTTTTTTATTCATAATCTAAAACAAAGCAAAGTGAAACACTAACCTGAGCCTCTTTATGCACTTTCTGTTTCTAAGGCTTTACTTGCAAGATGTTTTATGCTTTAAACTTGCCCATTTCAAAGGAAGGACTCAAACCCTTTTTATGCTGTGTGCTGCTGCTAACAAGACCCATCTGGCTTAGTTAAGTGCAGTGCTAGCATGACCCAGTGGATGGGGACTGCCTCCCTGCTTGGGGTCTTGCACATGCTAGTCTGAAAGTTGCCCTGAAACTGTCCTTTTTGGTGATATGTAGTCCAGATTAGGAATTCTTTTATCTTCAATAGCCTAATGGGAGCATGTTGCAACAGGCTGAGAGTTTCTGGCTCCTGGCACTGGAGGGATTAGGAAGAGGCTGGTCGGAGGCGACCTGACCCAGCTCAGCTCCCTGGCAGTGCTTACAGCTTGCGCTGCGGGGGGGAATTGCTGTGCAGCCTGCAAGGACTGAGGCGTCTTTTGTGATGAAGAACAGCCAGGCCCTTCATCTGAGGGTGAACTTCTGGCTCTATCTGACAGCGTAAAAAAGTTATTTTTTGGTATTTTTAAAAATAAAATGAGAGACTTGCTTGCATGCGAAGTCAGAGTCTTTAATGATCTATCGCTAGAAGGTCATTTCTGAATCCGGACTGTCAAGGAGAGAGCACTCTGACACAGTCCTGCACGTCCTAGTCAGGAACTGGCTGTGCTGGTGTAAGCTCTTGGGCAGGAAGAGTGGGTGTCCCGGGTGCTCTCGGAGGCAAGGCCTTTGCTTGAATCTCCTTTCATACAGCGATGTGGAAATGGCACAGGATCTTCCCTTCTGTTTTTAGAGTGCAACATTTGTAAAACAGCATCTGTTAAAAGATGGCTTTACGTGTGAAAAAAGCGTGACCACAAACAGAAATAGTATGAAAGAGGCCCTTAATAATAGCTGTACTGATTTTTTCAGGAGGAAACTCCAAAGCCACATGTCATTTCTCTGTAAACTCCAAGTGAATTCACCATCCTAAATGTGGCCGGAGCCAATGTTTCATGAAGCCACTAGTGCTGCTGTTCGCACTGCGAGGGTTCATCAGCACCCACAAGCTCAGCAGAGATCCCACCACACCAGACTTGGGCTCAGCAGCAAGCTGTTTGGTGCACAGTGCATTTACCGAACAAATCACAGTTTTTTCACTTTGCTGTGAACTACAACTTCTGTTTCTGGGCTCAGATGATCTGTTTAGCAAAACTGTGTATGAGGAAGCAGGTGTATTCTACTTTTAATTTTACAAATAACACTACTATTTTTTCCCTTATTCTACACCTTTTGAATTTGCAGCTTTAAAATTGGTTGGTCTTTCCAAGTTTGACTGGGCCTGTGATGGGCTCAGTTAAGGGTCTGAGAGCCAGGGGACCTCTGGGACTCATGTCTGGAGCTGAGCAGCAATGCTTAAGAGTGGCAGTGCTCTAATAAAAACAGGCATACAACTGATGAATGTTTCCAAATGCAATTGGCGATGAAGGTTGCGCAGGAAAAATAGCAGATACCTGTTTCTACAGCACATTTTGGAGCTTTGGCTCCATGCTAGGAGCTGTTGTTGTCAACTCTGGACTCCCTTTGCCTAGGAATTACTGAGTTTTCCCAGTCCATGACTATTCTGGGATGAGGAATAGAGGATTGCAAGAGGGGCTTCTGCACTTTTGCCCCACTCCAGTGCACTCGCAGAGACCACCAGGTTTGCAGTACATATTCAATTTTTATTGAATCCATCAGGATTCAGCCCATGCTAAAAGAATGTTAAAGACCCATCACCCTGGTCTGGTAGAAGGTCTGGTCAGGTTAGTTGTGCCAAGAGGGAGGGATGGATGAGAAGCATTCTTAAAACGAGGGAGTAGAAATTTGGGACCGTGGGTTCAAATGCAGTGCTATGCACCACTCACTGGGAGACCTTTGGCAGGTCACTTGACCTCCCTGTGCTCTAATAAACCAGATTGTAAGTTTGTTTACAAGCTGAAAACCAGATGCTGCATCTGGGAAGAGCTGGTTCAGGCAAAAATCCTTAGCTTCCATTTACAAAACTTGCATGTCCTTCTCTAAACAGTGTTGACGTGGCCACCATTTGCTGCAGAGAAAATTAAAGCAGGAATCAGTTTGATTTTATTTTTTTTCCTTATTAAATATTCTGATTGTCTTTGAAGTAGAGAGGTATGGACGAAGTTACTGCCTTAGAGTACTCTTCAAGGAGCAAATGAATTGTTCATGCTCTGGGAATGAACATGGCTAACACCGTTGATGCAAGTTGGAGGATGGGATTTCAAAAACAGGACCCAAGTGTCTGCAGAGAGTTTTCTGCAGAGATTTCTTCCATCCATTGGAATTGGCTAGCTCATATTCATCATCAGTAAAATCTCATAAGCAACTGTAAAATCTGATCAGATTTGTCTTTTCACGTTTTCTTCTTTCTATATGTATTTGGTATTTAATGAATGAAAAACAGCTGCCGCCTTCTGGTGCTTTACTATCTTCCTCCCAATGTCTGTGTCTTCTGGGCATTCATCTCAGGAGGGTCAAGACAGTTTTGTCTTACTGGTGACTGCAGATGGTGGTGCAAGGAAATGCTGCACCACAACGTCAGTGGTGGGCTGTGCACAGGAACTTGGCAGGGCCCGGGTTGCCCCATCATGAGATACTGTGTCCAAATGGGCTAACACATCATGTGATGGGGGGCACACGCAAGCTGTCAAAGAAGGTGCTGATACAGGGTTATTTCTGTGCTCTTATCTCTGTGTCCACATTCTCTTACTCATAGTATTTCAGGCACGTATAGGAGGAGCCTTGGACTGCTTCATCTGAATGTATTTTTTCAGACCAGATGTTTGTATTATATAGCACTGAGCTTGTTTTCCTTTTCACTTTCTGAGTCTTGGGACAAATTAAGTCCAAAGTCAGTATTAATCTGAATATGGAAATAACTTCTCACTCATGGTCTTCCTTCAAGTACTAAAATTATGAAAATGACAAGTAGGCAATATTATTTGCTAATTTTAATAATTAGAAGATATATTTGTATAAGACAGATCTTTTTTTCTTCCATTCAAGTTGCTATAACAACTAGCAAATTCAGAAAAGAAATACTATAGCAGAACTTTCACTTTTTGCTAATTTCACTTTATTTGCTGATTTTAGTTGAAATTGGGAGAAAACAAGAGTTCTCCAGCATTTGTAAATTTGTAGAAATCCTTCCTCCAAGCTCTATCATGGTGCAGTAAATTGAATTATTAGGCTGAAGTTAATGGAGTCACAGATGTATAAAATCTGTGAGAGAATGGAATCAATCTCTGTATCTGGGGAATTCCTAAGGCTAAGTGATTTATGGTAGTTAAATGCAAGCAAAATAAAGAAATAAATGTTTTGAGCTGACAAACTTTATGTGATGTTTGGGAGCAAAGCCTACAACTCCATAAAGCAAACTCTAAACTGGAATCAGTAAAAGTCCTAAATAAAACAGTAATCTTTATTCTTCTAAGCAATCAAAACTTGATGATGAGGCTGCATTTTTTTCTTAAAGCAAAATAATTGAGACCCCTAATTAAATAGTGATTTTTTTTATTAAAAAAAAAGTGTTGTAAGTGGAGCCTCCAGTAAAAAAGTTTGCTTTTCAAAAACCAGGAGCTATTTCACTGTCATAATTATAGCTATACCAATTTAAGACAAATTAGTAGGTGGTTTTGAAAAAAACATATATATTTACAGCAAACCCAATATTGCACAGGCTGCTAATTTTTCATGCTGGGAAATGAGTGTATTTTATCAGGTGGCAGCCATTGAATTTGCTCAAGCTAAATCTTGGCAGCTGGAGCCCAGCTGTTCCAGAACTATAGAGTACACTGATTCTCGGAAGAATGTGGGCTGTGTTCAAGAGGAAGGGTCTTTTTTTGGGGAATTATGACTAGTTCATATTTCTTAGTCTTTTCTGATTTTAGACCTTCATTTAGGAATGCATTGAAACACATACAGAAATCTCACCATTATACAGGAAAATATTTAAACTTACATGGCACCTTTTCTCACGAAAAACACACGCACTGCGCAGTTTGTTAGACGAAATATTGGTTTCTCCAAAAGCATGTGGATATGACAAGCAGTGATATGAGAAATACTGAAGCATTACTTCCTTCCATATGACTTAAGCATGTGCTTAAATTTAAACACATGTTTAAAGGACCTTTCTGCACAGGGATGCTTTCCTGAACCTGTGTCTTAATTATAAGCATATTTTTGGCAGTTGTGTATGCTTCTGATGCGACCAAGTGCCTTTGCTTTACAGAAGTGACTTCTTCAAAACACAGAAAAAGGATGCAAAGATATCAGTAAATACTAACTCCTCTAATAGTAGTGCAGGCCTTTAAAAGGCACTTAGGTTGATAGGAAGAATGTGTCCTACTTACAGTGGTGTTGTTTTTTTTAATTCACCTCAAATATTATCGATAAAACTGGCTACAGTTTGCATTTAATGGTGCAAGCATGAAATGATCAAACCGATTTATATGGAGCAACTTCATTTAATGAAAATGGTAGAACATGTCCAGAATTAATCGATCATTGGGGATATACACATGCAAAGTTTGCAGCTCTAGATTCAAATAGTTAAGGTGTTTAAGAGCTATTAACATATTGAAACTGATGCTGAACAGTGATTTTGTTCATAGATGATTTAAGAAAACCCTTCAGAATATGGGCCGGCGAAAAAAAAGATGGCACTGAAGAACATTTCACCACAAGCCGTTGAAATCAAACACAGCACAGTCAGTGCTTTTCAGTGGTTTCATAATGCTGCAACCATTTTGTGTTGCAAAGCTGAAGCCAGTTATTTATAAATTATTACCATGATGACGTTGCAATATGTCGTACATTTTTTAGATTAACTCTTTAAATATCAAACTGCAAAGCCACTAAAGCTGTAGAAATATTTCTCATGCTCTCTAAGGGGTTAAGACTCTGACTAATCTCTACTTTAAGTTTGTCCTGGAGGGCTATTCATTAGGGCATGCATTAGGGATGGAATCTCTCTGTCTCCCTGGACCAACCTTTCCAGGGAGCAGGCAGGTGCACGGGACTACAGCTACGGCTGATAAAGCTGAGGCTGTAGCCTAGTCATGGATGGCAAGGTGAGAGGCAGGAAGGATGCACATACACTTAAGATAAAATGTATTTCTTAGGCTGACTTAATCCAGGGGTTGATGCAGCCAATGCCAAAAAAAAAAAAAAAAAAAGTACTATGAGAGCAAAAGCCAAGGAGTTTATTAGCCTGACAATGGATCGTTACATGAACAGGAAGCACGCTCACACAATTAACAATAATTCTTTTAATATTTATTACAGGTTCTCCATAATTTGAATGAGAAGAAAAAAAAAAAAAGGCAGAAAGGTGACACAAGACAGAGCCCAGTCTGTGAGGATGGTAATGTGAGAGGAAGCTGATGCACACTTTGGTCTTGCTGCCCCATTTCAGCTCTTCGTGGTTTTATAGGGCTCAGTATTCCCTGCCACAGAGGGGAGAAATTAGACACATAACGTGAAGGTTTGGTGGGGTGGGCTGGAGAGTCAGGTTGGTTGTTTGCACTGCATGCCTCAGGGAAGCCACCTAATACCTGTGCCTCCATTATCCCACTGAGAGTATTATTTTTGTTTAATATATATCACCAGATTATTGTTGGTATCCTTTAAGTAGAAGGTGCTATGCACATAGTGTAAGAGGACATGAAGGATGTTCATAAGGATATGAATGCAGAGCTCATCACAGACGTGTGAGCTTTAGCTTTTCTTCATGATGGGCTGAGTCCAAAATAAAGCCCTTCTTAAGCGTTGTATCCCAGCTACTTTTTGTCTGACCTGAATTAAAAGGCTTGCTAGCAGCAAGATTTTTTCTTTTCTTTTTTTTTTTTTTTTTAGTAGCCACATTCAGGTAATGTAATGATACACTGAAATGCGAAGAAGAGTTGGTTTCTCCTCCATCACAGGTAATGGCAAGTTTCTTTAGTTAAGAAAACTAAGCCTCATAAAATTTTGAATTCTGAGAGCCACTGCAGATATCTCTGGGTGCTACTGACAGGACCCCAGGGAGCAGAGTTTGAGGCAAATCTGCCAAGACTTTCCCTCATAATGAGTTTCTTCAGGAAGGCTGGAAGGCTTTTAAACTCCAAATGTAATTTGAAAATGTTGAGGCTCTTAAATAGAGAAAATTCAAACTGGGAATTCAGCACATCTGAAGTCGAGTGCTAGAAGCTCCATCCTGCTGACACAGAGATGGTGGTGAAGCCCCTGCTGACTTTACATGAAGCAGGATCTGACATTTAATGCAGGATCTGGAGAGGTTTGCTTATATGGACTCTGAAGGGTTTACAAAACCATACATTTCATTCTTTCTTGTGTGTGTCTAAATGTGAGGCCACTTGTTCAATTACTCGCATTTTTAAAGCACTTATTGGGTAATGAGGGGGAAACAAAAGAGCGATTGCATTTGCTTATTGCACTGAATTTTTTCCCCAAAATAACACAATGGCATTAGGACATTTTGCTCTCAAGAAAATGTAGGAAGCCAACAGGAAAAGAAGGAGGAAAAAAAAAAACAATCATCTGAATGGTTGCAAAATGTTATTGAAAGGGTTCATAATGGGTTCTGAAGGGGTTTATTGAATGGCTTTAGGAAAGCTTAATTCCTTAAAATCATTTCTGAGGTGAACATGTATTTGATTATACTTCAGTGGGTTTTAAAGGCCTCATATAATTAGCATTGTTCAGTGAAAAACTCCTCATTTTTTTCAAATGTTCCCCTTAGTTTAAATCTTTTCCTGCAGTTTGAGTTTAAGAAAGAAACTGGTTTTTTGTGCTGATTACTGTTTCTATGAATCCCAGGCAGGTGAAAGAAGAGGAATTTTATTTGGATGACCTATTAGCTGCTATGAAGGTTTAAATGTGAGTGCAAAATGGTGCAGTTAGCCTGAATGAAAGTCTAAAAGCTGCCATCCTCCTGGACTCGCTAGAGGTTGCATGGAAAGTCTGATTGAAAGACCATAATGCAAATTTGTTTGGAGGGGAGGAGGCTGCAGCACTCTGGCTGGACATGGGGACAAGCGAAGGGTGGAAGGAGCAGGAGAGAGCTGCAGAGGAGCCGTGTGCTGGTGTGACAGCTCATGGTGGCTTCCGTAGGACACCAAATAATATTTGAGCCTTGGCTTGTTAAATTAATGACAGTTATGGGGAATCAACTCTAGAGACCCAGGCAGATTTGTTACACCCCACCTAAGCCCTGCCCATTGCCCAACGGCCAGCACTTGTTTCTACTGGCAAAAGCAAAGCAGCTCCATTTCCCTCTCCTCTTACACCCTGCCAGCGTGGTCCTCACATTTCTATTGGAAACCAAGTGCTTGGAGGAGTTACATACCTATAATCTCACTGTATGAATATAAAAGGATTACTTTTCATTTATTACCTAGAATCCCTTCAGGCGAGGACACAGCTGGGTTGTCTCAGCTCTGCGCCATAAGAAGGTTGCCCTAGCAAGCCCTTCGGCTAAATCTATGAATGCACAGCATACTTGTCTGGCTTTTGTAAGGAGGATTAGCATGTCTAATTGAGAAACATTACCTGTTGTTTAGTCTCAGGCTGCAGTCACAGAGTAATTCCAGCATGTGTTTGACTCCCTTCTGATATTCACGTCTGAAGAAAACTGACTGTTGCAAAATTCTGCTGCAGGAGGTTCCCTTGTGCAAAAGGAAGGGTAGTTTCTTACAGGAATTGTCAAAAGATTGTATCCTAGCCTCAAGCATGTTGCTGCTTTGGCTCAGCTTCTCTGCCCAGTTTAGCAGAGAATCTGACCCCAGAGATTTTCCATTGCAATTGCCAAAGCAATTTGAGAGTGGAATATTTTGCAAATATTTTGCAAATGTTTTATGACAATTTAAACTTGTTTTAAGAACAGCAACTAATTCTTGTTCTTTGCTTTAATAACTACTGTGCTTCTTTTTTTTTTTTTTTTTGCTAATTCAGCTAGTTTCTGAATTTCAGCTAGTATAAGTTAAAGTCATACAGCATAAAATTGTAGATGTCAGTTCAATCATAAGGTTTTTTACAGTTTGGGGTATATATTATTTGTCAGTATAGCCTAGAAATGGAAATGGAGTTAACAAGGCACGTCAAAAGAAATATGCTTTGAGAAGTGGAACAAAAAGCACTTTTAACATAGCTTTAATCTTCAAGCTGTTTGTTCATTTGTGGCTAGTTCACTGCAAGCTGTAACCTAGGTGTCTCATCCACCTCATTTCATCTAGTTTCAACTATATATTAAGAACGATTCTGGGATGAGAAAATATTTTGCTCTTATTCCTTTGACTGAATACTCTGGTATATTTTCATCTTCATCCATTTTTGAGGGCAAAACTAACTCAAGCATGCACAAGAATGAGATGCTCTGGCCAGGGCTTAGGGAGACCAAAAAGAAATCGGAGGCTACCATCTTTCCTTTAGGCTGCAATTTTCTTCCGACTGTGAAAGTCTGTCTTTCTCTCTTGCATATAAATTTCCTGTACCTCTGATACTGGGAGCTGTGTATGGACCTCCTTGATTTTCAGGTGGTTTTGATCAGGGAAGTTACCATATTAGCACTGCATTATTTACGATGCATCCTAGCTTTGACAATTATTTTTGCATGAATGTGCCATATTAAAGAAATGAAGTAATTGTGCTACATTCCCAGCACAAAAGCCAGTAGTCAACCATATGCAATGAGCGTCCTGTCTGCTCTGAAAGGTTCTTATTTTTCCTTTTTTTTTTCCCCCTCAAATCCTCTTAGCATTTCAAAAGTTCTTTTGATCCACTTGCAAACACAATGGCCTTTTATTTGCCTACACCTTGATTATAACAGAGTTTGCTGGAGTGTTTAAAGGATCCCTCCCCAGGGCATTTGTCATTCCTCTGCTGGAGACAATGTTTGCACAAGTTTTCTTTCATCCTCTTTCCCATTATCTGTGATTTCTGCAACTCTCTGAGATCTCTTGCACAAGACCATCCTTGGTACAAAAGCCCTATGTATCATTTTGAAAGGCATCCGTTGTCATCTCTCCTAATTGCATGCTCATATTTGGGAAAGGCTCTTGGTGTTTTTCCTGAAAACTAATATCCTTCTCCAGGGCAAGTACCTTGGCATCTGTCTGACAACAGGATACCATGTCATCCATGCTCTGCTGTGTGCACACACACCTTCTTTCACAACAAATGCACCCAATAGCATCACTGAAGCTTTTCAGGGGGCAACTTTGTCACCTGGTGTGTTATTTTATGCAGTCTACTGCATTAAAACAGTTATTGAAGTCAAAATACAAGAAAATTCTCAGAGCCTGAGGATGTGGCTGGGTATTTTTTGACCCTCGATACTTCCAAATCTTAATATCTCCATATGGAGATAGCAGCAAAGTGTCTTGTTGTTCAAAAGGACTGATTATTTCTAATTAAATTTGAAGTGAGAAGGATGAAGGCTCCAGAAATAAGACTGGCTCTAGGGGTGGGTTTGCCATGTGCACGAACTCTGGTGTGCTGTGAAAAGGACTCGTATCCTTTAGAGGGCTGGATCTGTCTTGTGCTGGTGCCATGACCCTTAAGCCCAACAGGTTCCTGGGCAGGGCCATTTAAGAGAGGAAGATCACCTCTTAATAGCGGCCCAGGGAGACCTGGGCAGCAGCAGCTCCACTTGCACCACTGTCTGTGCCCAACCAGTGGCTGCTCGGTGCCTTTGCGTTGTCACTGGGTTGCTGTCAGGCCCTAATATTGATGACCATTCGCAACGTCCCTGACCTTTCTGAGCTGTGTAGTTTGCTGTGCAGTAGTGGGTCTGAGGCACTGATTTGTTTGAAAAGCTGCCTGCCTATAAATGCAAGGGAGGATTTTCTCAAGGGTAGTGCTGATGCAGCCTGCCTGCTGAACATCATCAATAACCTCAGATTTAATATTCACTTAGGTTGCCTTTGTAAAACGTACGTAAAAAAATTTTAAAAAACCCAAACCTTTGTCCCTTAAAAATTACCACTTCTGGGTAAAAGTCATATATAATGACTGGGTATAATGGCATAACCCAGCATTATAGTCACATTGTTGCATATGGCATAGCACTACTATATGGCACCTGCAAAACACCACCATTTTGTGTATAGAATATATATAGAATAAATGCTCTGTATGGTGTTGCAGCTGCTATATAGTGACTGCTGGGAAGAGCCTGAACTTCAGGCTCATAGAGAGGTTTGCTTGGTGCTAACGTCCTCATCTGCAGCACTGACCCAGAGGTTTTAAAATAAAGTCCTGGGATCTGCTCGCAAACTGCATTTGGCTGAGCTGCAACAACTCTCATAAGCAGTGCAGGTGAATTACCTTGCTTCGTATCTTACATAAATCTAGTCATAAGCACGTAAGCTAAATACCAAAAATCCTCGCTAGTGACAGAGCTGCTGGGAATATTAAGCCCTACTTCTTACACAGCTCAGTTAAAACAGAGAGCTAGGAAAACTAAACATTATGTTTTATAGGCAGTAGGATGCAAATGAAGTTTATGGGTGGAGAATTTCTTAGGATTGTTGGAACGGTTAAGCACCACCGTAAACTCTTCCAATGGGAATTTTGATTATGTTATTTGTATCTTTCGTTTAAATACTAAACTTACTTCCTGCAGATCTTCTCTTCATGTACTTACTCAGGCTTCAAATGTGATAGTGTTACACAAGAGTTTTAACACATTGATTGTGTAACAAAAGATTATAAAAGTCTTTTTTTTTTTTTTTGCATAAAACAAAGACAACTAAACAGAACTAAATATGAGCAAGGGGTTTGGAATCAAGACAGGTATAAGGGCTGAACTCTACCACAGTCCAAGGTTGTCAGCTGGGTTATTTTGGTTTTGACATTTAGAAAAATGAGGTTAAAGTTACAAAGTTTAAATCTTCTTTTTTTTATATTCATAGCTTCAAAATGCTGGATTATTCATATAATTACATTTTAGGTCAGCCACTGAAGAAACAAGTAAGAAGTATAAATTTTAATTAAAACTTGCCACCATGTAAAGGGAGACCGCTAGACTTTGCTTTTATATAGCTGCTCTTTTTCCATGAAACTTCCAGAAATGATGGGTGATTTTTGGTTTCAAACATTCTTCAGTAGTAACTCGAGATGTTTTCAAAAAATCCTGATTTTTTGGAGTTAGTGGACATTTTCCCTCTGAAAACCAAAACTTTTATAAATTTTTATATTGTGGTGAACACACTAAATCCTTAGTTGCCTTTTAAAATTTCAACCAATGAAAAGAAAATAATTTTTGGCTTGGTTCTGTTTTTCTTGTGTTATCCACAGGCCAGATCCCATTACTGCAAACCTCCATGTCAAGACTGCTATGGACTTTATGGCAGTAGAATACAGCCTTAATTTTGCAAACATCACCTGCAAGGAGTCAGCATATTTTAAAGAAACATAGTGATTATTTTATGTGTTTTCTTATTCCTGGCTCAGTATGCAGCACTTTGCATCTTTTGCCATCCTTCTATCTACTGTTTGTATTCTGGAAGTCTAGCTAAGATGCTTACGATAATTTTGTCATTCATCATTCATTAGTTCTATTGATTTTCTCCCTTTCCTGACCACAATAAGTAGCTTACTTTATACTTTTTGCGTTGAAAAATTGCTTTCTCTGCAGTAAGAAAAAATTCCTGTCATCAGTGTTTCTGTAGAGACCATATCAACATGGATTCAAGAAAACAAGTGCATCAAAATAAGAGCTCAGGCTTATCTTCTACACTCCAGCTGTTGATCAAAGATTAATGAATACTTTTCGGTCCTTTGAAGCCATGAGTTTGGATTCTTTTTCTACCAATGCCAAACGGTTACTGCAGAATCACTAATTGATGGTAGTTCTTTATTTTGATGAACGTTGGGTCTGTTCTCCTGGTAAGCACATGTTGACTTCATTGTGGTATTTTCAGGCAGTCAGGAATGCTTGAAATCAATTATCCTGGGAAAACAGTGTCAGACAGGAATTGCTATTACATATCTACTTCTTTCCATGGAGCAGTTGCAGTCTTCCCAATTTGTATCCTCCTGGGGTGTTTGCATGAGCATGAGCCTCAGCACCATTTTTCCAAAGGGAGGGTAAGTAAGTGACTTGTTTGGAATCTGGGAAGTGCAGCCCATCAGGGAATGAATTCTTTGAAATCCCAGGCAAACATCAGCCCTGCGGGCCAGGCTGCCACTACTGGGGCAGGAAGACAACCCAGGAATGAACAGAAATGCAGACTGGTTAAAGTTTTTGGAGAGGAAGAGCTGCGGCCATAGGAAAGGCAGGAGTAGCAGGCGCTCAGGCAATGGAACGGGTGCTCGTGTCCTTGTCCAAGTTCTTCAGCCCTGTAGAGTGCGTGTGTGGGGCGGGACAGGGGATGTTGAACATTTATTTTAGACACTCAGGGGCCTGGGTACCTTGAGAAGATGTGGATGCCTTTAGCCATTAGAAAGGAAAAATGTGGCAGCGACCAGCGTGTTGGGCTTGACAGCAGGGACTTGGGAAGCCCTAGCTACTGCCCTGACTTGCTGTTTTTCCAAAGGTACCTGTTAGATCCTGCTGAATCTTTAAAAACAGAAAAAATCTTTGGCATCAGCCATTTCTTGAGAGCATGTTTTATGTGTTCCCTTTTCACACACTCGCTTTGTTCTCATGAGATCTTGTGTTAGCGAAGCTTTTCCTCGTTGCTCTCTGCAGTAACCAGCAGATGTACCTGGTCTGTGAGCTGCCAAGCGCAGGGCCACAGGCAGGATTTGCTCTTCTCACCCTTTTTCCCTCTGTTCTGAGGATTGGGGCTTATGGCAAAAAAAAAAAGGAGATATTGGCACGGTGCCTGCACCAGCACCAGCACCATCACAAAAGACCCTGGTGGGCTCTGCCCCCTGTTGCCTTTGTGGCCTTAGCTCAGGAAGGAAGGACTAGTCTTGGACTGGGACTAATGTTTCTGCTTCACTGTAAGGGTCTTCTCCTTCCCATGCTTGCTATGGGACCCTTTGCCTGATTCAGCCCATTTTTAGGGGATTCCTATTAAAATCATTAATTCATTTTCCTTTTGAGGCAGTACCAAGGCTTTCTGCTGTTTGCTTTCTTTGCTTTAATTGTTCCTGGTTTTAGATTTCTCAGTCTCTAAAGGACCTCGTTTCCTCTCAAACATATTGCAGGAAGAAATGGAATTGTTGTATAGTGCAAAGCTATAGAGAGCAGGGGAAGGGGACAATTTCTGCGCATCCTGAAAAATCCTGTTGCCTTTCTGCAGGAAACCTCTATGAGCTCTGGCAGTCACAGTTTATATATGTCTGGGATTATTTGGGTTTGTTTAAATCAGACTGAGGTGATGTTTCTGCACTTTGTTCCCCGTTCTGTAAAGAAAAGCCATTAGACTGTCCCAGAATTGCATCCACTGGGTATATATTTGATGTTTGAATTTGCAGATAGGATTTTTGGTTTTTTTGTGGAGGAAGATGTTTGAGATGTCCCTTTTGGAAATTGCTCTCTTTGGTTTAAGGTCAGTTTGAGTTAATAATGACTTTCCTTAAAACAGACAAAACAAATTTCACACTAAACCCTTTTCTCTATTTTAAGATCATTCTACTGGCAGTTCTGCTTGCCCTGCAATTCCCAGAAAAACAAACTCCCTCAGTTTCTGCATTTAAGACAGAGAAGTAATTCTTGAATCATATTAGGTTCCTTTAGCCCTCGTCTGTTTTTATTATTAGCTTCTTGATTCTTCCGTGCCCTCATATTCTTCCTTAACTGTACAGATGACTTGTTCTTCCTAGGGGTGTCAGCTTGATGAGATCCATGTGTCATCTGTTTTTAAAATAGTGAGTATTTTAGTTTCTCTGCTGCAATCCCTTGCTGTATTTTTGTAAATATTTGTAATAACTGGTTCTTATATTCCTTTAGTGAGTCCCCCTTAGCTCAGCACTGAGCTCCGTGTTTCATTTCTTTCATTTCTTCTTCTGTGGCTTGCTTTTTTGTCTGCTAATATCACTAGTCCCCATAAAGCATGTGCACCTGTACCCAGCTTTAAATGAAGATACTAACTTGCAGGCAAATAATCCAGTTGATTTTCTTCTGGGATGTGGCACATTGCTCTTAAGAAACAGTTTGTGGGCTGTTGTTCTCTTCATCCAAGCATTGCACCTTCTTTGCACTGTCCAGCTTTTCAAATTCAACATTCGTGGCTCTGCATTGCCTTGACTTCTTTCTTCCCATGCTGTATGGCTTTGTCAGATCACTCTAACAATACAGAGAAACTTCACTGATCCGAACACTTTGAAAATATATCACTTTTTGAAAAGTTGCAACAACAGTGTGGGGGGTTATTTGTGCAAATGTTTTCTTAGGATGTTCCAAAGTTTCCCACAAAAAAGGGTATATTGACATTAGGTGAAGCAAATAAGGCAATAACTGCAGAATGCCTTATGCCTTAAACATGAAAATCACTGCAGGTTTTCTGTGGCAAGAATAAAGGCCAGTATTTGCATGGGCTGTGTGAAAATACAAAGTAAGAACATTGCAGAAAGATGTTTATAAGAAACATGTTTAACCAATATCATTGTGTTCCAACAGAAAGCAGAAGTGCCAAATGAGAAGTTCTTGACTGTCATTTATTTTCTGAGTTACTGTGAGTCTGTAGAACTACATAAAGTGAGCAATGTTTGTGCTGAGGGAGCTGCTATTGAAAATAGGCAATGCACCTGTCAGATACTACAGTAGTAGCTTTATGGTTTACTTTTTAGCTGACATCCATATCATTATCCTTGGCTGAGACTGCCACATTTTTGTCTCTTGTGCATGTATCTGTTATTTTATCATCTATTTTATCATCTGTTATTTCAGGGAAAGATATCTTGTTGCATCAAAATCAAAATTATTGCCATCCTCACTTAGCAGTGAAACTTTGAGCTCTGTTTGTAGTGACTTCATGTGCTCTTTGCCACCATTTGCATCAGTCCGCCCTGCCTGACAGCGTCATTGCCAGGCTATGGACTTATTCCAATCACCCAGAAGAAATTCAGGACTCCTATTATTCTGTGTTTTATTTGTCATGGAATTTCACTGTTCTAAGTTTGCAACACTGGTAAGTTTCTTTGCAGAGATTCCTTCTCTCATAATACCTTTCAGTGAAGATGTGCATCTGGCTGTTCTTGAGATTTTTCAAAATCTCAGCTGTCTTCTGGCTTAGGAAGTATTCTGATTTTCGGATTGTAGCTGAGAGTGTAGCTGAGAGTGGGAGTGGGAGCTGAGAGTATGGGTTTAACAGTAGTAGTTCAGGATTCAGTAGTTCCCAGTTCAGGAACTAGGGTCATTCTGTGAGCTGAGGAAAAGAATGCTGGGCACCCGGGCTAAAGCTCAGCCTCTCTGAGGTGGAGTTCAGAGCTGTCAGAGTCATTGCTGCAGAGGCAGTGTCTCATGGGCCATGGTGCTCCAGGGGAGGCTGCATCGCTTGATGGGAGCTCAGAGTCCTGGCCACTTCTGAGGAAAGGTCTTGGCTCATGGCAGGAAAGCTTGCTGTGATAAGCAGGTCTCTTGAGCTTAGCGTGCAGGAGGTCCTGGGAGCCGCTTGCTGCCTGCTGGCACTGCCTGAGCAGGGCTTCCAAATGGACCTGGGTCATCCAGCAGGACTGTCCTCCCCAAAGGGCTCCTTCACATCGAGGGTGTCACAGCATGGCAGGAGCTGGCAAGGGGTGTTTTTCAAAAGCAGAACAACCCTTATCAGAACTCTTTCCTCCCAGTGATAAGTTCTGGTTGTTGGAACAAACCAGATTGAAAGTTCAGAAGTGAGGTCTGACATCGCTTAGGGACAGGCCATTCCTATCAATGCATCTATGTGCACAAAGTCCTGTGCTTCATGCAGTCAGGAGCTGTAGCAACTGGAAACTGCCTGGTGTGGTTGTGTCTATACGAAGGATGATGCTTTCAGTGCTTTATCTCATGTGTTCTTTTTGGAGCTGTCTCCAAGAGGCAATGTATTTCAGAACAAGTGTGTTTTATGACAACTGATTCTGACTTATTTCGTAGATAGGCAGCTAGTGATACACTTTTGCCTTGAAAGATGAGCAATCTCTAAGACTAAGGGACTTGAATAAGAGATCAAATTTATATTTGATCTGTCTCTTCTCAAAATCTTTCAAAATAATTATGCCTATCCTTAAATCTATCCTCCTTAACACCTGGCAGGTGCAACAGTTCTTCCTGAGCAGAAGGCAACTCAGGAAGATCAGGACAGCCATCTGAGATGAAGTCCATGCTTGTAGCTAACCACAGGGAAATCATGTCTTTGACTCAGCAGATGCTCCAGGACTATACAGCTGTCTAAGGGAATGAGATTCATACAATTTTTCTAACCATCTGTCATTCCCTGTGAAAAAAAGCTTTTTCACTTGAAATTGCAACCAAATATGACTGCAAAACAGAAGACTTCTAAGTTCCTACAAGTTTCATGGGAAATGCATATATAGGTGGAAGAGAGAGATCTGTGTCATTGCATCCTCACTGAGGAAAACAGAACAGAGCTAATTTGTTTTCAGCCTGTTTTATAGCATTCACCTGGTTGATCTGCTCTTATATCCTGCTGGGAGAGCTCCAGACTTGCATAGTGCTGGCTGGGGTGCCAGGTTGGAGCAATGACAGTGGAAATGGAAGAAGTGCAGGATGCTGATCTGTGGGAATAGGGGCTTTGAGATTTCTGCTCTGCATGGACAGGTGCAGACACTTGAGCTTGGCTTAAACATCTAACTGAGTGCTAAGCTAAGGAGCTATTACCTAGACTCCTTTGACAGCAACCAAACCAGGCAGTTCAGTTGGGCTAAACCATCTTCTGGAATTTCCTCTGCCTTTTTATGGGTATCTAATTTCAGTGCAAAATCCTGGTGAAATAAATCACGATTTTGGCCATTAGATTATTAAGTATAGAACTAGATGTAATTTTTTGCCATTCAAATAGCAGGTCTTGAAATTGAGGGCCTTGAATACGGTGGTCTCTAGGCTGTGACACAGTATAAATGTGTTGTTTCCTCTTCTGGATGTGTTTTTGGAGGCAGTTCTTTCCGTTTGGAGTCACACCTGTAGGAATACAGCAGGGGAACTCCAGAGCACTTACTGACTTGGGATCCTCAGTACTGCAGTATCTCAGCCCTAGGACAGGGGATGGGCTGCTCTTGCCTGACATGATGGAGCTTAAAAACCTAGGAAAATTTATCAGTAAAAAATCAAGCAATTGTGAGGTTAGGTAAAGATTTGAGCATTGTGCTTTGGATTCAGTTTCTTTGGAGCGCTTTGGACTCTCTAATTTCAACTCTGGGTGTTTATGCCCTTATGTGGACTTTTCTCTAAATGCTTGTGATTCAATGGTGGATATATAAATCAGGAAATTATGTGCCAAAGCCATCCAAAGAAGTTGATTATTCCAACTGGTATAATGTTGCCCCACTCTATTTGATTTCCGTTTTCTTCTTTTCCTTGCTTTCCAAACCTCTTATATCACCTTCTTCTCTTTTGCAGCTATAATTGACAGCGATGGGTACTGAGGAAGAAATACCATTTTTTCCAGAGCTATAAAAATAGTTTCCTTGGTTTTATTAGCAGTGCATAGATGTGAGTTCTGCCTTCTCTCCAAAATAGGCAATGAGGAGGAAGTACTCAATTTGGCAACGCATTTGGGGTTAGAAACATTGCTGCTTTCAAAACATTTCGCCAGAGTCATTAATTAAGTGCTAGAACAGAGAACTTCAACCAAACAAAACTAGAGGAAATTACATTTCTCTTTCCTGACCTATATAAAGAGCATTTGTGTTTAAATCATACTGAAAGCTTTAAAGAGACCTCTCAGCTAGTGGGACACACAGAAAACATGAATGTCCTGCGAGAGGATTGTTGCTCACTACAACTTAATAGGAGTTGGCTGTGTTTGCTTGTCTTTGCAAATGTTTAGCGAGACTGTTTATGGGATAGAATCTAAGCAAGAATAGTTCTCCATAGTTACGGAGTTTCATTTTTCAAATGTGAGAGCAGACTTCCTCCTAATGCCTGAGCTTATCCTGTCTGAGAGCAAAGACAAATCAATCCTGTTCCTGCTCAATCACAACAACTAGCATTGTGAATAACTCCAGTGCCTTGCTTGGATATACATACCAAATGCACAAAATCAGAAATTGGGAAATATTGTACATTTTAATGGAATCCAGGAGAACCGAGTAAACAAAATATCAAAGAGTGGAAGAGTGTCAGAGTATTTTTCTGTTTCTATCACTGACTGTGATTACCAAGACTAGCGGAGAAGTGGTGATCTGGCTTTCATTTCGCATGTTAATGGACTGTACCTGTCCAAATAGGGAAGAAGTCCCAGCATATTGTGTCTTGCACTAGGGATACAGCTGCACTTGTGCTCTTGGGTCAGAGTGTGTGTGCTACCATGCAACATGGAAAAAAATTGCATGGTCTCTTCACTTCTGAATGTCTGCTGCCCAGGGCCCACAGTGGAGGCACCTCTAGCGATAGGTTCTGTTGCATCTGCAGTAGGCTCTGCTTCCTATTTCTGCCTATATTTGTACCTCTGCTGCATCAGTTTTTATGCTGCTGTGGATATGCAAGCAGTACCAGAGTATGTTGCATGAGCAGCTGGGTGCCTCCTCCCCTTCCCACGGCTACGAATTGCTGCTGTTGCTGTGAGCGAGCACAGTTCCCAGATTCATTTTGGGAACTGCTGCTCTGCTAATTTCTTCCATTGCCATTCTTTTTTCCTACTCGACAAATTTTTTTGTTACTGCTTTTCTGCCATAGAGGGGTGGCCTCCAGTTGCACCTGCCTGGGTGATGTGAGACAAGCTGTTCTTTCACTTTGCGTTCATTGATTGCTCCTCCCTTTATATAGGCTACTGCATGAGTCACTCTGCCTGCCTACCTGCACCCAGAGCACAGTACGGAGCACTGTCCATCAGTTCCTTGTTCTATGGCAATTACCAGCCTTTTATTGCTGGATTTTTCTCTCAAGGATTCCTTATAATGTCAGCATACTTCATTAATTTCTAATTTTGTGAACTTTTGTGCAGGACTTGGAAAGAGAAGCAACTAAATACCCTATCCTGGGAATAAACATAGGGACTTGGAAGAAAACTAAGACTGATCTTGCCAGGAAATGCCTTATAATTGCTTTCCATAAAAATTCAAGCACCAAGATTTTCCTCTGGACATATATTTGTCCATTTAAGATTGTTTAAGTGGACTCAGTAGCTAGTGGTGCAAAGCATAAATGAAGCAGGATGTTGCCCAAGGCAAGAAAAGATCAGATTCTTCAGAGCTTCTCACCAATATCCAAGTGTGCTGGCATGAGGTCACGGACATAAACCTGATCAAATTTTCATGGATTTCTCTGCATCTTTCTCTGAGCCACCTACTTGCAGGTTATTTGCTGAGATGAATCTCTCTTAATGCTACCCTGAGAACTGTAGGTTAAAAAGTAAAATTCTATTACTGAAAGCTTATAAGCAGTTTTATAAGTATAAAATACAAGTTTTGGTATTAGCTTTGGGGTAATTTTAACTTGAAATGAAATACCACGACTTTAAAAATTATTTCTCTGATAATAGTTATGATTCGTACATCTTGGCATGGAGATAGCTAAAATTATCATTATTTCTTTTGCAAGTGGAATGCAAACTAAGCAGGTCTAGTGCATAGGAATAATAATGTAGAATTAATGATATGAACAGCATATCTTGTAGCCCTGAAACAAAATTCAACAAAATCTCAATTGACCTTTCTCTCTCTTCATCTGAGGCAGACCAGGAGGAGGCATTGCTTGCTGCTGTGCTTCCTCCTTAATTACTTTTAGAATATTGCAAAAAAAACTGTAAAGTTTCCTCTGTTTCTCTGTCTGTGTGACACCCAGATGAGAAGGGTATACACTATGAAAACAATGATAGGTCCATCTTTAGCTACTCATCTAATCTCTCTGGCATTCCTTTGAACCAAACTGAAAGTATGTGTTTGCAACTTAGACAGCACAGCTACAATCGCAAGTGATGTTATCCCTTTAAATTCACTCTATAGGTTTTATAGGTCTATAGGACCATTGCAGATTGGAGCTGAATGTAAGGCAGGTACCCTAAACTGAGAGGTCTTGTCTGTCTAGGCATTAGCAAAGTGACCATTGAGGATGAAGTAATGATGTCTCTTTTTCTGAAACACTATTTTCACATATGTGTCTATATGAGACTCATCTGATCTTTCAAAACTTGTAAAGCTGCCTGTAGCACCTTGGGATATTTTCCTTCTCTGTCATCTTTTTTAAAAAAAGATAGGAAACAAGGTGCTTCTTTTTAATTGGGTAATTAATAAAAATTCAGGTCCGTTTCTGATTCTTTGGCATTCAGAATGCATGCAGGTCTTAGTTCTCATCTATATAAAGTAACTATTGCCAAACATATTTTATTATCATTTGTTATTTTTTTTCATTTCTAGTAATTCTCAATGATCTCAGTTTCATAAAATACTGTATAAACAAACAACCTAAGAAATGTTTTCCAAAACATCTGTACCTCCAGTTAAATGTTGATGTGTCTTTCCATTACTATGTACTTCCATTCTGAAACATCATCATATAAATCCGTGCGTCAGCAGGCTGAAGTAAATGTGTGTGTTGGAGCACAATATCCAGGTAGTCCTCTCCACATTCCAGCCTTGATTTAATCCAGGTTTATCTTAGCTTTGCACTAGCTGATCAGGAAAAGCCAAGCCACTCTTAAACTGCAGTAAGCGTTCATATGGAGTATCACATTAATTAGCCTGAATGGGTGCAAGCTCTGTGGACAGAAATCTTATCTATATTCTTCTCTGCCATCTCTTTCTTTTACTATTGAGCCTCTCCCTGCTCCCATGTTAGTCTTTTTTCCTTCTGCTCCTATGGCTATGGCAGAATTAATGATTTGATGACGGAACTAATGACTTCAAACAAAGCTACACAGCAGTCAAAATTTTAATCACTTCAATAGCAGTAAAGGCTGCAATAAATGTAACAGCATGGCATGGGGCATGGCACAAGAAACTGAGGTAATTAAGAGGATCAGTAAACGATAAAAAAAAAAAACAGAATGGGAGGTGTAAATTCAATCACACAGCAAATAAAACTTAAATCTGACAAACAACAGAAAAGGAATGAGGAGGCAAATGGAGAAGAGCTTGAACCAGATTTTCGTGGGTAATATGGTAGACACTTGGAAATCATCAGATAACTGGGCTGCTCCATCCAGCAGAGCAGTCTGGATCTGAGAGGCCAGAACTCACCTTGGAAGGGAGATACGACAGTAAACCTGTAAAGGGCAGCTGGAAAATAGCCCGCCAGCCAGGGGACCTCCTTATTAACCTCTGCTACTGACTCGATGTAGTCTCAATGATATTGCAAAGTCTTTGTTTTGTCTTGTTTTTCATTCATACGAAATAGTGTGTTGTATAATATTACTGTGGACATTCTCCTAGCTCGTATTTATTTGAATCCTACTAAACTGTTGACATTAGAGATATCTTCTGGACATATCTTCTGCAGGTTAACTAAGACTAAAAAAATTACCATTTCAAGTGCATGGTTAGAGTTATCTATCAATAATTAGGAATATATTAATTATATTTAATAGAAAACATGTGCAGTGCTACATGCATTACTGATTATAATTTGCAACAATTCTTATTGCACTTTATTCTAATCCATAGGAGTTTTTACTGGTTTGAAAATTTGCCCACTTAACTGTGCACCCTGGAAAATGATGTAGGGCAACTTTAGGCTTGTCTGTTTGAAGGTCATACAATTACTGTTTGCAGAACCAACAGTTGCACAATCTCTTTTTTGTTACCAAAAAGAAAACTGTTTCCTTTTGGTTACTGCATTTAGGCTCTCTAAGACACCTATTACCAAGTTTGAAATGGACCCCTTGGATGGCTGATTAGTAGCCACTTTCCATCACTGAAACCAAGGCAACCTGTAAAGAATTACAGTTTCTTTATTTTTAATTCCTCATATAATATGTCGTGTTTACTAAAAGTGTTATTTTATTTTCTAAAGAGTTGCAAACAGTTCAGTTGGTCTAGGTTTGCAAAGAAAACTACATTAAGAAATCTTGAGGATGAGATCAGGGCATGCTTGTATATGTAATGTTCTCTTGAAAATGGGTAGAAAGCACTGACATGCTCCAGTAATCAGTAAGAAGTCTGATGACTGACTTAAAAGCAGCTTGACTGGACTGTGCAAAGAATGAGTCACAGATCATGATGAGCGATGTCTTTTAATTATTTGAACATTAGCCTCCAGTTTAAAGTTGAAGAAACTGGGTCACACGGTTTGTTTGGATAATTAAATCTTACTGCTATCCCTCCTCCTTGGTACCGTCAGTGCCTGGATGAAATTCTCACTCCACTGAAGTCAGTGGCAAAGATCTTGGTGATTTAGCTGGAAATAATCTTGTACAATTTAGTATGTACTCCAGCTTCTTAGTTCTCAGTCCCCATCTTGTGCCTTTTCTGAGCTCTTTTTCTGAGCTCCATCACTTCAGTTGATCCCCTACTGCCAGCCTTAGTTTAAACGTATACAGTCAAAATCTTACCCCAGAGCTCTCTATGCTCTTGGCTCCACTGGACTTTGAATGGGGTGTAAGAAAATACAAGCGTCAGTCAGAGCCCTTGATGAACACTGGTCATACCCTGATTCCTTGGAGAAGGGTGATATTGTCAGCTTCAGAGACACTCCAAAGACCTGGCAACCTGGCCTGTTCCTTTGAGTCTGTACTGGATTTAACTAGACTTGAGACTTGGGCTGGTTTAAGCCCTGGTAAGCCCTGGAACATGTGCCCTGAACCCAGGGCTTCACCTGTGGTGGGAGGATTTATCACAGGTCTGTGTGGGGGCCCCCCTGCGTCAGGTAGCAGAGGAGCTTCCTAAAAATGGCAAGTGCATGTGAGGAGATGGGGTTGCAGAATGGAATGCAATAGAGAGGTAAGAAGGGAAATGGGGCCCTGGAAAATGCTGGTTCTGCAGCTTGGACACAAAGTGGAGGGACATGGATGGTCAGGTCCAGATGCACCTCACATTTCCCGTGCTGCTTAGTGCGCATGCCACAGTCCTGGCTTGCCTGTGTGCAAGGAAGAGCTGAAGACACTTTTTTTTTTTTTTCTCCAAAATGAGATTCTGGGATATGCTCTTAGGACTCTGATAGCTCTACTGAACTGTAATATTGATCTGTGGTCTTTAATTATATGAAAACCATCTTAATTAGCAAACAGCTGACATCCATAAATTCATTAGCATGAACCAAAAATAATTTTGAGCGCCACTGTGAACACCATGTTCTGAGTTTGTGTTACTTAAACCTCTGGAGCATATTCAATTCATGGCTGTGATGTAACTTAAATCCTTTAAATAAGTCTTATTTCTTTGCAGCTAAACATAAAACACCTTGGACAACCTGCTTCATTGCATTTATGAACATTTGGAAAAAGGACATTTTTACTCCACTACCCTCTCCATGATGCAAGATCTCCTCATCCCGTCCCACGGCCTTAATTCGGCCATGGACACATCTGTGTGCAAGGAGAGGGGAAAGGAGCTCATCACGAGCAGACAAGCCATCCATCTCCTCCCATCTGCTCTGCAGGAGGGATGAAGGGCTGGTCGCCACCACAGGTATGTGGGCTCTCCTTTCTTTAATATGCATTTATCCACAAACCCTCACCCAAATGAAACCTCCTCAGCAGATGCTCCCATGGATTAGCAGTAACTCTTTGGGTACTGGTGGGGAATCAAGTGAGTGAACAGAAGGACAAATCATAGAATCATTAATGAAAAAGACCGCGAAGATCATCAAGTCCAACCATAAACCCGAATGGAGCTCTATAGAGCAACTCCAGCTCCATACAGCAAACATCTGCCCTGAGCATGCAAGGCCACCTTCCTCCTGGGCATGTAGGACACCTAGGACAGCTGATGGCAGGATTGGGCCTTGTGGGAAGAGCAAAGTTGTTTGCTTAGAAACATAGGGCCCTTGGCAGGGCAGTGGAGACTTGTATTATGTATTCAGTATTTTGTGATCAAAAGCAAAGGTATCCCTGTAGGATTAATGTAGTACAAGCTGTGCAAGAAGGCAAAATTATCTCTTTGAAAACTCACTGTCCTAAGTAGTGATGCAGGGGAGCATCACAGCCCTGTGCAGGCCTTGCTGGGAAACTTAGTAATCAATACAAAGGTCTTTCCCTGCACATTTTCAGGCATTTCCAGAAGAAGGTCTTCACCATCTAACCATCTGAAAAGGAAAGATAAATCCTCCTAAATGGCATTATTATAAAATATTCTTTTTTTCAATGAAACTTTTAATTTCCTTTCTACATATCCATAGGCCAAAATAAACATGAACACACACTTATCTTCTTGCTTAAAGACAGGTAGGAAAAAGCTTGAAGGTTTCAAAACAGAGGCCTAGCCCTGCAGGAAAAACAAATAAAAGGAAAAATCTCAAGAGTATAGAATGTCTAGAATTCCAGTATCAGTAGTTTATTAGTTTTCATGTCTGCCCATATCTTTCAAAAGTAGAGTTCAGAATCAAAAACAGCTGCCATAAGTGGAAAATTGTCTAATGCATTTCACCTTAAAAGGTTAGCATGATATTTATAATTTCTTCTCAAGCAATTAGAAATTGTATTTTCCCAAATTTCTGAGCAAGCTTTATTATGCTATTTAAACTGCAGGTGGGAAAGGCAGCGCAAGAAGGATTCATGTGTGTCTCATCACCCTTCAGTGCCCTCCCTGCAGCCCTTTTCCTTCCCCTCTGCTCTGCCTCTTACCTTGCTCTGAACCATAATCCACCCTTATCTGTCCTACAGCTGCATGAATTATATCTGCTCAGTGTTCATTAAAGTAATCAAAAAAGGATTATCTGGTTGTCTAAAAATCTATCATTTTAAAATGAGAATAAAAATAGTAACATGAGAAACATTGACCGGCTATGCTTTTATTTTAAGACATTGCTGCTTGTCAGTGACTTAGGAACCATTATTAATGATATTGTGGTTGGTATTCAGGTGGATTTTCATAGTAATAGAAACAAGAAGCTGACAGTAAGTTCATGTCAAGTGGAATAAAAATTTTGCTTTGTCTCAGCAAAAAGTATTTTTTGCTTATTTTCCTATAAATCTTTAAAGACAGAAAGATTAGAAAACGGCCTAAACAAAGAGTTGCTATGATGTCTAAGGAGTTCATTCAGAGGATGTTGAAATAAACATTTACAAATCAAGAAAAACTGTCTCCATCAAAATAATTAACTGAAATCAATCTACATTATTTGACTGTTTTGCAGACTACCTCCCTACCAAAAGTCCCTCTTCCTCCTTTCCTGTTTTAGATTTAAGAAATTGTAAATGTGGTTGTCTTCATATTAACGATAGAAAACTTTGGTAGAGAGAGGACGAGACTGATCTCAAGTCATGCAGGATATGGCAGAAGACATCTCTGGCACTGTTTACTCCAGAGCTAAGAGTTTATGATCCAGGACAGACACGCAGCTGAGATATGAAAAGCCATAGCTATTTTGATGGCTGCAGCCCTCACCACCTCACCTCCAACATCCAAGTTCAGAGGTTAGTAAAGCAGAAGGGAAAAATTTGTAATTGATTTTGCACTTCCACTTTGCTCACCAGGGATCAAAGCCTGCTCTCTCTGCCCAGCGAGATCTCCTCTTGAAATCAGTGGGAGTTTGCGTAAGGGCTTCAGGGGTCTAGGAACAACCATCTGCCTCAAGAATAAAGAAAATAAATCCCAAGTGGCAGTTTGGAAAACAGAATTCAGGGTAGAAGCCTGATGTCTGTGAAGCAAAAGCTGTGATGGATTAGAAACAAGATATTCTCAATACGTACCTACGAATGTTCATATCGCAAATGTGTTTCTAAGCATCAGGCACCACCAGTCCTTTGTAAACCCAGGCGTGGGGGAGACAGAGCTCTTATTTTGTCCTTTGCCTGGGCCAGGGCGTCATCTACCAGTTCTTCCTTTCCCAAAAGCAGGGGGTGACTCCTTCTCCTCTCCAGTCTGCAAAATAGGCAGTGGAATCCGCAAAAATGCACCAAGATTTCTGTGGGCTTCACAGCAAAGTAGCATTTTAAGGAAGGATTCAAAGAAAGATGGCGAGGTATTTATTTGGTGAAATTGTCTGACAGGAAGCCAAAATATGTAAGGAAGAGCAGAAGTTTTAGTTTGAAAACACCCTGGTGGACTGACTGAAAATACCTGGCTTCTGGAGTCAGCAAGTGAAAAATAAGTGAGACTTGGCGTAAGCAAAGGGACTTTAAAGCTAAGCTCTGTCACTTACCCTGCATTTGATAGACTAGGGGTGGCCCATAGGAGTGGGTCATGATAAGCAATTGGGGAAAAGATCTCTGCAGCAGTATTGTGACTGCTGAAAACTTCCTTCAGTAATGCTGGAGAGAAAGGATTTGCTGCTTACCTGAGAGGACCTGGAAAATATAGCTAGGTCATGTCACAGATGCTGGAATGACCTAGCTTAGGTGGAAAATCTGGAAGGGGTGTGTGTACGGAGTAACAGCTAAAGGCAGACAGTCATGCTGTCGACTAAGTGAAGTGCCAGGCAGGACTCGAATTGCTGTTCACGGAGATGCAGAAAGATGGGACATGTCTGTGGAGAGATTAAACTTGAGGGGACAAATGAAGAGCTTGCTTACCCATATTAATCTTATTGGTAGGCTTGTCACATAAAAGGTCAGGGACATAAGCTGACAAAGGAAGGCTATGTACATTTTAGGAAGGACAGTCTGGGAAGGCGAGGTGGTGGACTTGCTCTTTATGTCAGAGAGCAACTGGAATGCATGGAGCTTAACCTGGGGGTGGATGATGAGTGAGTTGAGAGCTTGTGGTAAGGATTAGAGGGCAGGCTAATGTGGGAGACACTGTGGTGGGTGTCTGCTACAGGCCACCTGACCAGGATGAGGAGGTTAATGAGGCCTTCTATAGGCAGCTGGATACTGCCTCACAGTCACAGGCCCTGGTTCTCATGGGGGACTTCAACTACCCCAACATGAACTGGAAGGACAACACTGCCAGGCATAAGCAGTCCTGGAGGTTCCTGCAGTGCGTTGATGATAACTTTTTAACACATATTGTGGAGGAGCCAATGAGGAGAGGTGGGCTACTGGTCCTTGTACTAACAAATAGAGGGGAACTTCTTGGAGATGTGAAAGTGGAGGGTAGGCTCAGCTGCAGTGATCATGAGCTGGTTGAGTTCAGGATCCAACAAGGAGGAAGCAGGGCTGTAAGTCACACTGCAACCATGGACTTCAGGAGGGGGCCAACTTTGGCTTCTTCAGAGACCTCCTCAGAAGAATCCCATGGGCTAGAGCTCTAGAAGGTAGGGGGGCCCAAGAGAGCCAGTTAGTTTTCAAGCGGCACTTCCTTCATGCTCAGGAGCAGTGCATCCCTTTGAGTAAGAAGTGAGAGCAGGAGACCTGCGTGGATGAGCAAAGAGCTACTGGCAAAACTCAAACAGAAAAAGGCATTATACAGAAAGTGGAAAAAAGGACAGGCTCCTTGGGAGGAATATAGGAATGTTGTCAGGGAATGCAGCAATGTGACAAGGAAAGCTAAGGCACAATTGGAATTAAATCTGCAGGGGATGCTAAAAAGAAAAAGAAGAGCTTTTTCAAATATATCAATGGTAAAAGGAAGATTAGGGAAGATGTGGGTCTGCTGGTGAACAGCATGGGTGCCATGATTATGAAAGACATGGAAAAAGCATAGTTACTGAATGCCTCCTTTGCTTCAGTGTTTACCAAGGGCAGCCCTCTGGAATCCCAGATCCTGGAAACCAGAGAAAGCGCCTGGAGAGAGGAAGACTTGCCCTGGGTAGAGGAAGATTGGATCAGAGAGCACTTAGGGAAACTAGACACCCACAAATCCATGGACCCTGATGGGATGCACCTGAGAGTGCTGTGGGAGCTAGTGGATGTTATTGCTAAGTCACTCTCCATCATCTTCGAAAGGTCCTGGAGAATGGGGAGGTGCCAGAAGACTGGCCAGAAGTCAATGTCACACCGGTCTTCAAAACTGGCAAGAAGGAGGAACCAGGCAACTACAGACCAGTCAGTGTCACCTCCATCCCCAGAAAAGTCATGAAGCAGCTCATCCTGGCTGCTGTCTTCAAACGCGGAGGATGAGAAGGTGCTCAAGAGTAGTCAGCGTGGATTCACCAAAGGGAAATCATGCTTGACTAACCTGATAGCCTTCTGTGATGGTCACCAGCTGTGACTGGCTGGTTAGATGAGGGGAGAGCATGGATGCCATCTACCTGGATTTCAGCAAGGCTTTTGACACTGTCCCTCACAGTGTCTTCCTGGTCAAGCTCCAGCAGTGTGGATTAGATGACTGGATGCTGAGGTGGATTAACAACTGGCTGGATGGCAGAGCTCAGAGGGTGGTGATCAGCGGTGCAGAGTCTAGTTGGAGGCCTGTAGCTAGCAGTGTCCCACAGGGGTTAGTCCTTGGCCCAGTCTTGTTCAACTTATTCATCAATGACCTGGATGAAGGCATGGAGTGCTGCTTCAGGAAGTTTGCTGATGATACCAAACTGCTCATGAGTAGCTGATACCCCAGAGGGCTGCGCTGCCATCCAGAGGGACCTGGACAGACTGGACAACTGGGCTGTGAGAAACTCTATGAAATTCAACAAGGCCAAGTGCAAGGTCCTGCATCCGGAAAGGAATAACTGCAGACACCAGTACAGGCTGGGGACCAACCTTCTGGAGAGAGGCTCTGCAGAGAAGCACCTGGGCATCATGGTGGACCACAAGTTGACCATGAGGCAGCAGTGTGCCCTCGTGGCCAAGGAGGCCAATGGGATCCTGGGGTACATTAAGAAGAGCGTCTCCAGCAGGTCGAGGGAGGTGATCCTGCTCCTCCGCTCAGCCCTGGTGAGGCTGCATCTGGAGTATTGTGTCCAGTTCTGGGCCCCACAGTACAAGAGGGATGTGGAGCTGCTGGAGAGAGTCCAGCACAGGGCTACGAGGATGATCAGGGGCCTGGAACATCTGCCCTACGAGGAGAGGCTGAGGGAGCTGGGCCTGTTCAGCCTGGAGAAGGCCGAGAGGAGACCTGATCAGTGTCTATAAGTACCTCAAGGTGAGGAGGATGGTACTGGCCTCTTTTCAGTGGTGGCCACTGATAGAACTAGGGGAAATGGCTGGAAACTAAAGTATCAAAAGTTCCACAGGTACTTAAGGAAAAACTTCTCAACAGTGAGGATGGCAGAGCACTGGAACAGGCTGCCCAGAGAGTTTGTGGAGTCTCCTTCTCTGGAGATCTTCCAAACCCGCTTGAACGCAGTCCTCTAGGACTGCTCTAGGTGACCCTGTGTGTGCAGGGGGGTTGAACTAGATGATCTCTAGAGGTCCCTTCTAAGCTTAATGATTCTATTATTCTATGAAACAGTTGTGCTTTGAGAGATGCTAGAGTTGGACAAGAGTTCTAAATTAGGTCTAAGCAAATGAACAAAGATATAAATTAAGCTCTCTTCTCAAGCCTCAAGCTTTGACTTATAATTTTCTCTGCCTTTCCACTTCCTTGATTTGTGTGGGACTCCAAAAGGAAATGTCAAAGGCTGGTTTTCTAGCATTTCCAAGAGAGATAAAATCACAAAAGCTACCAAAATTAGCTTTGTTAATATTCTTGGCATGTTTTTTCCAGACTGACTTCTAGACCAAAAAGTGATTTTAATGTAGACATTTGGATACCTTCCAAACATCTGGACTTGAAGTTAGCTCACATTTGCTTGTTTTTCTCTTGTAGTACTAAAAGAACCGCAAAAATTTTTAAGTGCTGGAGGAATAGGTTTATAGGGAACAAAATACATGCACTTGTCTAGGTGTGATTAAAGAGGGGGTTGTGATGAAGATTATCTTCTAGTCATAATGTCCACTCAGAAAGAAAGTGAAGCATCTCTGGCCAAAATAAGTATGTAATTAGAAGTGATGTTCAGGCTGTTCAGGCTGAAGCTGTGGTTCTTCAGGCTCTTTGCTTCTTAAGAGTTTATGCATCTTTGATTCTTCCTCTTTCCTTCTGTGTTTTCTATTTATTGCCTGGAGAGAGCAGCTGGAAATTTGCTTAATATGTTCATTATAAACTGCTGTAGTATAGGAAGATCAGCTAGATCAGTCATAACTACAATTAATAGTTGTCAGCGCTTCCAACGAGCCTAGTGATACCAGAGTAATTTTATAAGGAAGAGGACCCAGAAGAGCTTGTTGTTATGTTGGAAGAAGTATAAAGAAAGAAGCAGTATCAGAAAACTGGGCTTTATTATGAGCGAGTAAAAATAACACAATACGTACAGAGGAAAAGAGGACAACTGGACCTGGAGATGGAGCAATGGAAAGGCATCCAAGCACGTGGTGCTTTGGTGTGCTGTGGTGTACTGAGGAGAAAATAAAATTGTGCTGCACAGGAGGAATGAGATAATGAAAGGCATCTCTCAACTAGATCTATTAGCAGACCAAAACACTCTTCCATTTCTATCTTGTTTCCATTTTATCTTAAGTAATCAAGGATCTTCCTGAAATTACACAGGAGAAATGGAAAAAGGATCGTAGGAAACAATGGCTGGAAAAATGAAAAGCAAGGAGATAAGAAAGATCAGGACCCTCATCTTACCGGGGGGTCATAGGTCATGCAGGTAAAAATGAAGACTGTTGCAGCTGTCCCTTCTCTCACTGCTGCTTACATTCTTGTTGAAGTGTTCTCTTTCTCAAATGTCTGTGGAGAACTCCATGTTCTATTTCTCAAAGCAGGTAGTGGATCTCTGGTGATCTGTTGTACGATGTTAATGAACTTGGATTATTGCACATTATGCAGAAAAGCTTCTTCAATTAGAATAAAAATAAACTTGCAATTGATTCTTACCTTGTGTACTCAGAGCTAATTTTGCACTGGCTTCATGAAATTTATTCACATTAGATTTTTTAAAGGGATTCATCACACATTATCTGTATGGCCTATTAAAGTATTCCTGCTCTCTTTGACAAAGAAACACTTTGAAGACGGTCTGTGACCTCTGACTGACCAAAGGTGAATGGATGCTTATTTTCTTTGTCTATACCCTTTTATATAATGAAGTCTTTAGAATAATCTAATGCTAAAGAAGTTATTTGTAGTCACTCTCTGGTAGATATTGTGTCAGTAAAACAGGTGTAAAACCTGAATAGAATGGTAATCGAGTCTGCATGTGGACTTTCTGAAAAGTTGAAAAATACAGAAGGGCTTTTCTGAAAAGTTGAAAAATACAGCATTTACAAATCCTGGGGCTGGCAACTTGATTTTTTGCAATCTTGTTTTTTCAATGGTGGCAAGGAATAAAAATTTTATAAGGGTCATGTGATGCCCCATGTATTTATGGTGTTAAGAAAATTTCTGGGACAAGAGTTCCTTTCTGTATGTGCAAATTATGTGTTCCTTTCAGGTTGTAATTGGGACTTTGGCTTCATTTTTGGAACACTGTGTCTTTTGTGACTTGTTTTAATGTTTTGGTTTTTTCATTTATGGTGGTTATAACTTGTTTAGGACTTTATTCATAGCCCAAGAAAAACAAGCATCTTACAAAATACTTTTGGTCTTCAGTGATGTAATAATTCAATTGAAGCTATGTTACTCATGATAATGCACATGGAGGACCCCAAACAATGCAGCTATGCAGTTTGATAAATAGTAATGTGAGGGATACAGGTGTTTTCTGCACACCTTTGAGCTTGTAGGAAAATATTTCAGATGGATGAAGTGGTAATCGAATCTACCAGGTCAATATAATGGAGCAGGGAAATGGCTTTATCCTTTTCTCTGTACAACAAGGAAAGAAAGGAAAGCACTACAGGAGTATCAGGAGACTGGTGTGGAGCATGAATTCCTGGACAATACCAGTGTCTAACTCAAGTTTGGGGGAAACCGTTAAGTCTTGTGTGAGTACATAAGACAATTCTAGGTGTTCTGGGGAATTGGAGGGCATGCTATATTGCTGTTTTGCATAGATAATTTGAAAAGAATAATGAAACAGTTTACCTTTAAAATTTTAAACGCTGTCCAATTATAAGCACAAATGCCCTGCTTGGGAATTATCAGTAGGGTAAATATTGCCAGATAGAGCAGGGGGAGGAGGAGCTACAATTAATAGAAATATAGTGAAGATGAGAAAAAAGAAAAGAAAGGAAACAAGATGCTGCTTAGAGTATCTTTATTATTATAATCAGCAAAATATCAGAAATGATGAACTCAGAACTATTATTACAAACTGGAAAAAAATAATATTGCAATCAAAAATTCCCTGCAATAATTAAAAATATGTTCAATCAACTTATATCTGGTAACGCTGACACTGCATATTACAGGAAATTTTGGATTTTCATTTTTGATTTTTTTTCCAAATTGTGGCAAGACATAGAGTAGTAATATGACACTTCAGTATTTTCAACTTTTTAAATCTGAAAGTGCTCATGTATGTGTATATTTATAAATATATACATATGTATTTATGCATTCATACATGTAATTGTATACTAGTAGCATTTTGAAGCAATCAACAAAAATGCAGCTGTGCAAGCAGCAATAGTCTTGGAAACAGAGCATATTAAATGTTTGCTGTGGGACTTTTTTATGTGGGTGGTGTAATAGATAAGCCTTGAGATTTTTGAACTGTAGGCAGGGAAATTTTTGATCCACAAAAAGTCTCACTTGGTAGCTGTCACAGTGACAATGAAATTTCTTTTTAAAGGATTTTCTAAACCCATTAGTTTGCTGTCTAATCTCTAATAATAGAGATGCTCACTATCCCTACACATCAAGCTGACACCAAAACATTTTCCCAAGGTCCTAGTGGCTATCTCCACATAGCCTTAGGCACTTTAACTAGGATTTAAGCAGAATTTAGACACGTAATTCCAAAGAAGTTGAAAATGCCCTTGTCACCTGAACTCTGCTAGTATCTCGCTTTTTAATAAAAAAAATCCTAGTTGCCTTTTTTTTTTTTTAATTCCCAAAGCTCTTCAATTTTGGTAGGGAAGAGTAATTTAAAACCTAACTCATATTCCAGCCTCCTGGAAGGAAGAACTAGATATCCTCGGAAGCAGCACAGCTAGGTCTGAAAGGTGTTCCCAGGGCACACCTAACTTGCATCAAAGGGATTAATGTTCTCATTAAAAAAAAAAAAAAAGGCATTACAATACCTATTTATTCAAGAACACAATAGAGGAGTGATGGAGGGTGGTGTATAAGAGGGTTAAGGTAGACTATCAGATGGGAGGGGAAACACTTGGGCTTCCGACTCCACTTCTAAAATTTTGTATATATCTTAAATTGAATTACTGGGTGAAGTAGTGAGGCAATGATGGGCCACCAGCCATACAGATATGTTACCTTAATACAGTGGAGTTTTCAGACCCAAGCTCTTTCTGGGGTCATGAATTTTGTCCTATTTTATAGGCAGTGGGTCAAATTCAATACAAAAAGAAGAAAGGCTCATGGCTTGGTTACTGGTGTAGGTGGAAGAACTGTGTTGGTACTACCGAGGCCAAGGTAGGAACTGGACTTTTGTTTTCTGTCATCTAGCAGGAGATCACCATAACTTTATAGAAAATGTTTTGAAAGAGTCAGGCAACTCACTTCCAGGCAGGATTTGGGGATGTAGATCTAGATAGATCTGGGGATTAGTCAGCAATATAAGATGAGATTAGGTCTGTTGGTCAGCTTTGGACAGCTGTGAGAGTGATGCAGCTCCCTATGTAACAGGGCAGGTGTTTTGGGTCCCCTTCTGATGCCCTCACATTTTATTGGGATGCAAAGAGGCAGGGGCCATGCTGGAGGCTAGTTGTCTGTCATAAAGTACCATAAGATGAACTTTAAGTTGCCTACCATTACTAGACTAGCACTAAGTATCCTGAAGAAATTATAAGAGGTGAGAAAAGAAATCTTAGATGCCCTGAATTGAAAACCTCAAATTGACTTGAGTAGAATCAGACCATCACACAGTTCAAGACTTAGCTTTTTGCTTGGCTTCCAAGGTTGCTAAAACTTTTCATAAGAGAGCTTTCATCTTTTCACAAAACTGCTCTTATTTCTTCTGTGGTCAGCTAATAATACTCCTCTGGGAATGGTGTCAATGGCTTAAAGGACAAAATAATATTGGAAAAGCTTTATGAATTTTAGCTATTTTGTAATGTTATTTTAGCAGCTGGAGACAGGGAGGACAGCCAGGCTGATGTGACCAGCCAGCTCTCCCCTAGGCAGTTTACATTTATTGGCCACAGTTTAAGACTTACTTTTCTAGACAATGGTTCCTCTCCAGTGGGTGAATGCAGAAGGAAAGATGCAATACATATGTAACTTGCTGTGACTCATTAATGAAAAGATATGTACTAAAGTCATTAACAATTCCAAATTTACCAAGATGAAGGCTGCTGATTTACAGCTTTTTTAACATGACATCTCTCATTGCACTGAAACAGGCAAGGATATTGTTAAAAAGAAGTCAGAATGACTGAAATGGCCCCTTTAGCAATCATTTAGCAAAAGACGAACACAGAAGGTTTCTGTGTTTGTGTTTTGCTGTTTCTTTTTTTTTTTTTTTTTTCCATTAGATCAACATTGGTGTTTAACTGGTCATCACTCCTGGCTTTTGTCTTGAATAATAATACCTATGTAATAGTTTTGCTGATCTCATGGTGCTCTGCAAGCTGATCTGTAGGAAATGAGTAAGGAACAGATCTTTCCTGTAGCACCATAGACAAATTGAGGTTTTGTGGCTGAAGGGAAGAAGTGATTAAAATATGGCCTCATGCCGTGATCTGGATGAATAATATCAACTGATCGTACTTTGGAGGCTCTTATGGGCCCTGTATGAAGTGTTTCCAGAAAGGCACACGAGTGTCTTTTCATCAAACTTGAAGGATTCTCAAAATTGGCCTATGGTCAAAATCAACGTAAGGGACCATATTCAGCTTCAACAGCATCATAGAATAACCTAAGTCTCTCTGAGGTTAAAGATTAGGATTATCATTTAATATCTTCAGCAACCTTGTCAGCTAATGCAAAACACAACCAACTAGCTAGAAATTTTAAAGCTTTTGGTAAAGCTATAGTCTGTGTCTTTATGAAGATATTGGGAAAATCCAGTGAGAGAAATAGGTCAGAGAAAAAACATGGGCCAATTCATTTTGGAAAATTTTTCCATACCTGCATTTTGGTTCTTAAATTTTCTAGAATGTCCTAGAAACATGAACCTTGCTTATGTTGTTGGGATTATGGAAAAAAAATAGAAAAAAAATTCAGGCAGTTCTTCCCAGGAAGTTAATGTAGTAATTATTACCAAATCAGTATCTAGCTCTAGATAAAGCTGAACAAATCCATTTGTCTCACACGCATGGCAGATGTGAGAACTAATTTTCAAGAAGAAATGAATGCTAACTGGAAGAGAAGACTAAAGGTAAATTTAAGTCATCCTGGAAGTTCCTTAATAAGCTTTTGCTTGTTTGAGTTTGGACCTGCAACCTCAGATTTCCAGAGCTGCATGGGAACTGGCCCTGCTAAACTGAACATCTCACCAGGCAGTGGAAAGTCCAGATTTTCAAACATGATGCCTTAAAACACAGAGAGAACCTTCACGAAATTTTAAAAGCATTCCAGCAGACAGCTAATTTTGATCCTGAGTTATGATAGGAAATAATGACAGACAAATCTGTTAGGCACTGCCTGCATCTTCAGCCACCGAAACACCTTTGCAGGCATTTTGAATGTGTGAATTTTGTCAAAAATCCGGGAAGTCTTGGTTTTGACACTATTCCCGTTGCTCCTGTTTTGCTGTATAGTACTGTGAACACCAGTATATCCAGTTCCAAAAGTCTGAACAAGAGAAGTTAAATTGTGGCTAACAAGTGCGCTCATATAAACCATGAGTCAACCTTTCTACCTGATTTTGGTCTTCAAATTTGCTCAGAATATTACCTTTAAAACTGTATAATTTCATGGCTGCAGATGCATTGGTGTTAATCAAGTATTTTATTATATTTGTTATATAATACTATTATACAGGAGACTATTTTAAGATAAAACACTATACTGCAAAGGATTTCAAAGGAAAATGAGAATAGAAATGCCAATATATTTTTACTATAAATCCATCGACTATTTTCTCAGGATAGTTCAGTTTCATAGTTTTATAGCTTTATAGGTTATACCCAACACTCTATCTTTTTTTTTTATTTCCCCTTGCCTTCCTGTGTGAGTCAGGATATCCTCCATCTTTGAATATGCAAATTTCATCCCCAGGTTTGACATCTACCTGCTCAGCATGTCTTCCCTCCTAAAGTCTTCCTCTCTTTTTTCTTAAGAGGCTCAAAAGAAAGGTGTAGGCTTGAATTGTGTTGACTTGACTGATGCAGCCCATTCTATTGCCTGTCCTGCACTCGCTGAGCTGCAGAATCACCCCCAAACAGGCCCCATATACAAAGCGAATGCTGACACGACCTTTGGAAATTGTAGATGAAGCAGCTCTGCAGCCAAGGTCTGTAACACTGAGAGGTTCCAGGAGGAGGTAGGTGGGAGCTCTGTCACCTCCCTTGGTTGGGAGACCAAAAAGATGGCCAAACAAGTAACAGTAATTAACCTGAAAAAACATTACACACGAATGAGGCATGTGATAAAGAAAGGATAAGACCATGGCTGAGTCTCGGAAGTCTTTCAACTTTCAATGCTCCTGCAGAGCTGGGTGCCAAAACCCCACAGGTGTTTGCTTCACACAACTGAAAAAAGGGGTCTACTTTGCTCAGAGACCACTGCAGAGCTGTAAAGTAGCTTGGCTCTGATGTGAACATTTGAATTATTGTTATATTTGTATTATTTCTTAATATTGTCAGAAAAAACTTCCAGCATTTTTCCCATGAGAAATTCTGAAACTTTTCTTCCACTGAAATCTGGCCAGAGCTCCTGCAGATAGAAAGGTTAATAAAGGAAGTGAGTTATCCAAAGAGCTCTGATATTGTTTATTATATATATATTTTTTGTTCACCACACAGACTTACGTTTTAGCCTTCAGGATCTCAGGAAATATTGGTGTGCCAGCAAAGACATGGATGTGACCCTCACCATAAATTGGTGACATGTTCAAGGCAGTCCTTCCCACTTCATCTCCCTTCTGGTCTTTGCTTGCTCATTGAAGCCTTTTCCCTCCTTTTTCCCCCTCCCCTTTCCAGGTTTTTGGAGGATACTGTGATTGCACAAGGAGGCTTTTGGATTCAATGCAGCAGAAGTTGACAAACGTTTCCCAGCCAAAGCTCCAATCCTAAATTCTGGGAGTAAGGCGTAGAGTTTAGAATATTACTGTGCTCCTTTTAGAGATTTTTAAAGTTCAGTCCTAAAAAAATGGAATGGTATTTAGTAGTCTGTTGGCTTGTCTAAAATTAAATGGAGCATTTCAAAGATAATTACTATGATAGCTAAATCCAATGAGAAGTGGGAAAATATATGACTTGAACAGAATTGTTCTAAAAAAAGTTTCCAGTGTTAATTCTGCAGAATGATGCTGATGCTAGTTTGAAGCAGCCCTGAGCTTTCAATTCTTTTCAGTTGTGGGTCAGCTGGAAAGGAAACCTTAAATCTCTAATACGGTCTACGTCAAAAGTTTGCTGCTGACTCCAAAAAATATAGGTCAGATTTCTACCTCTTACTAATTTCAAAATAATTTTTGTTTGTGAAAATCAAAGAAAGGATTTTTCTGCCTTTTTTTGATATACATGAGAAATCAGGCCCTCAAAGAAAGAGATTTATACCTGTATAAAATGATGCAAGAAGCAGAAGATTCATGCAGTGTAGACCGTGTATTTCCCAAAGTGCTATGATATCCCCTTAACATGGATATGCAGCCCAGTCCAGTTTCAGGACCTGGACTTCCTAACTATTACTAAGGATTTTCTCTCCTGTCCTGTATCCCCTCCTGAATTTGTCTTCCTTGGCGTTTTGACAGGGAATATGTCTTATGTATGTTTGGAAAGTGCTTTCTACATTTACAGCACTATATAAATCTTTTATAAGAATCAGAATGTAAACTTTTACCAGCTACAGTAACATGAGGGGAAAATTCTTTGTTCATTCCTCAATGACTGATTAATATTGTCTTTAGTGCTATATTTATAGGAAGTTTCTTTGTATGTGCTTTACTGTAAATGTTATTCTTAAAGGTGGAGTTGGAAAAAAAACAAAATTCAATACAGATGTACTTTTCTTGAGTGGCAGGGATCTTTTTCTTTTTATACTGTTTCTTTCAGGCAGATATAAAGTAAGACATAGAAAGAGTGAGTAGAAGTGCCTTTAATGATCTGTGGATTTTGGATTTATGGAACCTACCTTGAAAAGCATTTTTTTGTTTTTTTTGCAATTTATTCCCCAAACTGTACATTTTCCAAGCCTACTAAAATTGGGCCTTTTCTCAATATCTAATCTAATCTCCAATAACAGTTTCATCCATTATCAAGGATAATTTTAGGTAAGAAAAGCCTGAGGTGATTTATCTGGTGTATTTTCAGAAATTAGAAAAAGTGATCATGGTTACTTTCCCAGCCCTGCACACTGGGCCTGGTGCTGCTTTGGGAAAGTCAGTGCCTTTGAACAGCTAACGTGGAAGTTCTGTTCAGCTCCAGGTGACTTCAGATGTGATTGGCCACATTTTATGCTTCCTTTGCCCTCACTTTGTAAATGCTGGTGCAAGGCCTGAGGTAGTGGAAATCACATTCAATAAATCAATCTGAATCCCTTCAAAAAATCAAGTTGCAGACATGCGTCTCTTCCTGCTTTATTGCTGAGGTTCCTACTGAGGTTTCCTGCTTATAATTTATTTGACATAAGCTGATTAAAAAGTCATTAACAACAATAAAGTATCTCCATAGCTAGAATATGATTATAAGGATGGTATAATTATTCATTCGCCATCTTAGAGCAGCTGCTGTTCTAATATACCTCAGATCATTCTTGCCCAAACTTGATCTCCACTGAAAATAAATATTTTGGTTTTTATATCAAGATGACTAATAGAGACTGCTAGAGGCAAAGTATATGTAGTTTTCAACTTTTCTATACATGTAAATCACAGAATCCTAGAAATATTGCTTTGGCAGGACCTCTTCTGATCAAGTTCAGCCTCCTGTGAAAATTAGGAGGATTGTTAACAGAGGACCAGGTTAGTCATGGTTTGTCTAACTCGGCCTTGAAAATCTGCAAAAATAAAGTTTCCATGGTGTATTTACACAAGCATTCCTGGTGCAGCACCACGTTCCTAATGAAAAACTTCACTGCCATGCTTGAAGTTTTTATTGGGCTAACTGTAATGATAAAATGGCCAGTGGATAAGATTTTATCATGGACTAGACATCTTGATATAAAAATGAGGCTCTATTTGCACTGAAGACATGAGTTGACAGAGAATGATGCATTAAGCATAAGGATTCATTGGATTAAAGTTGGTTCATCTGAATACCTACCTGCCTGTTATCTCAGCCTATTTAGCTGAGATGCAAGAGTCTGGGATGAGTGCACAGAGCCCACCTCAGGAAGTTGTTTCTGTCTTCTCAGGTCTGCGATATCAGCTGGATTGATACAACAGAGGACCAGAAGGGTCCTACATAATGATGTGGTTGTGTATCCAAAAAAAGATATATTCATGCAGGGAGACAGAGAGCGAGCAAACACATCTGTGTAGATGAGGAGCTTTGTTCATTTGAGAATGACTACCATCATCCAGAACAAGCAAAATTCTTAGATGTGAATGTCTAAGTCCTAGATGTGAATCTAACCCATTTTGATACCCAACATTTTTTTCCCATTCAAAAATGTTAAATATTGAAATGCATGCATTTTGTCCTCTTTCTACTCTATCTGCATGCAGAACCAGAACTGATTGGATGTCTTCAGTCCAACAACACAGGCCTCTAGCAAGCTAGTTAAAAGTATCTTTCAAATGGTCTGTTACACCCACATGCTGCCTTTGTCTTTTCTTCTTTTCTTTTTAATGGTAAGTTCTTTGGAAAGGAAGTTATTTGAGGGGGTGGCACTGTCTGAGAGCTGGGACAGTGAGCAAGATAGTCTACTGGGAGGGTGCTAGTTTGTGTGATAGAGTGGAAGTGGTATATAGGCTACATTGTGTGGAGTTCTTGGTTAAACACATAGAAAATAAATGAAATGTGCAGCAAACTAGATGCACACCTCCACCTTAAACTGTAGTCAGTGTGGTTGTTCTAAGAGATATCTGTCATGATTGCTTGTTCTTCTTCTTCCTCCTAATCAATAAATAAAGATTTCCACAGAGAACATGAGGCTTTTTCTGCTCTGTTTGTTATGGCTGGGATATTAAAAGGTCTCTTCCTGCCAGCTGTTTGCAGAGAACTGCTACATGAACAGACATCCCATGGCACACTCGCACTTCATTTACGTGAATACCGTCTCCCAGCTGATGCCAAGGAACAGCGGTTCCCTGAAGGAATGCTTCCTGAACCTTTGCCATGGGGCTGTTGCTGACCAGCACATTCCTAAGGATGCCCCTTTCTTGCTAAGTGAACAGCTCGGATATGCCTGCAGCGCCGAGGGAGGAGTGAAACTGGTGTGGCATTGCTTTGGGTTTTGGCATGGGTGTACTACCTAATGTGATAATCCCTATGGGTCAATTTGGGACTGTCCTTGGCTAAAAAGCTGTACTAAGAGGTAAACTTCTGACCTTGTGGGTTTTTTTCACCAGAAAATGTTTTGGAAAAGAAATAATTGCTATCCTTTCATAAGCTGTTCCTCACTCCAAGGATTTGGTTCTCCTGTGTGCCACTGTGGTTTTTAAGAGTATTCTTCATTTGGACAATAAACTGCAGCACAAACAATCGAAGTGGCACAGCACTGAGGCGGTGGAATTCTTTTTAAAAAGCTCTTTCTATAAGGCCCATAATTGCGAAGTCTCATCCACACTTCAGTTCAGAACATGAGGAGTTATAGTTTGCATCTTGCATATTAACTATTAAAGTAACATGCCGAGGAGAAATTATCAGAGCAATACATAAATAGTTTTTTAAAATGATTGCACTTCAGAACTTACTGAGCTAGCTATGAATGGAAAGTGGCGTATCTTGAGTGAATATTTAAGTCTTATTTGGTTTGGCAAAAGCATGCATAGGATAAGTGTGTACCTACAAGTTGAAATATGCAGTTCTGCATTCTTAGGCTTTTGCAAGTGCTTGAGAACATGATTTGTTCAAGGAGCATATAAAAAGGAAGAACTTTTGCTGAGAGAGAGTCATAATCTAATAAATATCATTCTCCAGAGACAGGCACAATTACACTAAAACCAGAAAAAATACAGCTAAGTTTATATAATATGTAACAATGGCACATTTTCAGAATGCACATTTAAAAAGAGGAAAAACTGAAAATAAAAAGAAATCTCGATATTATCCAGTATCTCAAATAACTGTAGTAATACTTTCTCACACGTAAGGGTGAAGAGGGTAGCAGATTTAGTTCACTGCCTACAGAATACTGTCTCCAATTTTTAAAGCATCCTTTACTTCCTGTTCTGCATGTTATAATTTTAATATGTCCGATAATTGTCCCTGCAACTCCTTGTGGATTCAAGTGAGAATACACAGACATCTACCAGCCTGATTTGCTGCAATCAAGTAATTGATCATTTGCAGACTATATCCTCATTTGCACCCTGCAATTACGTTGAAAGTTATTTGAAAATGCAGAAAAGAAGCCTGTGATTTAAGAGTAATGCCCCAAATATGCTTTAAAAAAACCAAAAAAAGTGATTTAAGGCCTGCTCAATTTGCATTTCTGAAAGGGATACCCATATGGATGCTAAAGCTTGAGAAGTGTGGTATTGCAGGAGCCAGGGCTGACTTTTAACTTCTTTACTCAAAAGTGTCCAGGTGATATGACCAGGAATGGCATGAGGGAGGGATCATTAAAGCCATGTATGTGTCGTGTCCCCTCTTTCTTTCTAACCTCTTTCAGGCAGTCCTGGCCCCTGGCTCCTCTCCTTCCTGGGATGGCCTGGCTGCCTGCCCATTCTCTTGCATGTTCTCTCATCTCCTGGCCAAGCCACGTCAGCTACATTGTGGTGTGACCCATGTTTCCTGCGCAAGTGCCTGCCCTGTTGCTGAACATTAAGGTTTATGCCACCATAGGGCTAGAATTGTCCAAATACACTGGGGTTATTCACAAATAATCCCTCTCTCTCTCTCTCTCACTGTGTCATATGCTTTTAACCTACAAAAGCAGCTGCAACATCACTGCCATGCTGGCATCAATGTGGCTTTTTGGACCTTCTTGTTTCTGATGTTTCTGGTTGAATTCTGTCTTCGAGAACCCTCAGGAGCGACACAGTGCTCCCCAGGCAGATCTTGACCAAGCATTGTCTCAGATGAGGCAATTCTAGTTCCTGGCTGCTTGGTGCTATTTCCTTGTCTCTCAGGACCCAGCATTGCAGACATCCTAACCTTCCCTCTTATGATCTCAGATTCTCTACAGTCTCCTTCCTCATGAAGGAGACTCATGCTCCTCAGAGCAGTCAACAGGGAAATATATTATCCATCATTTCTGTATTACCTACAACTTGCTGGAAGAGTGGGAAATTGCTACCTACTCAGTTTGCCAGGCAGCCCATATTGCTAGGTCTTTAGCACAGCACCATAAGAACACATCTCAGATTCTGCATCTGTGTGTGTGCCCTGGGAATCCCATCATGGTCAGACATCCTTCTCTTCTCCCTCCCAACCTATCCCACAGGAAACTGTGCACAAGCTTTGAGAGATGTGGCTCATGCAGATGCTGTGCGGCTCTGGGCTCTTCTCTTTGCAATACCTCGGCAGGTATTTGCATGTAGGCACACATGGGCAGGGACATGCCATCATTACCCAATCCTGTGCTGACTTTCAGACATTGAGGGAGTCAGTGGCACTAAGAAATCTGAAAAGGGTCTTGGAACTGCATGTATAAGACTTTTAAACACAGTGAACTATTGCTTACACCACTTTTAGTGCCTCAGGGACAGCCCTTGCTGGTTGGAACCCAGAACAGGGCAGCACAGAGGGCAGCGAGCCGGCTCCAAACTGCCATCAGCATGCACAGGATGTGCATGTGCTCTATAGTGCTGCTCTTCACTGAGGTTTCTATCAATACCCTGAAAACGAATTCCAAAAATCACTGAGTCAAACCAGAAGTGCCCTTCTAAATCTCATGGAGAAACAACTTCAAACTACTTACTACTACTGAATTATAAATTGTTATCTAGTTTGGGAGATGGGAACTCTGATGACATTCCTGAGTTTGGGAAACCAATGCTTATGTTGTGGCATGGAGACACATCTGCTGTTGAAGGCCTCTTCTCCGGAGTTTGAACACAGCACTCAGAGCCTACAGCAAAATAGGATCTAGTAAGTGACAAGATTCTCCCAGTGCTTTGACACCTCCCTCAGTATGGCAAACTTAGGTTTTCAACTAAAAACATGCAACAATTTATGAAAGAAGATCACCATGGGTTGAAATTGCAAACAAAACAAAATGGAGCAAAATGAAGGTCAAATTTTTCCACAGAAAGAGTGTGTGCAGCCAGAGTATTGTCAAGGGGATAGTGTCCAGAAGCAACCGTGAGCTCTGGCTCTGGATCACTTGTATCTTCAGGCCTCTGTGTGCCTGCTGGGGGTGGAAATTAATCTGTCTCCGGAAAGGTGAGTGAGGAGGGAGACATGAGCACAGCCAGGCTTTCTGCAACTGCAGAGGCTTCCTGAGCCCTGCCTGCTATTCCGAAGGGGAAACATCTCTTGGGGACTGGAGGATGTTTAGGGAGTTTAGCTCTTCCAAGCAGAGATAATGTTGGTTCTTAAGGACATGCATGAGGAGTATGTATGAGGAAAGAGACTGAGGGTAAGTAAGGAGAGCATGAATTAGAGATTAATCAGCAAGACCAGCTGGTTTTGCAACACTATCAGGCGGATGTCTTCCCTGTCCCGCTCAATAAAACATTGATGTCCTCCATGGGATCTTTGGATATGTCCACTGAATGCCACACAGATCCTTCCCTGGACACACTTGCATGAACTTTACAGTTCCAGAGGGCATTTCTATTCAACCCCTCTTGCTGTGGCCCTGTAACACCTCCTGGAGACCTGCGTGACTTCTACCTGGTCCTGGTTTTCTCCAATGCTGGTAGCTGTGCATTAGCTGCACAGCTAAAGAGGGGTTTCTGAAAGGCTGAGGATACATTGGCTTATTATGGAGGAATTTTGTAGCTTAAGAGTTAGAGCTGCAGTGGTTTATGAAATGACCTCACCAGAGCTGCATGTAGCAAAGCACTGCCCTCAAAATGGTCATAACCTTGGTGGGTTGGATGGACCAGGGAGCCTGTATGGGTCGCAGTGGACAGGATTTAGAAGGCAGAGGCAGAAGCAGGGATGCCCTATGGACAGTTGCTCTAATATCCCTGACTCCTAACTACCTAGGAGAAAGGCAGCTGAGTTGCACCTTCACAGCCCTGAAGATGAACCTGCTGGGTATGCACACCTGGCCCTGGCAGCTATTGCTGAGGATGAACATACTGTTGGCAGATGTGGGGACCTGCTATTTGTGGGACAGAAGGGTAGTTCTGGGGTATGGATTGTGCTGAAAGTTGCAATGCTTTTCTCAGGGGAACATGAGCCACATGTGCAATGTGATGAGGTACTATTCCTGCTCGCCTGTGGGAGGATGAGTGGGCACGAGCGAGCGCAGGCAGATAACACGCTCTGGTCTGCTCTGTGCACGAGCTCCTGCCTGGCTGCTGTTCACTTCACTGCTGGGAACAAAAGCCATTGCAGACTCAGTGCCTGCTTTTTATCACCAAAGTGTGTTGCGATACGTTGGACACAGGGCTGAATGACTGTTGACCAGTAAAGGCCAGATGTGCAGCAGACTAGAGCAGGAGGTGTTCTTGCATCCCAGCTCTCACCACATCCTGATGGTGGCCCATTGGTGGCCAATGCCAGGCACCAGTAGAAGCCCCCAGGGGCAGCCTGGGGGTCCAGCATATTTCTAGCCACAGTTTGGCATTGGGCAGGCACATTTCTGCAATGGTGCCTTCCTCTCTGCTCCTGGCAGCAACAGACCAGCTCTCCATGCTACCTCTGTGAGCCCGGCTTCTCCCAGATTGCAGGCAGTATCTGAGGGAGTGTGCGCTCAGAGTGCTTATGCAGCAAAGAGAGTCCCAAGACACACACTGTGCTGGAGGGTCATGTTCAGTCTCCTTGTCCATGCCTTGAGGACAAGGCTGTGGACAACTGGTCACCATTAGAAAGTAAGCCGTAGGCATTCAGCACCTATCAAGTCCCTGACTTGTGTGACAGACGAGATCTTTCTCTCTCCACCAAACAAATATCCCAACAGGCTGTCCCTCTTGAGCAATGCCAGGCTCCAACATGCTGACATGGAGCTACAGAGACAGTGGGAAATGCTAAACACAAGGACATGTCGAAGGGCAACACCGAGTCTTTGCAGGACCGTGAAAGAGCATGGCCAAGATTTGAGAGATGTGACCCTGAACATGGCGAGGTCAGTTCGTTTACAGGATGGAAGGGAAGGAGTTGTTGGAAAATCAGTCAGTAAATGAGCAAGCGGAGTAGGGAGACATTTTAGCTCTAATCCCATCACTTTCTGTTTTAGATTTAAATCACAATGGGCAGGCCTCTGTATTTTCAGGGGAGGGTGGTTCTTTTCTGCATTATCATATTGCTGAGGCATTTTGAGTTAATTTTAGTCTACCTGCTGTTAGCTTTTAATTGTTTATCCAAATCTAAGATAGGGAAGGTAAAGCTAACCTAATTCTTGTGCATGCTCAGTCTAGAACAATGATTCAACTGCACAGAAAAATATTCTTATCACAGCAGAATGATTTCACCTCTCGTTCCCATTCTCCATGTCATGGTTAAAGACTTGTTTATGTTTCATAATGAATTTTCGTTTTCAGGAAGTTAGAGCTTGGCTTCAGAATTGTGCTTAGGGCTGGAACTTAGTGTATCAAATCTCAGCTTGGAAACAAACCGTCATTTGTACAGAACTGCAAAGAAATCCAGTTGGCTGGAGGTTAGTAGTTATTTAAGGATATGTTGTGTTTCTGCTCTTTAAAAATATAATATAAAGGTTGCTTATATGTTGTCCATCATTTGTCCGTAATTTAAGGGAAACAATTCACCTACCAGTGAAAACTAGGACTGCCTTGCTGTACAACGCTTTATACAATAAAGAAGTGGAAAAGACCATATTTTCCTAATTCAATTGCATCAATCATTTTAAAACGAATCCCTCCAAGCATTCTGGGTGTAGCTAACCTATGAATAACAGGATGTGCAGCAGAATGGCGAATACAACAGAGTTATGTAAATATGAACGCGATTGTAATATGATTTAGCTATAAGGACTATGGAGTGAAAGTTTATAGATTTTTTATTGTTGCTTTCTCTGACAACTTAAACTAAGTATCTCCTAAATAGAATAAAACTTGAATTGGCTTCTTTCATTACCTCTCCAGTAGAACTTTTTGTCTTGTTAGGGCTAAGCACATGCCAAAGTGCTTTGCTGGATGAAGCCATAAATGTCTCTGGATTTAAAATTCTCAGATGAGTGGAGAGGAGGGAAAGAAATCATTCAATATAGAGAAAGGCCAGAACGTTCTAGGAGGTCTACTTTGGCTCTTAATTCAGTGTAGAAATGGCAAAACAGTTTTGTTTTTTGAAGTAACTTCCAGGGTATCAAATAATGAAAAACCTAAGATAAAAAAGAACAATTTGGACCATTATGCTTATTATTTTACCGCTGTAGAAATATTCCCTACTCTTCATATCCATAGCTGTTTGGTATCTGAAATTGAGTGCTTGGGTCAAATGCAGTTCAGGATAGCACTGATGGTGCTGCCTCCAGCTAATGGCTACAAGATAGCTGCAAGAAATGTAATACTCTCAAAAAGTTCACAGTGCATGGTCACCTCATTGAAAATGGATTGAGTTTTTGGCTGCCAATCAACGCTTACAGGTACGAAATTTCAAAGCGCAAAACTTTGAACCGTGACGGTGCTTTGAATCCACAGGCATATAGTCTTTACAACATTACCTTTTCCTCTGCCCCCAAAGCTTGGTGTATGCAGAGCGGCCTCAGTTGTGATAGTATGGAGTCACCTGGCAGCTATTTCACACCCATGTTGCAACAGCCTCTGGAGTATGAATGTTCCTGTCCCACCTTGTCTAAAGACCTTGATCTGTGAGGTGCTTCCAGGGGGTACCCAACAGGGTAATTGCCTCAACAAGCACTGGAAAAAAAATCTGGCCACTTCCTTTTACAGCCAACACTTGCTGTTGATACTTGCCACAGACACCCCAAAAGATGCAGGAGTTCAGTGCACTGCTGCTTAAAACTGTGTCTCAGAGGACAAGAATCTGACCTGCTCGCTATTATATGGTATTCACAGGTGTGTGTAGGTGTTGACATTTGTGTATCTCATCCTCTTCTTTTGATACTGTTTTGGGATAATATTGTAAGAGAGAGAGACAGACTGTGTACACATGAATCATACTTTCTATTTCTCTAGGTCCAGTAAATATTTCTTCACGGTTTTGAGGTAAGAAAATGACAGCTCCCCAGCACACCTGCAGAGGAGGCTTTGCTGGGCAGGGGGAGCTTCCTATCTGAACTCCATCGAGCAGAAGAGGGCATCAGGCTCTGCTTTCTCTTGCCTTAGGTGAGTGCCCTCACTGTTTTGTCACTGCATTACAGAGGAACTTAGACTTCTTCAGTTATTTGATTTTAAAGGATTTCTTTATACCTCTTTCTCTTACTTATTTTGTAACGGTTGTAGTACCTCAAGAGCACAATCCTGTGTGGAGGTAGAGGGTTACCAGCAGGACAAAAAGCTTCCTCAGGCTGGTAGGATTTAGAGCACATATGGACTGTGGACTCACACACATATGGACTGTGAAACTCAACCCTAACATGGCAGGTTACTCAGGCAATGTTGAGAAGTTTGCTTCACCTATATGTTGATCTGTTTTTATTTATTGCTTAATAGAGAGGTGCTGACTATTTGCTGGACACCTCCTGCAGCCCTGCATTCAGGCTGGAAGGTCCTTCACTTTATCTGCACACTAGGCTGTCTGCTTCAAGAAACAAATCATAAAACTGTCAACTTGAGACTCCTGGTATTTATTGGCCTGTCCTCAGCCAGAGCTCTTGTGGCTGAGACTATTCCTTGGGAAGATATAAGAATTTCACTTTATTTACAAAATGAGCTCTGTTTCTGCTCCCAGATTTCAGGCAGACATCACAAGTGTTGGCTTTCCACAGGCTCTGAGTCCCAGTTTTGCAGCCAGAAGAAACCTGCTGCTTGAGGAGGCATTAGTCAGGTTACCTCAGCGTGAGCAAGGAATTTGAGAAGCTGCTTCTTCCAAGGAGGGCACATAGTGGTGAGGAGAAGTGGAGAGGTGGCTGGCCCATGGCCCCGCAGCTCTGCTTCATCCGGCACCTTTCAGGTCAGTCTAATTTGTGCTAGGGAATTTCACATGCTCTACAAGATGCCTTCCTATGCTTATTGCACTGGGAAAAATGAGCAGAGAGCCTTCCCTTTTCTTTGCGCTGTTTTTCCTTTCAGTGAAGGAGTCATGTGCATATTTATCCTTAAGCTGAGAATCAATTTAGGCAGAGGTAGGTGTGCATCCCTGACAAATCTCCTGGGACTGTCAGGCGCTCGCAGGATTCAGGGTTTTGGAAATTTTTATACTGAAGTCTCTCAAGACCTTTCCCATCTGTGCATATACAGTCTCTCTCTTTTTCTTTGAGTAATGCTTTGCATAACAGAGTATTCTGGGTAGGAACAAATAACAGTTTTAGAGAACTGTAATGAAAAAAAAATACAATGGGCTTAAACAAATTTGCTTTCTCCTCCAAATCCTCCAGGGGTTTTTGATTGCCGATGCCTATTCGTTTATTTTTACTTCTTTCTTGTGGAAGAAATTTATATTGTTAACCTGATTATCTTCATTGTGGAATGATAAATTACTTCGCCCCTGTTGCCAATGGTCCATGATGCCTGGAAAATAAGTTCATAAGTCCAAATTGTTCTAATGATTTGCTGATTTATTTGGGGAAATATGAACAGAATTAATAAGATGCTTATGTAATCACTTACTAGAGCTATGACTAATTTGCATCCTGGCAGTGATAAGAGGGGATAAGACACTGTGGCGTAAATCCCATTCCTGATTTCCTGCATCCAGCTTTCTGGAGCCGCAGGGCACCCGCTCACAGCTGCGGAGGCGCCTCTGAACGTCGCCGCGATCGCGGCTCGGAGGAGGCGCGGAACCCGCGCTGAGGAGCCTGGCGAGCGCCACGCTGGCGTGTGCGGGGCCGCCCCGGCACGCGCGGCCCTGCGGCACCGCGGCCCTGCGCGCGGCGCAGGGAGCCTGGGGCAGAGCCGCCCGCACGGCGACGGGCCGAGCGTGTCAAGGCAGAGCGGCCCACAGCAGGCCCCGGTGCTGCTGGCAGGACACGGGCTGTGGGTCTTGGAAATCAGGGAGGAGGAGGAGGATTTATCAGGACCATTGAGGAGGCTGACAAGTGCAGGTGAGTGCCTTTTCCTGGAGCCTCGTGTCCCTCCCTTTCTAGGAATTTCTTGAGATATTTTTTTTCTGAAGCAGCTTGCCAGGAATTACACTACCATCCCAGACAGTTCCAGCCTCACAGAAATGGCCCAGGTGCTTGAAAACCACTGAAATTAACCCCTATCTTTTGTACTGAGACATACTAGTTTTAGAAAACTGGCATTTCTCCTTTCCCTACCCCTGAATTGTGTTTGTACTGCTTTTTTTTTTAAGGTCTCTGCACAAGTGCAGGTGTCTACAAAGCCTAGACCTGGGGTCCTGCAGACCTGGAACGAGAGACACAAAACAGCCCATTGCCACAAGTGGGGGGACTTGCTCTGCTGGCTTTGCGGTACAGTATGAGAGAAATGTGAAAAACAAACTATATTTTAAGATAAGTAGTGAAAAGCCTAGGCCTCTTAATGTTGCTATCTTAAGCAGTGCCAGTGGAGGCAGAAACATTTAAAAATGTGTGAGAGGCAGGTTTGTTCAACGCTCCCAACTTCTGTTCTCCTGAGATGGCATTAGCAAGCTCCGTGCCGAGCAGGCCCGGAGTGCAGCGAGCCTTGTTTGCTGGGACACTCTCCCATGTATCTCTCTGCTGTCCTGTGCTGGAGAGGCTTCACCTTGCAGCCCTTCTTCCTCTGGGAAGGTTAATTTGGATTTCCTTCCCTTTATTCAGCCACCTAATCCCATGATACATGTAGCCTCCATCTGGACATGTAGTCCAGTCTGGCTGGAAAGACAGCCAACAGGTTAAAAGGTTTTGAGAGAGATGAAGGACTGCCAGAGCACATGGCAGACCGTGATTACAGAGGTCTGGTTTTCTTGGGAAGTCTGTCTGAAAATGAGCTTAGCATTACTGTTTGCAGGTTTTCTCTATATATACTGGTACAGGGCAGTAGAGTACCTTGCTGGTCCTGAGCAAGCTGTGACAGAGCCTTCACATCTATGACACTGTGTCACGGTGTGCAGAGGTGAGTTCAGCTACTGGAAGCATCTCTTCTATATGGATGCAGTTATGCGGTTTCTGATTTGGGAGTGGCTCATCCAGCATCAGATTGAAGAGCTCTGCAGTACATTGCATTGTGCACGGCAGACACACTCAATTAATTAATCTGAATGGTAGTATTTCCTTGGAAGTAACTCTCCTAGCATGGCTTAGAGGCCAAATTTGAGGCCTTTTGAGCAAGAACTCCTAAAATACAGCCTGTATGTTAAAAAAAAAAAAAAAAAAAAAGTCTGCTACAAAACTTTATTTACTGACAGTTGCACACATCTGGATATCAACCTATGATTCTGATGCTCTCCAAACTGTTATCATGCCCTCTATTTGGAGTATGGTTGTTGGTATGGTATTTTATTGACACCTTGCATCCCTTTTGAGGGGGTAAAATTGGAAAATGCGTTGCGCTTGGATCTCTTTGGCTTAGGATGATAGGGAAATCAGGGATGCATGCACAGAAGGATGCAGTTTATGGACATCTGGGAAGTCACTGGCAGCTTGAGGGGGAACGAAATGCAGTATTGACAGCTTTACCCCTGCGTGCTGCAAGGGCCTTCTGTCAGTCCTGCCCTGGCAGCACAGCTTTCGCTTTCAGAGCCAATGCTTCAAAATGCTCTGAAGCCCACACGTATGCTCGAGCTGTGCTAAAATTCGCCATGGCTTAGCAGGGCCTGAGGAAAAATTTAGCTGGGGGTCACTTGACACAGCCTGTTCTGTAGATACGGCATCCCCCATGTACATATGCAGCTGCTTTTCATATCCAGACTGCTTGAAAATCTCCAGTGTGCCCACCCTTGGCAACCACAAATACCAATTTGCTACAGCAAATATTTGGTGGAAATGACAAGTTCTGTGAAGGGGTCCCTGTGGTGTGGACCCCAAAATGGAAGCTGCCTGGACTATTTTCTACATTTTTACAACTTTTTCAATGCATATGAGGGGGGAAAGGGAAGGGAAGGGAAGGGAAGGGAAGGGAAGGGAAGGGAAGGGAAGGGAAGGGAAGGGAAAGGAAGGGAAGGGAAGGGAAGGGAAGGGAAGGGAAGGGAAGGGAAGGGAAGGGAAGGGAAGGGAAGGGAAGGGAAGGGAAGGGAAGGGAAGGGAAGGGAAGGGAAGGGAAGGGAAGGGAAGGGAAAGGAAGGGAAGGGAAGGGAAGGGAAGGGAAGGGAAGGGAAGGGAAGGGAAGGGAAGGGAAGGGAAGGGAAGGGAAGGGAAGGGAAGGGAAGGGAAGGGAAGGGAAGGGAAGGGAAGGGAAGGGAAGGGAAGGGAAGGGAAAGGAAAGGAAAGGAAAGGAAAAAACCCTGCACAAACATGCTCTCCAATCTTGCACCAATCTTCAAGCATGTCATGTTATTGCAGTCTAAATGCTTTGCTGTCTCTGACTGAAGAGCCTTGGCATCTCGTATTCCCTTCCTGTGGAGGAACACTGCTCCAGCTGTGAGCCCATGTGGATGCCTCTTCCCATGGCATCGGTGGGTGCAGCGCTGTGTGGGCCGGGAGCCACCGCTCCCAAACAACAGCACCCCTGGGTTTGGTCTCCCTCCCTATTTCCTCGAAGGAAAAGTGCCCAAAAGCATCTTAGGAGGCAGCTCCTTGAACACGCAGCTTCTCTCCCACTCTGGCTGCTCCACTGGTGGTGTCCGGGGGGAGACAGTGAGCAGATGCGCAGACGCGGGCAGGTCTGGGGAAGCTCACCCCATGCAGGGCCAGTTTCCCAGTTCTCTCCTTACAACAGTTTATACAGGCAACACTGGGATGTCATGCCTGGTTTGAGGGTAACAAGCTGGGGTTGCACAGGAAAAGTAACGCTGTTGTCTTCAAAACACAATAAAAAAAATGCTATATTATAAGAAGGCTAGCAACACCTCATATCTTCTAGAAAGGGAAATCAGTACTTGAAGGCTTAAAGTAAAATTAACTTAAAGCTTCCAGTAATTTCTCCCAGCAAATTTCAAACTTGCCTTCCATTACAGCACTTTCATGACAGCTCTCACTCTGCCCGCTTTGTGAAAAGCTCCTCTAATCGTTGTGAGAGTTTGCAACTCTGCTCCTTTCTCAGGCTTGCAGAGAACAGTGTGGAAACTTCCACAAGCCTAGGGAGGGAAGCAGCGAGACCCAGCCTTGCCGAGGGATAGGCTGAGCTTGGATGCGATGATACAGGGACTAGCTCAGCACTGCGTTCCCACGCACAGGTAAGTGCCTGCACGGGCCACCTTCTGCCAGTGGGAACATGCAACCAGGTGGCAGAAAGTAGGGAAGCGATCACCCCATGTGCCTTGACGTGCGCCAGGTTCTGTGGCTGCCACTGCAGCTCCCAGGTTCAAGAAACATGTGCATGATGCTCATATTGCAAACTGCGATGGACGCAATTGTCTATCCAAATCCACAGGCACAGTTATAAATAACTACAGTGCCCACGTTTCTGCAGGAACCTGGGCTCTGCAGAAGCTGCCCATAGGCATGCTGTGAGGACACAGGAGCACTTACATATTTGAACCTGCCTGTTTGCCATGAAGCAAAGAAATGGAGCTATTCCAAGTCACTTCCATTTATCTTTGGAGCCTTCCAAAAGGAGAGGAGCAGTATTTAATGACAACCATAAATCATTAAGTAATTAGGTATGCAAGCTGCAAAAAAGCATGTGCAAGCAAACCTTGTGCAGTCATGTGCGTGCAGACTGAGGTTAGAAAGGTAACACATTGCTCCATTCCTCCAATAAGAGACACAACGCTGCAGCGAAGATCGAGATTACCTGAGTGGAGGTTTCTCTCTCCCATGAGCTGTTGTTATTGGCCTGAAAAATACTCATTACCACAGTTATATGGAAGTTTGCAACCAGGGCTAAAGTTCAGCCAGCCATGTCTTAAAAATGCTGGCACATTTCTGTAAGCAGAGATGCCAACTCCATCCATGTTTATTCCAGTGTTTTTATATTATATCCTAGCAGTCTTTACAATTAGAGAATTCTGCCAAAGCCTTTCACTTTTTTGTGCATTTCCTTGGGAGTTTGTGAACTTTTGCAGCTCTGGCAGGGTGACTCGGAGCAGAAGAGGCTGTTGGCGGGGGCGGAGCTGGAGCCAGCAGCAAGGATTGCCGCAGGGGACACCTATTCCAGCTGGGGCAGCTTTTCTGGCAGTTTGGGCTCTTGTCTACCTGCTGCCCTGCTGCTTCCAACGCCTTTACTGCCATCTCTGAGCGGCTGCTTTGTACTCCAGGGCACCGAGGGATGTCACCTCATGAATGCAGGCCCCAGCCTCTCTCCGCTGCCAGAGGCAGCACCTGCACGCTCGGCAGGGATGGGGGTCTCCAAAGGTGAGCTCCTCCGGAGGGAGCCATGGCCACGCTAGTGCTGGGTCCTGCAGGAACAGGGGCCTCTCTTGGCCTTGAAAACGCTGAGCTGTGAAAGATGGATATTTTTTAATTTACTCCAAGATGAAATAGCTGATACATATTCCTGGCATTTGGAGGAGCCTTCCCTAGAGGGCTGTTTGATTTCCTTGGTTTATTATTCCTGTGTGATATTTTGTTCCTCCTCCTCCTGCTCTGGGCGTGCAGGTGCGCTGGGCCCGGGAGCGTGGCCAGGAGGCGCCAGGACCGTCTCCGGAGCCGCAGGGGAGCGGCTCCCGCCTCCCCTGCGCCCCTCCTGCCACAGGATGCTCTTAGCTTGGGTTTGACGTTATTATTTTCCCCACACTGTAATATCGCAGAAGAACCCAGGGCAGATAAGGCTCTTTGATGTAAGCTCCAGAGATAATTATAAACACACTGACAGAACACATGGTTATATAAACACAAAAGTGTTTCAGGGCAGTGCAGCAAGGCAAAAAAATAAAGAAAAAAGAAAAAAGGCTATAAGAATATCCAAAATGAAATAATTATATTAAGCTGTATGGGTTCATTTTATGCCAAACTCCTCCTGCTCCACCTGGAAAATATATTTCCAGCTAGCAAGAGGTCAAAAATTTCTAGCCATGTCTGTAAAAGCTATAATTCCACTGAATGTATCGATTTGCTCAGGAACATGAAGGCAAACGTGATCCCAAAGAGCAAAGGTATGATAAAACTGATGACTATGTATGTAACTCAGGAGTAATTCTCCTGAAATTTGTAGTGCCACAGCAATATTAAAACAGCAAATGGGGAGGCATTGGTTGTCTGCAGAATAAAATATTATTTATGGGTTATCACGGGGTTACACAGCCATTTAGCACTGTGTAATGTTTCACGGGCTAATGGTCTAAATGCCAACTTCCAGCCCCGAGCAAGTGCTTCAGTGACATTGCTTTCAGTAGAGCTGTGTTAGCAAGATTGAATGTGACCATGTACATGAAAAAACCTAATAAATTAAGGTCTGATCATGAAAATGCTTGGTCCAGTTCTAGGGAGAATGATTATCATCTCCCCCTCCTTGCATGATTTAGACTTTGGGGTAGATTGTGCACTCCTGTGGCAAAATACAGCAGGGTCAGAAAATATAAGCCTGATAACTGCAAGTGACTAAGAATGAAATGGAAAATACTGCATGACTCAGGAAGGTCCAGAAAAAGCAGAAAGGTTATTTGAGCTGAAGAGACAAAATAGCTGTGTATCTGCGACTCACGAGTCATGTTCTCACGACTTATTCTGTTGGTCTTTTTTCCTCCTTAAGTCTAATATCGGCTGGGATAAGAATCCATTTAAGCATTCCAAATAAGCCCAGGTTTTGTAAAACCAGAGTCCCCGTTGTCCCGGGGATGCCGCGCTAGCACCGGTCTCCGCGGAGGAGTCCAGTGGCCGGCGCGCGCTAGCGGGGGGCAGGTCCTGCAGCACTCGCAGCGGGTGGCTGCAGCAGGGAGAGCAGCTTTGGTGCGTGCGTTTGCTCAGCAATATCCCCCTGGTAATTAAAGATGCTGGAAGCACTAAGTGACGTAAGAGAGAGATCACGGTAAAGATTTCAGAAGCTATAAAAACTGTATTCGAGGAGAGGCCTTTGCAGGCTCCAGGTCATTCAGAGCCACCCTGTGCTCCAAGGCCCAGCTGTGGGCAAGCTGCCAAGAAGACATTATGTGGCCTGTTTCTGGTCCAAAAATCTGCAAGAAACATGCATAAGTAAACACAGTATACATACATACATACATATGCATGCACTCGGTCCATGCTCAGGGTTCTCTGCCAGCAAGGACTGCTAAGATACCATATGAAAACATTTGAAAGTGTTTGAGTTGGCATCCTTGCTATATAAAGAAGTGCAGCAATTTTGCCAACCATTGCTGGCTGAACTTTAGCCTTGGATACAAACTTCTATATTACTATAGTAATGAGTATTTTATAGGCCAGTAGCTCAGAGGATGAAGAGATACTGCTTCCTTCCCCAGAGAAATGATTCCAAGCTACAGTGCCTACTCAGGTATGCTAATGGGGATGCCGTTGAACTGCATTGCATCCTGCTTTTATAGCTCTTTTATGCATGACTTCATTTTTATTTTATTTTTTTCACAGGCACAGGGAAGTTACAAAACATCTCTCCAGCTAGGATTATCAGATTTGCTGGCATTTATTTCTATCTCTTCTTTGGCTGAACGGGGGGTATCAGAGCAGCAGGGCTTGCCAAAGAGCTGGCAGTCTTGTTCCTTCATAAAGGCACCAAGCCCCAGTTCTGGCCCCCCAGTGCTTTCCAGGTCTGCCTCTTCAGCAGAGAGTCTGGAGCCTTGTCAGCTGCCCAGGGTTTACAGGCTCCATGGAAAAAGGACCTGGAAACCCTGCTGTCTTTGCCTTGGAGAAATCAACCCTGGAGCTTTTGACCTTGGAAGCTCTGGGCACTTGGAAATCCACCAAAGCGGTTGGCAGAAAATGTTCCATGTCTTTTATTGCAAAGCAAACATCAAAGTGATATTTTTTTCCAATCAGCTGCACTGTTTTTAAAAAAGTTTTGGACCTGCCCTACTGTGTATCCCTTCTTTACCATAAATTAAAATTTAAGGACTGTGTGAAATCAGTGAAATCAGTCCTTAAATTCACATTTAAATCCACATTTTAAATTCCCAACACACGTGAAGTCCTTCTCGCTGGGTCTGCCTACAGGTGACACCCAGCCAGTGCTGTGGCTGGGGTAGTGGTGTGGGACACTGGTCCCTTCCTTCTGGTGGCTGGGTGATGAGGATGGGGGATGGCTGATCCAGCACAAGCGCCCCGGTGCTGAGCACTTGAGTGTGGAGTTAGACTGCAGGGGCTACTTCTAGCCAACACTGGCCTTTTAAGCCAAATGTTAGGAGTTATACTTATTATTTTAGGTGTCTGAGGATCAGCTGATTAGTCCAGAAAGCTGTTCCAGGCAACTGCTGGTAAGTGCCAACTTTACAAGCACACAGACAGTGGCAGGTTAGGAAGAGAATATGGCAGCTTGGGATTTGTCATCGTAACACAAACATTTTTTTTTTTCTAGTTTGGTCTGTAAAAAATTGTACTTTGGAGGTAAGATAATAGAGACATTCTGAGATGGTATTTGCCTGTCCTTGGACTGTCTGTCTGCTGTAGTGTGATAGGAGTGGGAATCATGCACATCACTCAGCCAAACTCAGAGAGGGTCCTAGCTCAAGAAGCCCGTGGCTGAGGCTGCTACCCACAGAAAAGGGCAGCAGTGCTAACTGTGCTAATTTTCCTGGGGCTACATGGTGTGAATAAAACCTGGCAAAGCAGGAATGCTTTAGATTATTTGGGAAGATCCCAGCAGGGACCAAATTGAAGGAGGCCCCTAAAGCGAAATAATGAGGAGGTAAAATGTTATCTGACAGTTTGAGGGGAATAAGAATTGAAGCATACTGTGCTCGAACTTGCACATAAGTTGGGGAGAAGTTTGTGTATGCAATAAATGTGCAGTTCAATTGTTCAAGTAATATGTGCTTGAACAGAAGTATTTGCTGCAAGAGAGGCCAGAAAGCAGATTGTTGTCATTTGCCATTGCAGGCAGAATGATTGAGGGCAACACTCAAGTCAAAATATGTTCTCAGAAACATACACAATAACTGCAAGAACATGAGAAAAATGGTCTCATTTGCTCGCTCAAGAGAGAGCAGCAAGCCTATGACAAGACTGCTGAACTAGAAATATCTAATTGTTAGTGATCTTATCTGCTCATGTTTCTGCTGCACCTTGCAGATGTTTTGGCACAGCTAAGGGATCGCTTGATGTACTGAGTTCATGGCAAGATTATACCTTTGAAAGCAGCGCGAGTTGAGACATGTTAATTACACTGCAGTGTTCAGGGTTACGCGAGAGCCTGGGGCTGTCAGTGCGGGAAAGGAACCCAGAGGTTTATGCATGCAGAGCTCCTGCATACATGGAAATCCATTAGGCACAGATTTAAAAAAGAGATGTCTGCATTTGTGTTGAGTTACGGCTTTGTATCTATAAGGGGTGTTGCTGGGAAGCCTGATCAGTACCTTCAGAAACAGTTACACAGAAATAACCTATCAACAAAACTTCTTCTAGCAAGGCCAGTGGTAGTTCATAAAGGATTTCCTTTCAGAAATTAAATCCTGGTGGAGTTCAGCTGGATGCTTGCCTTCAAACACTTTATATTTTTCACATTCTCCTATATGTATATTGTGCAGAATGAAATTTGCATGTAATGAACCTGAGGATCTTTATATTTTTTTCCAATCAGTTCACTTTTTCATTGTGTATGGTTACTAACTAGAAGGTTTTGTTGCATCATGAATCATAAGAGTCTGCTAGATATTTTTCTTGCTTTTGGATTACATCCTGAGCACATTCAGTGCAGCTATGCAAGAAGAATGTGTCTTCAGGTCAGGAAACAAAGTTGTCTTCACAAGTTGCCTGCAACAGTCTGTGTGTAAGAGTAATTTGGAGAAAGCTGTGGCCTTTGCTTGTATAATAATCTCAGCAGATGTGAACACTTCGGAACTGATTTTTTTACCAGAGTGATATTCTGGGTGAGATTCAACACTTTTGCTATTGATAAGTACTCTCTACTTACTGCCTGCTTTCCTGCTTGGTAATTTGAATGTGCTTCCTTACTAGATCTGGCAACCTGTCCTCAAAATAGCAGCACAGTTGTGAGTTAAAATGATGATAGCAATTCTTTAAAAAAAATCATTTCAAGAAAAATGATCACAAGCATCTTTTTTTTATGCAGCAACAAATAGGCCCAACTGTTATTTCTGCTTGGAAGCATTTCTGGCACTGTGTCCTTTACTTTTATCATTTATCAGTTACTTGAGTAACATCACTTATAGTACATTAATAACACAGAAACAGTGAAACTCTCCCTATAAGAACTGTTCTCAGGCCAGAGAATCCACTTTAGCTTTCCACAGCAAGGCTACTAGCTGCAAATTTGCTTCTCAGAACCCAGGAAGTGGAAATTTCCCTGTTCTTCAGCATTCCTATATGGGTGACATGGAACCTTTACAAATTCAGTAAGAAAATATTTTCTGAAAAAGCATTTATTCAAAATGAACAAAATAAGCATGCTCACCCAACATAGAAAAGACATATAGTGCAAAATCGTAATAATTCAACAATATGAAGACTAGAGAGTTTATAATGCCAGTATCTAATGGCTGTATTTAGTCTTCATTGTGAAATCTGACCTTCTCACTAATCAGTTATTAGGGGGAAATCTTGAGCCCCACTGAAGTCAGTGACAAGACTCACAATCACCTCAGCCTAGCTGGGATTTCATAATTTTATTTATGTGTGACAAAAATAACTGAATAGGAGTGAAACATGTAAGCATTTTTCCATGTAAGCATATTTTATTCATCGATTATTTTATGCAATGACATTCAAATATTTTCAACTTACTTGGTCCTTGTCAACATAACTAATTTAGTGGAAAAGCAAGTGGAAGAGAATTCTAGTCTTTAAATTGTGATTTGTTTCAAAACTAAACTTGAAACTATTTATTCATGTGCAATTAATTGTGAACTAATACACACATTACTTTGGCCCTTTTTACTGTTTACAGATTATTTGTAAACAGATTGTGAAATCTTTGAATTTCACTTCTATGCCAAAGTGGTCATGAATTCCAGCAGGAAATTGTTCTTGGTCTGCGAATGATTTATAAATAATCATAGATCACATTGGTGAACATGTCACAGGATGTTCTTTCATCCAAGTGAAAGATTTAGGCTTGCCCTACTATATTCCCTACTTAATTTAGGTAATGTGCCATGTGGTACTTGTACCTTCTGCTGCACAGTGTGAACTTTTGGCTAACAGCACTGAAACCTATCAGATATCCGGGATAATGTTACTTACGTCCCTAACTACTCCTAGCATTACTTACATCCCTAACTGCCCCACAGATATTTAGCAATTGAAAATTTCTAGTGGCCTGTTGACCTCCATGGGTGCTGGATGCATCCACATCTGTAGGCTGTCCCGTTACGAGCTCTTGTTGGGGCTGCTCACTCTCTCTCCACAGAAACACTGTGAGGATTGCAGGTGATGAATTGGAAGGTTTGCAGGGAAATTGCAATTCGGTCAGGTCCATCTTTTTTATATGCCTCTTTTGAAAAGCCTTATGGAAAACTCTTTGTAAAATGGCAGGGAAATTCTTAGGAAGAAAAATTGATTTGTTGCTCCACCTGTTCATCATGCTGAAATATATAACTCAACATCTGCAGAGTGTTTACAATATCAAGGCTAGCTCAGAATCAGAAAGGAAAATATAATACCTTTAGAAAAGTCAACCTGTGATATATAAGAAGTCTGTTAAAACTACCCTTAGATAGCATCTGTGTTTATAAATAGTGTATACATACATTGTTTGTTTTTTGATACATGCTTTCTTTTATTAAGGAGGTTTAGGGCAGCTATTAAAAAAATCTGAAGATATGGAATGAAAATATTTCCCTATAGTTTGTTTCCTTTTTTTCCTAAACATTGAAATGCTGTTTTTATGGAAGGTTTCTCACTTCCACAAAGACTGCTTGTCCATTTTGATTTATTCTGGTCATCTCTCTGTAAATTTGTTACTGTAAGTACATTTGTCATTGCTTACATTTGCTTTATGTAGCTGTAGCTGAACCACTGCTGAGGTTAGGGTGTTTAGATATGGCAAAATGACAAACAGCGTCCCAGTCTTTCAAACACAGGAAGCCCAGGCACCAGGAATAGTGTCTAACAGGCCCTCAGAGGAAACAGTTTCATTGGAAATACAGATTTATTTGCAAACACATCAAATAAGATGGACCCTCAGTCTCCAGGCAGGGCAGGGGGGTGCATTTTTTTCCATAAACACCCCTGGGGGCTGCTCTCGTGACACTGGCTTGAGCCTTTGAGCGGGCAGCCCTCTCCCCAGCACGGCGCGGTGCCGGCCGTCTGTCCGACCGGCCGTCTGCCCGGGGCTGATGGGCCCAGCCGTGCGGCCCCGCAGGCTGTCCCGAGGCTGCTCCCTGCCATGTCTCTGCTGGGCACGGATGTTGGATCCGGTGAGGACTTCGCTGGCCAAGTCCCACATGCTGTGGAGGCTTGTGCTGAAAAGTGTTTGGAGAAAACCTGTCCTTGACTCTACGTAGGCAGGTCCTGGAGTAGGGTGTGTGTTTCACATGGTGAGGCATATTAAAAAAAAGAAATAAAATACACATATGCCAAAACTTGGGCTGCAGATAGACTGGAGCTTTGGGAATGTCCCAGTTGAGACGTAAACTTTGCTGTTCCAGGCTCCTCACCGCTCTTCTCCAATGTATGGGGAAGGATGTTAATATTTGCTATGAGCAGCTAAATGCTGCCACTTCCTTGTTTTGCCTTTTATTTCATGTTATTTTTTGCTGTTTTCACAGGTGTTGACAGAAGTCTGTGGGGCCAGGCTTAAACCAGGAAAGTGATTCGGCAGGCCTGCTAAGCCGCCCTTGCTCAACCAGGGCAGATTTCTGAATCCTTTGGGATTACCTCTGCTGGCACTGAGCCTGGCGGCAAGCCTTTGACTTAAACAGGAGCAGTGTTAGGTGACTCCCTAATGCATTTAAAAATCCCATTCCCCAGTTTCTTTGCATGTGGATTTCTTGGAGTACCTGTTCACATGACTCTTCAAGGCAGTTGCTACATCTGGGAATTTCTCAATCAGCTGTGGAAGCCGTGGCTGTGGCTGCAGGGAGGCGGTGGCTGGGGCTGAGAGGCTCTCATTGCAGACCCGAGATCCTGCCCTGCTGCTGGCTGCAGGGAGCATTTTGCCAGGGTAAGGGCTGAATAATAACCTGATGTTTCGGACCTGTGTGCAATATTCATCAGGTTGTGGCAGTGCGGTCTTGCAGACACTTCGACTGCCTTCCAGGAGGCTTTCAGCGTAACATAAGCTGGTCATGAATTTCACATGCAAGTGCAAAAGATGCAAATAAGCAACTCCCCACCTACTGCCACTGTCTATATTCATTAGAGAGATAGATTATTTGATGTCCAGATAATCATGGGAAAGAAAGGTAAAATGCAAGTAGCTGGGATAGAAATGAGGCATATAAAATTATCGAGCATTTTCTTCATTTAGATAAGAAAAAAAATAGCAGTGTTGATCACAGGGCTGCTCTTCTCACTTCTCACTGATGTCTTTTTTTTCCCATAAGGAAATAGCTTGAAATTATGGTGTTCAGGAAAACAGGATATTTCTAAGTTGGATGCACAGCAAAGCGAGAGAGACCTGGCGTGTGTTTCCAGTTGAGTGCTGTTCACAGATTTCATCTTCCCATTTCTACTCAACCTAAGGCTCCTGAAATGGTTGCTCAGGAGCCTGCAGGAGCTTCAAAAGAAGCAAAGAGTCGATCCAAAGAAGACAAGATACCTCCTTGACCAGGTCCTGGTGCCTGGCCCTTGGAAACCTGTTTTCCTTGCAGGTGCTGTCCACATTAGAGAACGGGAGGGAGAAGAGGGTGCAGGACACCCGTGATCACCAGTGTGGGGCAAAGTGCAGGCTCAGCAGCACTTCATTTTGAGAGCAATTTTTATTTTCCATGCAAAGACTTTTTCAACGGATGTGAAGATCCTCTGAGAACGGGGTGAATATTTGTGATGAGGCTCAAAATTAGGGACATTTGAATGCTGCATATTCAAATTAAAAAGCTCTCAAAGGAATCAGTGAAAAAAAGCATACAGCTTTGCACAGTCTGGTCAACAAAAGTGACCTGATCTGATGCTTTCAGCCATTATCTGCCACAGGCTTAATGGCTGATTGAACCATCATTATCCTGCCAAGACCAGTGAAGTATCATTGTCATGAGCAAGCTGCCATCTGTTCAGCAGAGATGTACTATAAGGTAAAAATAAATTAAAATTGGGGAATGCAGAATAAAAACACATCTCTGATACTTGATATTTTCAATCAGCCACATGCTTATGATTTTCATGAGGACTTTTTTTTGTAGAGTGTTTTAAAAGACAATGGAATGAAAAAACTTAATGAGAATTTCAGCAAAAGCTTCCCTTTTGTCAGTATATTGTCTATATAAATAAATCATAGAACATAACAGTATTATTTCCACATTTGATTTTTAATCTGGATTTGCCTAAAATTCTGCATCTTTTTTTTTTTTTTTCTGGTCATGGATCTGCTCACAACTACTTAGAAGTCTCTCTTCACCACTCAGAAGAGTTGCTTTGTGTTATCCAAAAGAACAGAACCAACATGGGGCAGCTTTAACAAGTCCAGGCCAACTCAGTCAAGATACTTCCTTATATTTCAACTGCACAGTTTGAAGAATGCCCTTTTAACAGAGATGATTATAATGACACACCAAGCTGTGAAACAAATGTGCCATCTAAGGTAAGATTTGTTTTGATTTAAACCCTGTTTTCTTTTCATGGTCAGATAAGGGTTCAGAAAACTCACCTGAACTTGCAAGATCAAAACAATGGCCACAGTGCCCTTCAAATAGGTATTATTTACTTCTGAGGAACTATATTCAAGAATGTCAGCATTTATAACTGACAATTACCAAGGCACTGCCAAGCCTAGGTAATGAATCGGTTATTAGCAGAGAAGTCAGACAGTGCTAATCTCTTTACCAGCTAGTCAGCACTTTCAGACAGTCCATGGAAATGGCAGATGCTGTTTACTTAAAACAGAGTTCCCAGCCACTCTTCTAGCGATGCCGGGAACAGCCAGGGGCCAAAAAGCGGTGTTGATCTCTCTTCGATTAAGAAAAATATTCATATGTTCCCTGCTGCACAACACGTTGCTCTGCCTTTGTTTATTTTGTATTTGTGAGTTGCATCCTTTTGGGCATTCTGCACATTCCTTTTTCTTCCTCCTTCACTCGGAAGATTTCTTTAGAAAAATAAGCTAATCCCCAAATACCTGTCTCTTTGACTTGTTGGGTGGAGAAAATGTTGCAATCCCGTGGTTGGGATGCTGCGGCCTTGCCACGCCGGTGCAGCGCAGCGCGCCCGCACCCCGAGCACCCTCGGCAGAACCGCCGGCGCCCTCGGACGTCGCTGCCAGGAACCTGGCAGGCCTCCGGGGCCTCCACAGCTATTCGCAGATTCAGCCTGCGTTTGCCTCTAGAAATTAATTCAACTCTCCAGTCCCTGGGCGCCTCAGCAGAAAGGCTGCAGGAGGAGGAGGGCATGGGCAGAGCACGTGAGCACACTCAGAAGCAGCGCTGCTCGCTCACTCAAACCCTGCCGCAGGAACAGAAAGCCAGCTAGCAGCCCATGCACATGGCACTGCTCACAGAGCTCTTTCTTCAGGGCTGGATTACCCCTTTGGCTTTTGCTAGTGAATAAAACACCAGCACAACTTGTGCATCAGTGGGGCGGCTCAGCGCTTGTTGCATTATACAGGGCTATTTTCTGCTAGTGGGGTTTCTCCTGAAATCAGCCTTGCAGCAGCGTGCTGGGGAGGGAGGAGAAGGAGTGCGGGAACACATACAGTGTGTTCATCGTGCCCAGAGCTCCGAGGAAAATACCTCCTTCTAATTCTTGTTTATCTCTGGCATGCAAAGAAATGTGTTGCTTGTGTTTTAATTCCCACTTGTACATACAGTCCCACTACTACGAGACCATTTTCAGCTTCGTAAGACACAGGCCTGGAGCAGCATATGGGTCACAGCCATGGACAGGTGTGTCACCAAAGCTGTTCCAAGGCAACCTGACAACTCTTTGACAGCATTTAGCACAGCTCAAGTTGCTTCAGTTACTTTCCTATGTTCTGAATCCACTATTTCTTTATCCATAGCAGAGCTCAAACTATTTCAATTATTCCACTCAGTTTAAAATCTGTTTTTTTTTTCTTTTCTTTCTTTATCCTTTAGCTCTTTTTATTTGGCTTGGAGATTTGCACTAGCCAATGGAGAGACCTCAGGGACATGATGGGTCAAGTACAGAATAGTGACAGGATCATCACTAAAATATTGTTATGAACCATTTACCTGGCCAAGGGTTCGGCAAGGTTTATTTTTGTCTGGCGACGCACCTATTCCTCTGGCATGGTGCACTGGAGTGCCACTGAAGGATTCCTCCAAAGTGACATAACTGACAGTGAATTGGCCCAAAACTATGTTAATAGAAAAAAAAATACACCCGGGACAATCTGTCCATTTACCTTGGAGAAAGCTGAATTTGTGGAATGGAAAATATACATGCTTTTGTGTCTCCAGAGCAGTTTCAATGAGCATAGTTTACAGCTCTTTCAGTTGAATCAGAGCAGCTCTGGGTTACAGATAACAATGCAGCCTTGGGAGTTAGGGTCTTCAGCAGAATCAAATGCATGTACATTTAATTAAAAGTAACAACTGCTGCCAGCTTACTTAGAGGAACACATAATATTCAACAATACAATATCTTCTGAGTGTTGCCTGTGCATTTCCTAGAATCATAGAATCATAGAATGCTTAGGGTTGGAAGGGACCTCTAGAGATCATCTAGTCCAATCCCCCTGCACACGCAGGGTCACCTAGAGCACGTGGCACAGGACTGCGTCCAAGAGGGTTTGGAAGATCTCCAGAGAAGGAGACTCCACAACCTCTCTGGGCAACCTGTTCCAGTGCTCTGTCACCCTCACTGTTAAGAAATTTTTCCTTAAGTTCCTGTGGAACTTTTGGTGCTTCAGTTTGTGACCATTACCTCTAGCCCTATCAGTGGCCACCATTGAAAAGAGGCCAGCACCATCCTCCTCACTGCCTCCCTTGAGGTACTTATAGACACTGATCAGGTCCCCTCTCAGCCTTCTCTTCTCCAGGCTGAACAGGCCCAGCTCCCTCAGCCTCTCCTCATAGGGCAGATGTTCCAGGCCCCTGACCATCCTTGTAGCCCTGCGCTGGACTCTCTCCAGCAGCTCCACATCCCTCTTGTGCTGTGGAGCCCGGAACTGGACACAGTGCTCCAGATGTGGCCTCACCAGGGCTGAGTAGAGGGGCAGGATCACCTCCCTCGACCTGCTGGAGACGCTCTTCTTAATGCACCCCAGGATCCCATTGGCCTTCTTGGCCACAAGAGCACATGCTGCTCATGGTCAACTTATCATTCACCATGACACCCAGGTCCTTCTCTGAAGAGCTGCTCTCCAGAAGGTCAGTCCCCAGCCTGTCCTGGTGTCTGGGGTTATACCTCCCCAGGTGCAGGACCTTGCACTTGGCCTTGTTGAATTGCATGAGGTTTTTCACCGCCCAGTTGTCCAGTCTGTCCAGGTCCCTCTGGATGGCAGCGCAGCCCTCTGGGGTATCAGCTACTCATCAGCAGTTTGGTATCATCAGCAAACTTGCTGAAGGAGCACAGTGTGCCTTCAACCAGGTCATTGATGAATAAATTGAACAGGACTGGACCAAGGACTGACCCCTGGGGGACACCGCTAGCCACAGGCCTCCAACTAGACTCGGCACCGCTGATCACCACTCTCTGGGCCCTGCCATCCAGCCAGTTCCTAATCCACCTCACTGTGCACTCATCTACCCCACACTTCTGGAGCTTGCCTAGGAGGATGTTGTGAGGGACGGTGTCAAAAGCCTTGGTGAAGTCGAGATAGACGACATCCACCGCTCTCCCCTCATCTATCCAGCCGGTCATTTCATCATAGAAGGCTATCAGGTTAGTCAAGCAAGATTTCCCCTTGGTGAATCCATGCTGACTACTCTTGAGCACCTTCTTGTCCTCCATGTGCCTGGAGACAATGGCCAGTATGAGCCGTTCCATCACTTTTCCGGGGACGGAGGTGAGGCTCACTGGCCTGTAGTTGTCTGGGTCCTCCTTCTTGCCTTTTTTGAAGACTGGCGTGACATTGGCCTTCTTCCAGTCCTCTGGCACCTCCCCCATTCTCCAGGATCTTTCAAAGATGATGGAGAGCAGCTTAGCTATGACATCTGCCAGCTCCCGCAGCACTCTGGGGTGCATCCCATCAGGGCCCATGGATTTGTGGGTATCGAGGTTCCTTAGGTGCTCTCTGACCCAATCTTCCTCTACCCAGGGCAAGTCTTCTTCTCTCCAGGCTTCTTCTCTTGTCCCTAGGGCCTGGGGCTCTAAAGGGCTGCCCTTGGTAAACACCGCAGCAAAGGCGGCATTCAGCAACTCTGCTTTTTCTGTGTTATTTGTAACCAGGGTGCCCATCCTGTCCGCCAGCGGACTCACGTTTTCCCTGATTTTCCTTTTGCTGTTAATGTATTTGAAGAAATTTTTTTTTGTTATTTTTAACGTCTCTTGCCAGATTGCGTTCCAAACGTGCCTTAGCTTTCCTTGTGGCATCTCTGCATTCCCTGACTACATTCCTGTATTTCTCCCAGGGGACCTGTCCTTTTTTCCACATTCTGTATACCGCTGCCTTCTGCTTGAGCATTGCCACAAGCTCCCTGCTCATCCACACAGGTCTCCTGCCCCCTCTGCCTGACTTCTTACACACAGGGATGCACTGTTGCTTGGCATGGAGGAAGTGCTGCTTGAAAACCAACCAGCTCTCTTGGGCCCCCCTTCCTTCTAGAGCTCTAACCCATGGGATTCTTCCGAGGAGGTCTCTGAAGAGGCTAAAGTTGGCCCTCCTGAAGTCCATCGTCGCAAGGCTACTTACAGCCCTGCCTCCTCCTCGTTGGATCCTGAACTCCACCAACTCATGGTCACTGCAGCTGGGGGAGGCTACCCCCCACCTTAACATCTCCTACTAGGCCCTCCCTATTTGATAGCACGAGGTCCAGTAGCCCACCTCTCCTCGGCCGCTCCTCCACAACCTGCATCAAAAAGTTATCGTCGACGCTCTGCAGGAACCTCCAGGACTGTTTGTGCCTGGCCGTGTTGTCCTTCAGTTGATGTCGGGGTAGTTGAAGTCCCCCATGAGAACCAGGGCCTGTGACTGTGAGGCAACATCCAGCTGCCTATAGAAGGCCTCATCAACCTCCTCGTCTTGGTCAGGTGGCCTGTAGCAGACACCCACCACAGTGTCTCCCACATTAGCCTGCCCTCTAATCCTTACCAACAGGCTCTCAACTCGCTCATCATCCACCCCCAGGTTGAGCTCCATGCATTCCAGTTGCTCTCTCACATAAAGAGCAACTCCACCACCTCTCCTTCCCAGCCTGTCCTTCCTAAAGAGCACACAGCCTTCCATGGCAGCGCTCCAGTCGTGTGAGCTATCCCACCACGTCTCTGTAATTCCAATGAGATCATGTCGCTGGGACCGCACACAGATCTCCAGTTCATCCTGCTTATTCCCCATGCTTTATTGTTATCATTTTAACAAAGGGATCATTTAGGATTTCAACTTTTTTTTCAAAACTGTATAAACATTGTGCACAAAAAGTATTATAAATCTTCCCACCTAGAACCAGGAAAAATAAAAAGAAAAAAGAAAAAAAGCATAAGAACATGAAACATGTTTTGCTTTGGATTCAGATGATATCTAAGGAAAAGTGTCTTGTGAAGCCTATGTGGAAAATAATGTATACGTCATCTATAAAACAAGTTTTTGCTGGCACTCAAGGTCATAGGCATTTCTTTTCCATTTTATTTTTGTTTTCTTCAAATAGCAATACTACAAGCATGTGAAAATTAAAATTTCACATATATTCATTTCTCATATTTCCCAGAGTCAAATGATTTTGATTTTAGCAAATGTAGAATGTTGAAGGCAGGAAGCCACTGGCTCACTTTTTGGAAAGCCTGTGTCAGAACGGTGAGAGGAAGACTGCACAGCATCGCGGGACTTTTGTTAGACCTCATCACTTTCATGTTACCAGTGCAAAGTCTAAAAACAGCTTGTGACAAACCATGTGTGTCAGTCCAAGTCCGCCACTGTCACATCCAGGAGATGCTCTCACCTGTAACACGTGAGAACCCTCCTGTGCTGCACATCAGTGGGGACAGAGCTCTCGATGGCTGCTACATCTCCCACAAGGGGCCACAAGGGGCTGCCTCTGCCCACCTCCCTTGTCTGCATGTGAGGTGGTGTTGCTGATTTGGGACCTTGCTGGGCACACAGGGCATCCTCCCTTTGCTCCTTTTCACTGCCAAAAACCGTTTATCTCTGTTAAACGGTTATAATATATTGAAATATATTGTTGCAATGACCTTTTGCCCCGTGATATTACTGAATAATGTTGGAGCAGAGCTGGATTTAGGGATTAAGCAAATGGCAAACCCCAGTGACCTTAATTACTCTAATGCCTCCTTTAATCCCGTCAGAGCTATGCAAATGAAATGCACTTCTTGCATGAGAATAATGATCGCTTGGTCGTTTTTAAGCTGCAATGGGGACACATAATGTTAAAAATGTAACAAAAAGACATTTGAGACACCTGCTGTGCAGATGCCCACCGGAGGCACAGAGCTCCTCCATGGGGTGAATTGTGTGCTCAGCTGCAGCAAGGGAGCGAGGAGGGCACGGGAGTACCACATCCTGCCTTCCCATTGCTTTCCTGGGCAGATTCTTCTGGAGGGGACACTGGCGCAGGAAGCTTGTTCTGTGACTCCTCTGACCTACTCCCACACAAACATTCTGGATTTACTTCATGCCAGTAATGTGAAGGGTATATTTATATATATATATATATATATGCGTGTGTGTGCATGCGTGTGTGTGTAAAGCAAAGGCTATGAAGAGCCAATGGTATTTGTAGCTACTAGAGAGACTGAGCGTAAGCACTAGTCATGCTGTTCCTGTGTGTGTTGGACTTTGAAGCTTAACTATGTCTTTTTTTTTTTTAAACCCCACCCCCAAATACATATTAATTCAAATAATATATACAATTGTCTTAAGGTATTGGGTTTTTGCAAAGGTTTTTGTGGATGCCCAGAAGTTTAGCTGACCTTGTTCTTGTATCTGCTCTTCTTTAGCACCTTCACAAGAGTCATTAGCTGGTGCTCGGCCACACAAGGAGCTGGTACTAATCCAGCCCTGCATATAAGCACCTGCTTAACTTCCAGCAGGTACCAAATCCTGCTGACTCCATGATCAGTGCTCCTGAGGGATGGATTCCCTCATGTGAGCATAAAGGGAAAACTGCCTTTCTCTGTTCCCGGATGTGCTCTGGGGGCTTCCAGGTTTTCCTTCCTTCTCCTGTCCTGAGCTCTGGGTAACAAGAGCAGGGGGCAGCTGCGTGCCAGCTGTTGGTCGGGCATCCGTGAGGAACCCAGACTGGCTGTAGACACATTTTCCCATGGGTATATCCCCGCTGTTTTATAACGAGGCTTGGCCCGGGCACAGTTAGCACACACCCTGAGCACTGCTCTCCAGCAGGGAGCCGGCTGCTATGTCTCCCTGCTCCCGAGGCTGGATCACACCATGATCCTGTGTCACAGCAGGCTTTCTCCAACCCATATGGCAAAGTGTTCGTTTCCAGCAGGCAAGATTTGCACTTCCTTATTTTTTAAACTAAAATTCAATGGGCAAACCTCATGGGCAACCAAAGAAAGGCAAGGCTGCAGCATACACAAAATGATCACACCCCGGGCTGTTTTGCAGATGCCACCACCAACGAGCGAAGCTGGCTCTTGACGTCCGCCTGCCCTGGACAGGCCGAGACACCACAGAAAGGGGGCTTGAGGGAGCTTGCAGGAACCTGGCACCACCTGTGCCTGGCCTGTGCCGGGGCTGGCAACGGGCTCTGCACAGCTCCCATGTGCACAGGCTGCAGGCAACCCGGCCGCTCGCCGCCCACAAGCAGCAGGACACGCACGGAGGCGGCCAGTCCTTCCAGCCCCTCACTGCAGCTTCGCCAGGACAGAGAGAAGGGACAGGAGAAGAGCACGGGGCTGGGCAGCCCTCCAGCCCTGCTGCTATTGTGGAGGTGGAACATTTGCAGAGTCAGTCTGGTTCCTATGCCTAAGGAAAAGGAAATTGAAGCAGACAAATAATAGTAATATTGTGCTCAGCATCCCCAAAATGTTTACTGCAATGCGGGAAGACTCCTGTGAAACCGTGAATAGCTCACCTGGAGGCTAAGTTCTTCTGTTTTAGAGGTACCATTTGTGCTTTCTGCATGCATCACAAAATACACAATTATGTAGAGCTTAACAAATCGGGTAACACCAGCAATTTATTCCATTTTTACCTGTTTTTCATGGCTCTGATTTTCCTGAATGCATTTCCTATTCAGAACTAGCTGTAGAAGAAATCAGATTCTATAAAAATCTTTGACTTGTTGACTATGAATTGCTTGTTCCAAGTATTTGACATTTGAAGTGTATTAGTAATGCTTAACTAGGTGCAAAATAATACATAGAAATGTTTCTGCTGTCTTGATGTATACGGTTAATTTCTAAAATAAGATTTTGACTGCAAACAGGCACAATTATGAGCTTTTAATTAACTTCACTGAAAGTTCTGTCAGAATTATTTCAAATTCACTTTGCTTTAATCATGTACTGCTAGTATTTACTAGAACATTTCTAGGAAGCAAACTCAACAAATGTAGATGAAACTAATTTTGTTTTACTGAGGCCAAAATTTGCAGAACTTTTCAAGTATTCCTTCAGTTCTATGGTGATGTTTAGATTTAAGAAGAACAGCAAAGGAAATGCAGGAAAAGACTGACAACTGAGCCTGACACCTATGCTGAAAAAAGAAACTGAGTGCTTCTAATAAACAAATAAAATAAAATATGAATATTGCCTATTTTTGGGAAAGCGACGCGGAATAGCCAAAGACTAGCACACGCAGAACTTCGCTACACATCCCAGCAGACTTAGAACGGCTGAAAAAGGGCTGAATTCTTCTGAAATAGATTGCTTTTTCAGTGATTTTTTTTGTACTAATTCAATGGAAGCCCAGGAAAAAGTGATGTCTGGGACTTGAGCTGGTATTTTGATCATATTAATCAAGAACAGCCAACATGGCTCTGAAGAAATGGTTAGCAATCCATGACTTGTGTCACTGACTTGGAAAATATGTTAGGAATGATATTTTACTTCCCAAAGTTACATCTCATCTTCAAGAAAAGTTGGCACCATTGAGAAATCCAGGCTCAGGAAAATAAAATTTAGATGAATGCCTGCATTTGCAGAAAGCTGAGGGACAGCTGGAAGCCACCATCGTCCTTTCTTACTGACTTCCCATCTGACACACCAGGAAGAGGAATAATGTCATGGCAAAACTCAGAATCAGTGGTGTCTGAAGCAGGCTGCTTCTGGTGGAGCATGATAGATAGCATGGAGGGGTTACTTGGAGAATAAGTCTAGTCAGACATACCTGGCTGCTTGGATCAGGCAAGAAAATGAGAGGGCTCAGACATGCGTGTGGCAAGGATATACTTGCAATGCTGTAAGCTGTCATGTCTGGGCCAGAAAGAAGCCTTGCCATGTGCGGCATGATGAAGAGTGGTGCAGGGGTCAGGCGTGTAGGCTGTGCTTGAGATGTAACCAGTCAGTCAGTACTTGCAGAAGGGTGGATGAGCACAGCTCTGGGTATTCGCAGTCCATGCTGACACCGCGGCTTGTGGTAGGAAGGAAAATTTCCGATGCAGCTACAAATGCTATGTCCTGTTTTGCCTGTCATGTTGCTGACAGATTCAGTGGTAGTTCCCATCAGAAAAGGTCCTCCTCTGCCCACTGCACAGTGCATTGGTAGCAGCCTCGTAATGCCTTCCTGCTCAGAGCTGGCTGTACTGAAGCAGTGTGCAGAGAGAAAAATACTCTGACACCCTGCACTGTGGTTTCACTGGGTTATGCTGGCATGCCAGTTACCACTTTGCACCCCACTAAGTGGTGAATGGAGAGGCAGGGAAGGTCTTCAGAATACAGGAATTTCAACATGACATTGACAAACACAGCACCAGGACAGAGCTCCAGATGAGGCAAAAGAAGGAACTGAGAGAGTTCAGTTGATTCAGGCCCTGCTGCAGAAAATGCTTCATACTTATACCTTCAACAGCTCAGGTCAAGGGATACAGTTCACTTTTACCCATACTAAGACAGCAAAATGCAATTGCCTCAGACAAGGGCTTTTGCTGCTTTCAGGAAGATGTGTGAATAGACCAATTGGTGCTGAAGCAGGCTGTCCATCGAGACATTTGAAGACCTCTTACTAGAGCGATTCAGTGGAAATTAATGAAGAAATTCATATGAACTGTGCATCAGGTGGACCTGTGAAAAGCCTGGGGTCAGGTTGTGTGTCCAGGACAGCCTCCCTTGGTTGTGCTCACTGCAAATATAAGTAACTTCATGCCATTTAGCTTTGCAGAAGGAGCTCATGTGGCAGGCTACGGCCTGGGCAGGCCCTTCTGGAAAATGGAGAAGAAGGGGTTTTGGCGGGGAGCTGCAGCAGATGCTTAGGCACCTGCACGTGGAGGGAGAGTTGCTGTGGAGCGTGTGGGAACTCCTTATCAAAGTGTAGGCACTTGGTTCCTCCTGAGGGACCAGGGGCTTGGTGCCAAGCACTGGTCACTTTGGTTGTGGCCTCAGTTGCTCCTCTCTCCAGGTGTAAGAGCAACGCAGGGCAGACCGGAACAGATGCCAGTGGGAAGCTCTCTCCTGCTTTCCTTCCTCACTGCTTCCCTCTCTTCCATTCCCCAGGCACAGTGGTAGTGGTGGTGATGTGGCTCCTCCAGACTCCTGTTCTTTCATAAGCAGCTATTCTCCCTCTTGCCAGGAAAGCTGGTGAAGGAAGAATATTGCCACAGGGAGGCCAATAAACCCGTGAGCATGCATGCAGGAGGAAGCATCCATCACATGCCAGTGGGTCAGCAGTCACTCAATGATGAAACTCCACAGGCACAAATGTGTACTGCTTCAGGGTCTCTGCATGCCTGCTGAGGAGAGATGGAAGACAGAACTAATGATTCACTGACTGTCACTGCAAGTTTTCTTTGAGTCACAACCCAGAGATATGCAGAGCCCAGGTGGGCAGCTCTGAGCATTGGGAGGCAGTGAAGGTACACAAGAAGCAGGGACTGAACCTCACCAGAAGGAGGACCACCTTGCAGGAGGTGAGTAATCCTGCTCCCCCGGTGAGAAGAGCCCCAAGTAGGCAAGAGCTGAGATGGGGAGTGCCTGCTGGGCTGTGCTGCAGTGTGATGTGTTGGGGCTGCTTCTACCCCTGGCAAGTGGCTGCCCGCTCCTGGGCAGGTCTGTGTGCCATGTGTGCAACCCATAGGAAAGGAAGCCTGAGCAAAGCTGAGGTGCAAAGCTGCAGGTTGGAAACAGCCATGCTCAGCCCTTGTTAGCAATTAGAGTTGTTCTCGGACCTTAATTACTCCTTGGCCCAGGTCAAGCTCTTCCACATGACTATGCTCAGACTGGTATCTTGAGGCCAATCTGCTTTAGCAGTCTCCAGGCTTTGGCAGGCTTTAGCTCAGGTCAGCAGCTTTGGCCTCCAGACATGATTTCTTCTGGGCAGCCTTCTGGCCGGACCCCTCCTGAGCTTCCCTGCCCAGTCCCGGCCTCCACGGAGCAGCGTCCCCATGCAGACTGCTCCACACTGCCCTCCCAGCCACTGCTTTGGGGCAACGCTGAGGCAGCCGTGACAGACTCTGCAAAGCAGCAGGCTGAACCACTTGCGCTTAGCCTAAGGACAAGTGCCCGAAACACCAAAAAAGACAACACTGCTGCCACACAGCACCATTCCTCTGTTTCCTTTTCACCTCAGGAGGTAATAGCTATGCGGGAAGGCCAGGAAACCTCTGTGTTCTTTCACTTTCTCCTTCCTGCCTGATCTTGCCTTGTCACTGCACATTTTGTCTCTTCTTGACTTCCAGCTTCCTCTGCCAGGTCAACCTGAAAATCTGTCCATCAGATAACCGAGGGCTCCCTCACCCTGCTTTTTGCTAGGCTAGTCATCACGAGGCCATACACATCTTCAAGAATTTTTAGCCCGGAAAAAAATTTTCCTTTTTCAACAGTCACTGTGTGAAATCCTTAGTGAAAAAAGCTGCTAATTTCTCTGCCTTTCCTCTCATTTTTAGTAAAACCACACTCAAAGTGACAGATGACTTGATGCTAGTCAGGGCGGCAGCATCTGGCCCACGGGTGCCTGAGTACGATGAAATGGTGAAGACATATGAACCCTGATTTTCCAAAGTTCATGAAAATGGTTCGGTAAGTTCATCAGCTAATTCCTGTAAGAATCTACTCATAACATGCATATAAATATATTTTAAATATATGAATTTAAATTTTCATATAGATTTAGACTTGTGAATGTGTAAATCTTCAAGCTGGACCTGGTACGTTTTTCTGTAATTCATTAGCATCAGCAGTTTCCAAAACCTTTGAAAAATCTAGCCTCTGGGAGCCTAACTGATTTTTTAACTGATTTTTGACTTTGTCATTCCTGCCTCTAAGGCACTTGAGAACCTACATACAGTATCCAGCTAGCTTAGCTGCCACAATAACTCTGGTGTGTTAGCCTGAAAAGACCACAAATGAATCTGACTTCCCCTTCTTGTTATGCTGGGCTGCTAGGGCATGGCTCCTTATCTAGAGAGAAGTAGTCACTGTTCTCAGCAAAGGTACCTTCCCACTGTGGTTTGTACCCAGGTCAGAATGGAGGGTTTCATTCAAATAAAGAGTCTAGTCTATATTTAAAACTCTTTGTATTGCATGCTGACTTTCCCAGAAAGAAAGATTTAAGAAAAATTTAAGTTAAAAGTGAATTTTGGGAATCATCTTTTCCAACCTCTTGCTCCAAGAAACACTAACTTCAAATATTGTATCAGCAGACGTAAGTAATACCTTCCACTTATGTGACAGCTTTTAATTTCTTAGGAGTTTCTTATAATGTATATGCATGAACAACTATATCCGCTATCAAAAATCCTTTAGATATTTTGGGGTGGAATGTGACCCCTCCTCAGCAGCATGTAGCAAAACTTCAAGGAAGTTTTAACAGGTGCTAAAAAAAATCTCATATTGCCTCTTACTGAACCATTCATCCTTTTGCCAGTGTGTGTTTCCTCATTGCTCATTATACCTAACTTACATGACAGGATCATCCTTGTCTCTGAACAATAGGAGGTTGTTGGCATTTTGAAAGAGGACAGTTCTAAGGAAGTGTCAAGAAGAAAATGCTTGTTTGCTCCAGCTCCCAAGCCTGCTTTCTTTTATGGAACAGATGAAAAATGGAAGGGAAAAAGTCTTATTTACGAATTCTTCAAATGTAGCCCAATATGCATGCTTTTAGTCTCAGCTATGGAAGAACTTCAAAGGCCTTGCTCTACCCTGTAACAGGGCCATCAAAAGCAGTTAAGCAGAATGCTAATTATCTTTCTGAACCCATTTTTTTTTCACTGATTGTAAAGCATTATCTAATTAGAGGAATTGCTTGAGAATTCTCATTTGATATACAGTCTGTCATTTCAGGGAGGATATTCATTAGCTTTGGTTTTCAGCAAAAACAGAAAATGCCCTTCTCCGATATGCAAAACTCAGCTCAATGTCGACAAAGAGATAGTGGTCCTGGCTGCTTAAGCATTAGTCTGCTGCAAGGGGAAGGTACATGGGCTGCATAGGTTCAGCTGAGCCCCAGTTTGAGCAAGACAGGGAGGTAACTTCTGCAAGAAACAAACAAACAAACAAATGACAACACCAAAAAAACAGAGTAGATTGAAAACCTCAGTGTTTAATGGGAGAAAAGTGACTCCCTATTGCTATATTGAAAGTTATATTCTATAGCCATGGATTAGGAAGGCTTATTTGAATACTTACTGCTTAGAAAAGAATATCTAATTCTTGAGTAATTCTTTACTAAAGACAAAATCTGGACAGTGGTAGGAGTGCTGCAATAGCCAATGTTGAGTTTGGATGTAGTCACCTCTTTCTTTCTTCCAAAGAGAAATGCCAGACAATTCTTTTGAGTCACTGGGCAACCAACCAAAATGGACAAATGAGCATCTTCTAGATGTCATTATTGATAACACATGATTGGCATTTTAGCAACCAAACCTTTTCCCATTCCTGAGCCATGCTGTGCATTAGGTGGGCTCAGGACTCCTGAGCACTGCCTGTGAACGTGCTGAAGTTCCTCCGATGGAATGCTGAGATTGTGAAAATATGAGAGACTAGTCCCATCTTGCTAGCTGGCACAGCAGCCACAGCAAAGATATGAGTAACTTTGCCTTCCAAGTACAAAATGATTGCTGGCAGTACACTGTGAACATGTCAACTTAGGGGAACATATTAAGAAAAGGCCCATCAGTGGTTTTCTTTCTTTAAATGGTAGCCACTGAAAAGTTATGCAAACACTTCAGCTGTGGAATATATAATCTGACGTTTGGCAGGGCTCCTTTGTTGATCCAAGGAGTGAAGTATGCAGTGGATGGCTAGCAGTTGTTTCAGTGCTTATTCAAAATGATAAACTATATTAGATGTGTTTTTTTCCCTCCCCTGCTTCTCTCTAACTAGGTCACTCCCAGTAAATAAACCTGATTCCTTGGTTTTCTAACAATGAACTGTTCTTTTAGCGGCCACAGGCTAGTACAGAGGGAGCTGAAAAAGGGAATCAGAGAGAGAGGGAGAGAGTATGAGCCTGTGGCTATACATGAAAATAAGCCCAAACCAGAGCCATTTATCTGAAACATTCACCCAAGCAAACATGGTTGGTTTTAGCAAAATTATTCTCTGATCCAAGCCGCCCAAGTTAAAACCTGACTAAAGAGGTGTTGCTAAATTAAAACCATTTTCTGCGCACTTCTAATCAAGAAGAATGTAGCCGAAATCAGAACCTGTTTGTGGAATCTGCCCCTTTAGTCTCTAGATTTGGGCACCCTGGCCTAAACTCCTTCAGGCGTTGCTTTTACAACCCAACCTCTCTCCTCAACCATCTTCTCCTATGATTTATTTCTCTCTACAGCCTCCAATCTCTCCTGCTCAACTCAACTTCAGTAAAAACAGAGGGGGAGAAAATCCCAAGTTGTGCCTCCAGAACTTAGTCAGGTTTTGCTCATTGCCTAAGAAGGTATACATGATAAATAAAGAAACCATACTTTCCACAGAAGACCCTATAGCACCGGATATAACACAGTCTGTGCAACTAGAAGGAAATAAAGCCATGTGCTAACTCTGTGTATTCATTTTAATACCCTTTGAGAGAAAAAGAAAAGACCTGATTAAAATATTAGTTTATTTTTTATCATGTTTTCTTTCTACTTGTTTGGCTATTCCATGCGAATACTCACCCACTACTTCATTTGGAGGAGTTAAGCTCTTTCTAAATAAAATGAATTATGAATATGGGCAAAGCTCATATGATATCAAAAGTATCATACGCTTCCCTAAATTTAAAGGAAGAATGCTCTTAAAAATGGATATTGAAATGCACAGTAATCAGGAAAAATATGAACTAATTAGTGAGGCATTACTTTTACAGATATGAACTGTTTTGAGAAGATAAGTCTTCAAATAATTTGGAAAATAAGAAGGAACTTGAAAAGAATAACTGCTTAGCCTGAGGAAAAAAAATCAGTAACTCATGAAATGTGTGAAGACAACACAACAAAATATTTCAGTGCCACTGGGATACATCACCACAAAGTGGAAATCAGAAGTTATTGCCATTTTCTGATCTGAGCTGCATGCTTCCATTTCCTACGATTTTCTGTTAGTTGAATTCTTGCTAACCCACATACCCACTATTCAGAGCATATGAAACTTTTAAGGTTTAATAATTGCAAGGTGGTGATGTAGGTTCTTGTAGGTTCTGCCTGTTTCAGGGTTAGTAATAGCAATAATTCCTACTGATTACTCACTATTATCATTTTCTATCCACAAGTAGGCTGAATCATCTGTGAATCTTCACCCAATTCTCACCCAAGCACAAGAAACCCAAAGTAAAACCCAAATTAGCATCTTCCTACTGAGATTAGCTCACTTTGTAAACAACACAAATGGCTCTCCTCTGAGCTTTCTCTTTGGCCTTGATGGTCTTAAAATGCCCATTCACCTTTATTCTTATCCCAAAAGCCCATGGCAGCTCCTTTATGTCTTGGTTGATAGTGGTATCTATGTCATAGTCAGCATTGGAGTCTTCCTTTCTCTTACCCAGGCTTGCATGTGCTCTGGTGTATTATGACAGTATCATTTTGTGGTTCCTTCCCACAGCCTTTGAGATTATGGAGCTGATGTGTGAAATGGAAATCTTTGGTCTCACATTACACACCAATATGTGCTATGACTCCCTCTTAAAATGTTCTTATCCTAGAAACGGACTCACACCCACGTGCGTACGCAGACAGAAACTTCACATCCTACCACTAGGCTTTGATATACTGAGCAATGTAAAATATATGGTACCCTTGTGGTTGGAGGAACCCTATGGAAATAAATCCAACGCAACCAATGCATGGTGATTTAGTATGAAATATTACCCAAACGTGTCCTGATGCTACATAGCATCTGTTGAATCAAAGAAAAATGAAGGAAGGAAGCCATCATTTAAAACACTAAAAGGAATGAAAGATGTTCAAGATCAGACTTTTTCTTTCTTCCCTTCCCTTTTTTTTTTTTTTTTTTTGAGATGAATGAGGCTCCACATTCCTTGCAGCATTTTTCACTCAAATACAGCAGCTATAACCAAGACATCTGGTCAAAGGCTGCAGTATTGCTAATATTTGCTCCACAAAGAGAAAGCCATGCATAATTTTATTAGATTTGCTAGGGAAAAATGACTATCACAGGATCCACTGACAGTGAATGACTGGGTGATAAACCAACATGATGAAATTTGATGTCAATAAAAGCATTTTCTACCATGCACATGGGGAAAAATGTCCTGCCCTTATGCACATATGGATGGACTCTAAATGAGGAAATGTCTCTCATTAAGAAATTCAGGAAGACTGGAATAATGGAAGAAAATTATTTGCTAGCACCACCTCTACACTAAGAAATCTGCTTGTTAGGATTTTTTAAAATGAGTAGCAAGCAAGAGGAAACTCACAGAAAAGAGAAACTTTCTTCTCCCTACTGTGTTCAGTACAGAATGCAAAAGGTTCAAAAAAAGAGCATGATGAAGAAGATTTAGGAACATGGAATGGCACAAAGGAGAGTGATCACTGATAGAACTCTGGCTTGGAAAAAAGGCAACAAAAAGGTGAAATCCTAGGCTACAAAACGAAGAGAGTAGTCATCAGCAGACTACATGGACTGCTGGCCTGCCCCAGTGTGGATGTTTGCATGTGGGAGGTTTGAAGACTGCTTGGGATGATGTAGAAAATTGGCAGGGTGATGCATAAGGCTACTGTCATGCCCAGACAAGACAGAGTCAAATACAGAAGAATTCCAACTCTTTTCTCAAGTGTTTGCTACTATGGGTGAGGCTTAAAACGGAGGGAGAGCCTGAAATTATGTCATCTGGTCTGCCTAAGGGATGACCATCAACTCCCCACCCTCAAAACATCTTCTGGGTGGAATGGACTGTGATCCCCTCTCTGGTTGCACCATGTGCCAGCAAGAACAGCATACTGGGAGGGAGGGAAGGGCTCGTACCTGTTCCCAGATATCTTCTATGGAGAGCTGAAGAGCAATGCAATAGGTATGGTCTCTGTACTCTGGCCCTTGAGACAAGCCACCAAGGCCAAGCTTTCCCTTCCTCTTTTTGTGCAGCGTAATAAGGGCAGGTCAGAATCCTGTCACTGGTTTGGAGGCTTATCTGCAATGTATCAGAGTTCACCCAACCTCTGAAAAGCGGTCTGGAGCTCCCACAAGAAAAGATTTATTGTGCTTCGTTCTTCCAGCTGGGCTGGAGTCGCTCTAAGAGCAATTTTTCTCTTTTGACGTCTGAGAGCTCTACTTCTGCCTGGAGCTTGGAAGCCTACAGGTTGGCAAAAAATAATCAAGAAGTAATTACCCCTTCAGAAATAATTCACTTCAGGTTTGGATACAATTTTGGATGAAGGCTTCAGGGCAGTGGAGAATTTTTATTGAACTGGAGTCTTCTGGCTCTGCCTTAGGCAGCGTAAGGCTGTGTTTTAGCTTGCTCATTAAGGCAGAAATAAGCTCACTCACAAAAGCATATGCATCCACGTATCTGTAACAAAGTTACAGTAAAAATCAGAGTTCATTAAAATTCCTTTTTGCAGTGTTGCTGTCTTTAAAGAGAACAATTTCAATTTTCTAGTCCTTGCTACTTTCCATGAACCCTTCATTTTTAATGAAAACATTTCCCTCTCTGATACTTATGTTTCATCAAAAAGCTATGTTCTGTTGCAAAGATGGAGAGATGAGGGTCAACGGCAGTGCTCGCACAGCTGAAACGAGGCTATTGCAACACCATCCTTGTGAGCAGCCGCTGCCCTGAGTCTCTCTCTGTGAGATTGTGCCTGGGGACAAGAGGGCTTCCAGCTGCCCACCCCAGGCCAGTCTGTGTGCTCACTGCTTGCCTTTTGAGGAGGAGGAGGAGGAGGCGACGCCAGGCTGAGGCAGTGCTGGGGCTACTTGGCACTGCCAGCTCTGCTGTGTGTTGATAGGCACCATTTCCCTGCCCTTGGGCAACGCCAGCTGGGTGTCCCAGAACTGCTCTGCCCAGCAACACATATTAATTGCAAATGAAGCCTTAGAGGCTGAACTTGCTTCTGTAACAGCTTGCTCATCTGAAATGTCGGCCTCTCCGCTGCTCTGAGCATGAACCTCCTGTGCTGCCTCTGTGGCTCCGCGGGGTGCGATGGGTACCGCAGTTTACACATGCTGGGGTAGGTGTGGGCCAGCCTCGGGGAGGGATCATGTTCCCCCTTCGCTGTCTGCAGTGCCGCTGAGACCAGAGCTGCTGAGGTAACGTATGACCTGGTGTAGGTCAGCGCTGCGCCTCCGCCCACCTCCTGCCCAAGGCCCAAGGCACCTACATCGTGCTCCTCTGCCTCCGCTCTGGCTCCGGGGCTGTGCCGTGGGAGGGAAGCCGGCTCCCACCTTGCTTCTCACAGCAGCTAGTGGAGCTGGGGCTGGGCAGTGTGCCAAAGAGCCAGCAGTGCCAAGAGCCGGCCTGCACTGGCAGTAGGCTGGGATGGGCATGGAGCTATGGAGAAGCACAGGTCAGGCAGTGGCTGAACTATAAATGCAGTCCCTGGCTCACCTCTTGGAGCAAGTTGTCCTTTACTATGGACTAGAGAGTAATGCAGTCTACTCCTCAATGAGTCCAGAAAACTGAGATCAAGCAAACCTGATGTGTGATTTCCTGAAACTTTGGCATAAACCTCACATACAGAGGGTTGTTCCCGAAGGCAACTATTAATGTTATACCGGTGTTGAAAACAATTATGTTTTATCTTGATAGAGCCCAAATTCTGTTGTGGCACACAACATACCACGTAATGCAAGACGATGAAGCATGGTGACCTTCCTCCTTGAGCTGAAAAAGGTTGGCAATGTGTGGAGCGTGGGCTCAGGCTCATGAGGGAAAGCAAGGGAAGAGCTGCCTTCTCATTGGCCTCCTGCTGTGGATGAGCGAGGAGACTGGTGCTGAGGCAGTAATGTAGCAAGAGGACAATGAGGGGCAGAGGAGAGGTCTGTCACCTTCATCAGGGCCAGTCAGGCAGTAGCAATGACAAGCGGTGCCAAGGCTGCACCAGTGTGGTGGATGGGTGCAGAGGATGGAGAAGGTTGGGCCAAGCAATCTGGGCCCAACACTCCGCAGCCCTTGGCACTGCGCAGGAGTGAGGGTCTGCAAGCAATGCCGTGGGCAAGCAGAAATCACTGCCAGCCAGCCAGCTACGTGTGCGCTCAGGGCACTGCCTGAAGATAGACATGTGCCATGCTGCAAGGGGACAGCTAGCAGCAGGAGAGTGCTTGCTGGATAGAGATGTCAACTTTGAGCTAACGGCTCACGACAAACAAAATGTCTTGCCCATCAGGTACCTTTGAAGTGGATGTGATTTTTTTTCTACAGCCTCTTTTTTCATCTTAATTAGATTTCAAACTTGGTGGTCAGTCTTCCAGATGAAGCTTGCACAGCTCCCAGCAGGATTCTGGACCACACTGGTGCCTGTGCTTGGGCACAGGAGTATTTTCTCAACGTTGCCTCCATGCACTACAAGGACCTAGTTGTGAATCAGCCTAACCCCGCCCTTTCCTCCTCTTTATGGGTTTGGAGTGGAGTAACCTGGCTGCAAACCAGCAAAGCAAGTAAGAATATGTTTAATTTCAAGCATGTGACTCGCAGCAGGGGAGCTGATCATGGGGCTGCTCCCATGCTGTGCCCAGAGGATACTGAGCGGGGGTCAGCACGTGGCAGCTATGGGCTGCGGTGCCCAGCATGGCCAAGCAAGGCCCCAAAGCCTGCCCAGGGTGCACTCCCTGCGCCCAACGCTGTGGGAGGGCACAACTGGCTGCTCCCCATCACCTGTTTGGGCACCGTGCTGCAGTGCTGAGACCTCCCAGCGCTTCAGCACAGCCGAGAGTTGGCTCTTGCTGGCCCTGCCTGGCTACAGTGTTTGGATGGTGGCAACAGCCCTGCAGATCTTGCCTGCCTGCTGTTTGCGTGTAGCTGGCTCATGGCACTTTGCAATCTAGCATGCGATCGTTTCAATGGCTCCCACCAGTTTGTTTGAACTTCCCATGCCAAGCAGCTGCAAGGCAAAAGAAGCAGCACATTGCGGTGCGTCACTGTGTGAGTATGTGCCTTCACCTTCCGCAGGGTTCAGCCGGCCACCTTTGTGCTGGGAGAAGGGACCCAGCTCCCCTTGCTCCTGACCTGGCACCAGTTAGCCACCTCTCCTGTCTCCCAAGACTTGCACTGGTGCTAAAGGATTACATCCTGAGGGCTGCTCCTGCAGGTTTCCATTCTGCTTCCTGCATTGCTTTTGGATAAAGATCCATTTTACTTAAAGAGATTTCTGCAAACTGAGGCTATAGTCAACAGGAGTTCACCTGATTAAGGACCTTTGCTTTTAAGACTTGCCAAATACAATTAAATACTTTGTATTGAGTACAAACTCTGCATTGTATTGGGAAGTTTCCAGCTCTGCTGGTAATGGGATTCACAAAAGAGTAAAGATAGACAGATATAGACATTTTTAAAAAAAGAGAGCATAATTCAATAGCTACTTCCCAATTATTTGAAGATACCATCTTGGGCCTGGTTGAAGTATCAGCTAAGAAGAGAAACACACCATGGCTTGTTTGATTTGGTTTTAACCTAGTGGTACTGTATACTTCATTCATAACGTATTTCCAAATCATCGTTATCAAAATTTATGTGCATATTTCATGGGCTTTCAGTTATTGCTACATAGGTATCATTTCAGTATGGTGGAATTCCATGACATACCTGCTTGGCAGAAAGTATGATGTTGCATTTACAAGGTTTACACTTAGTTATTCAAAATGCTTTTATTTCAGAGGCTCAGAAATGAAGGGCATTTTTTGGACCAAAATTTCAACTTTTGCTTGAAGCAAAACTGCCACATGAAGGTTTTGCTTCCAGACTATGTTTGCAGGCTACTATTACTTTAGTTACAAAGTGGACTTACAGTAAAATAATCTGCCATTAAATTATACTCTTTTTGGAGATCATATTTTGTTGCCCTTATTTCTTTGGCTTCCAGGAACAATTTTGACTCTTGGAAGTACTTCCTTAGCAAAAGCAGTGAGTTTGATCCTTTGGTATTTGCTGATCTGTGTTAGCTTTAGACCACTAACAAAGTGATCATGAATGTGTACTTTGAAAAATTCATGTATTTCATCACGAATGATTAGCCACCTGAGACATCCTATCAGAAGCATATGTTTTGGATTTGCTATCCCTCACGCATCCTTCTCTTCTTAATATCTTTATTAGTCCAGATGAATAAAAAGGCCACATAGCTGATCAGCAGAACAAAAATTGCCTATAGGGGACAGAAGAAATGAACAGTTCTTGAAGAACTTATTGGCAAACTCATCAGCCATGAATGCAGATGATTTCACAGTAGCAGATATTTTGCAGTCACCAACTTGGACAATCATAACTCACTGAGTTTTAGCCTATGCTGGTTTCTTACGGTGTAGTGTATGCAATAAAATGTTTTGGTAGCACATTTTTGCATTAATATTTTACCAGAAATTATGCTTAGCCAGCCACCTGTAGTCTTCAACAAAAATGATTTTCAGTAGACATGCTTTAAACAATGTTAGAACATATCATAAATTGAGGCAGCCAGTAAAGACAGATAAGGAGCACTGCAGAAAGAACAGAGCAGAACTTCACTGTATAAAAAGTTAATCCCCTGCATGTTTAAATATCTACCTTTTAAAGACTCCATATGCTTAAAGCTAAGGACTTGTATGAGATACATATGTGAATATTAGCAAAATAGTGATTTCTGTTGAACAATTTTTGTTGGATGTTAGCCCCCCAGCCCACTACCTCACCTCCAGGGGCTCATGAAAAACTGTAAATACTGTCTGGCTGGAAAATATGCCATTATAGATTAAAAATTAGCCAGGAGTATGATCAGATGATTATAAGTAATCAAATTGCTGCTTGCCTGCTCTTAACCTACCCTAGCTGTCAAGTTGAACGTGTTGGCTTAAACCATGAGAGTGGTTGAACTTCCAATCATAGAATCATAGAATGCTTAAGGTTGGAAGGGACCTCTAGAGGTCATCTAGTCCAACCCCCCTGCACACGCAGGGCCTAGAGCATGTGGCACAGGACTGCATCCAATGTTTTACCCCTGTGAGCCTTGGAGAAGGAGCATTTGCGAGGGGTCCTGGGACTGCTTGACTGGAAAGCCACATAGCCCCTGAGGACTATATGGGCCCGCGGGAATGGATCTGGCAGCAGGCCAGAAATTAAACTCTAAACACGGTGAGAGGTTAACCGCTAGCTTCACTGGGAACACCAGGAGCAGGTGGAAAGGGAAGAGAAGAAGGCAATATGGTATCAAATAAACCTGGAGGAGCAAGGGGGCCTTGCTGAGGGTTTTGTTGTGAATTTGTACTGGCTGAAGAGCACTCCTTTAACATCACCCTTCTGTACCAAAAAGGCAGATGTGGAACATCTTGAACAGTGGCCACTGCCAGATGGATTTTCCTGAGTGGGCTAACACACTGGGACCTGTTGTGTCTCATCCCAGAGCTGTCACTCCTGGGAAACCAAGTGTCCCACTGGATGCAAAGCTGCGGGGGACTCAGGAGACCTTCCCTGTTACTCTGGATTAGGTTTGGACACAGGAAAAATCCTATAGAGAGACTATTGATCCCCCTCCTGTCACCCAAGATAGCTATCTGTGAAACTAAACTTCGCCTGTGGTAGAGACATGATACTTAACTTGCCTGATCCCCATTCTTTGAAGGTTAAGCTAAACTAGTTTAAATTACCTCTCTTGTGCTATGGGACAAAATATGGAGGGATTGCTGGCTTTAAAGGTTACTGAGCACTCAGATACATCTCTCTGACTTTTATGTTAGGTCAAACCACTTAAGAAGAAAACCTGAGAGTGTAGTCAACTCTTAATGCATCTAGATAGCATCTGGTACTGATCATTGTCAGGTATGAAATACTAAACCCTTCAGACCACTGTCTGATCTGGGTTTGATAATTCTTGCTTTCCTTAAAAATATCTGGATAAACCTTTTTTAAGTGTTTCCATATTATGCTTGTTAAAGCGCTCAAGGAAAATACTATTTTTGAGTGGTGATCCTTCTTTTACTACTCATGCTATTGTGCAGCAGTGGCTGGTTGCCACTTCCAAGTTCTTTACCAACTCCTACCACTCACTACTACTGATTCATTACTTCAGTGCATGTGTTAAGCCTCAGTTCAGAATCTATCAGTTCGTAAGTGGCAAAGGCATCAACTGCTACCAGTTGTAAGTAGGTATGCTAAAACAAAGTGTGCTGAGGAGTCTCACAGTTTGCAGGTTTGCTAAATGAAGGTGCAAGCCCTTATTTTGCAAGGAGCTCTGTGTGGGTGTATCCATGTGCTGTCTTACTTCACCAGGAGTCTTTGCTTAGATCTCTTTGGAGGTTTATTTTTCTGTTTTTTTGGAACTGTTGAGCTTGTAATTTGCATACCTTACAGATTTCTCTGCAAAACTTCACTAGTTCCATCCTTTTCATAATATCCTTTTTTCCCAGCTCCTGCCATTCTTATGTCATGGTTGTTCTTATGCACTAAAATGTGCTAAAACTCCTCATTAAGATGAACAGTGTAAGGGGGAGGATTTCTAACCTACTTCATTTTGAACATACTTAACAAAATCTGTGGATTAAAGCTAAATTCATCAATTTCTTCTTAATGTGACATCATATATAAATTATTCTTCCAGCTGCACAATGGCAAACATTGACAAAATAATGCACTTGAAAAAGGCTTGGTGTGATTTTGCAAATGCATTCACTAGCAATCCTTTTTTCAACCTGCTTTAGCAGCAAACGAAAACAGAAAATAAGTCTCTAGATTCAGGCCAATATTCACAAATGCAATCTTCCTCAGGGCTATTAAAACTCTGATTGTGACAGACAGGTACAGCTTGAAAATATTCTTCATCTTAAAGCCTTTCAGTATTACCTCGTCTGCACATTGCCATTGCCTGCAAAGCCTAATGAGCAATAATTTTCTTGAACCATAGCTTGCTGCCTGAGGTCTGGTATTTCTATCTTTCTCTCTTTCTCTCATTTTGGCTCCTTCTTTGATGGTTTCACTTTAGTCAGATTAGCAAAAAAGATAAAGCTGCATTTCTACTAATAAGTCTCCTGAAGTCCCAGCCAATTGGCTGAAGGCATGAGGATGTTGAAAATACATATCCAATTATGATCTGGCTGAGGCTCCCATTTGGCTAATATATCAAATGTCAGTTCCAACTGAAAAAAGCACACCCTGTCACTAATGTTGTTTTATACATAGCACGAAGTGTACTCTTGAGAAACAGCCTCATCTTCTGATACTCTGAAAAGCTTTCTCAAAAAATCCAAGAAGGATAAACTACCCAAAAGTGCAAATCCAGACATACAGAAAAAGATTTATGCAGGTTTCTCCACCGAACTACAGAATAGAGAAACGAACATATTTAAAAAACATGATTACTTCCATGCCATAGATTTTTCAAAATATGCAGCGACATGTGCCCAAATATCACAGATTAGCATCAAAAGCAACATCTCCAACCATTTTCTAATTGCAGAAGAAGCACTAACAGTATACATGTGTCTTATCCACCAGGGAACAAAATAATAGTTCAAGAATACAAAACTGTGAATTGGAGGAACTGTGGTTAAGGTAAGGAAACTGTCCATGTATTATGCATTATTTTATCCTTCTACTCCCAAGTCATTCTGTTTCGAGCACTGCTATTGCACTGAATGCTAAAGAATTAAAGTCTGTTCTGTTCCTGTCTCTGTCTTGTTTGCTTTACTCTTGCCTTTCCCCCCTTTTCAGCAAAAGTATTCTATAATGCACTGGACTTTTGTGTAAAAAAGAGTCAATATTATTGTTTAGTTTTCCAAGATGAAAGACTGCTGGGTAGAAAAGATCCTCCCCTCCATTTGTGGGTTGTACTGCTTGTGCTTAGTAAATGTTTATTTATTTTTTTATGTCTTGGAAAGGAGACAAGTACTGTGGTTAAAAAAGATTCTCTTTCCTTTGGTTACTGGCAAAAAAAATATAAAACTATAAGCTGAGGCAGGAGAAACCAGAATATGTGAACATGTTCCAATATTTTAGTCCCAAATCAGTCAGCTAAAAATAAATATGTTAAAAGTCTTCAGAGAGTTGGTCTCAGTAATCATTTGTATATCTCAGAAGCATAGTTTACTTTTGCAAACATCAGCTCTCATGTACTTTTCTCTTTGATAGTCACTAATACTTGAGTACACAAAGTACTTGTACTTCCCCTTTGTTCCACAATACATTTATGTGAAGTATAGCACATTAATAACTAAATGGTGCCACCACTTAAAAAAATAATTTCTGGTCCTGGTAATTCCTCTGCATACATTCATTCAAAACAAAATGAGTGTTGATCAAAGTCAAGGTATGACCTTCTCTTCCTCGCTCCTGAAAGATCATGTTAATCCCTTAGATATTTGATAACCCCCAAATGGTATTTAGGATGGGTGCCTAGTTTCTTTTGGTAGACTCAAGTCCTGCATGGATTTTCATGCATACAAAACACTGTGGATAACACGCACCCCTTAAAAAGCCCTGGCTTTTGGAAACCAGTGCTGAGGAAAGCTTGGGAGTGGAGCAGCCAAACAGGGAATGGCATGGGAGCTCTGATGGGAGCAGCCCACAGCAGGGCAGGCTCTGGAGGCCCAGGCTGGAGGCTCTGGTGAGCAGCAAGCTCCTTGTGTTGTGTTCCAGGGTTACGTTTGCGCTGCTGCTGAGCCCAGGGTCTTGCCTTGCTCCTTTTTGGCATCATGCACAAAACCTTGCACTGAAGTGCTGGGACCTGCCACCTCCCCTTGCAGTGAAGCTCAAGGTCACCAGCCTTGCAAAGGACAAAAAATTGCTTAAGGGAATTTCAGATTCTTTTCTATCGACATTCATTGTAACTTATTGTCCTATATATTTTTAAAGTCAGTGGCATTCCTTTCATTGCCAGAGGTTAGGCCTGGCAAGGGCACCGCTTTGTTGCTCTAAAAGTGTTTGAGGAAAGCTCAGCTAGCTAGTTATCATTTCAATTTGTCTTTTTAAAACTAGGCCACTAGGGCCTGGCAAATGGCCTGGAAAAGTCTATATAGACTTCGTGTTGTCAGCTCAGTTTTACAGATCTCATTTTGGTCTGGCAGGTTTCAGGCTGCCCGGGGAGTCATTTGGCCGGTGTCTTGTTAGTGCCGAGGACGTTTTCCAAGTGAGAATGTAGCCAAGTTGTCATGAACTTTACTAATGGAGGATGGAGCACAGGGGCTGTAGGTTGGAGTTGTTTTTCCAAAGGCTAAACCAAAATCCTGGACATGCAAAATGGAAAATGTTGCAATAGGCAGCGTGAGATCTAGAAAGAAATCCTTGGCCAGGCTGCCAGTTTGCTGGTGACACTTTGCACTGGGCCCGGGGGGCGGGCATGGGGCCTCTGCTGCTGCGAGCAGGCCGAGGGGAGCTGGCCAAGAGCCCACGGGCAGCCCGGCTCCGGGCTCCACACCGGGATCCCGCTTCGGGCCTCCGCGCTCACCTCGGTGGCTTCGTACACAGGTCATTTCTCTCAGGGCGACAGTGCATCATACGTCCTCCGTTTTCAAGGAGGCTGCTGCAAACTTACTACTAATACATTTGCAATGCTTTGAAGATTAGAAGTAAAATATATAGGATAGTTCAGTCATTAAAGAAAAAACAGCCTAGGTCTTCTCTTGAGCACCAAATCTTTCTTTAAGCTCTAAGACCAGAGCTGTAAAAATATATGCAGAGATTGTACAAGAAATTCCGGCATTTGACTGCTATGGAGTAAGCAGGAGTATGTTTGAAAATTCTTCATGGAGACTGTGTCTGTGTGTGTGTATGTGTAAGCATGCTCACACAGTTGAAACATCTGTGCTGGTAAAAAGAGAATCCCATGTTGAGAGACAAGAACATCATCTCCCTCTTCCCCAGTTATTTTCTTAGTCTGGGGCAATACAGAATGGAAAACAATAATTTAAACTCCTGTTTCTTTAAAGAAGAAAGGGAAGGGAAAGGAAGGGAAGGGAAAAGGGGAGCATATTTCTAGGCTTTTGGATGGCAAGTTAAATACTGTAGGCCCAGTTATATTTTGCAATCTAACTAACTAAAAAGCAGGTATTTAGAAAGATGTGAACTTCCCCATTCACCTCTCTAACTAGTCCTATACTGGTATATTATTGTGAGAGCTATTAATGGCCCATTGAAGTAAGTGCCTAATACCATGAAGATAATACATTTACAAGCTTTTTGAAGAGGTTCTGACAACCTTTTTACTCTCAAAAGGCCTTTGAAAATTTGTGGGTGAAAAAAAAAACCCAAACTTTTATGTGTCCCATGAAATTCAATGCAGGAGTTGTAAAGAAAAATCATGCCAAAATTCACTATTATCTTTTCCTCACTTGTGTTCTCTGGGAAATAATACAATAGACTTGTGTGGAACCACTGAAAAAATGGAGGAGAAATAGTCACCACATTTGGATCATGTCCTCATTCCTAAAGAAAAAAAAGTGCAGAGAATGTAATGGGAATGAGCCAAGAGCGTTCAACAGGACCAAAAAGGAAGTTTATAGAAAGGCCTCTGAGATACTTGCAGTGTATTTTACTGCTGAGATACAGAGAGTTCTAAAAATCTCCAATAGCATTTTCTAGGAAATTACATATGTGATATAAGAATGATTTGGGTTAGTTAAACAGTACTTCTGTAAAATTATGGGTTCCAGTTACATTTTCTAAGCCACTTTGAAATTGAAAAGAGTCCCAACATCCCCTCAAAAAGTCAAATCCGCTCAGAGAACTGCAGATAGCCCAGATTTATATACTCATGTAAGGTATATAAAAGATACTTCTTGATCTGCTTAGTAAGTCAGGAATGAGGGCTAAGCTCACAAAGCAAGGTATCGTGATGTTATGTTAATCAAGACAATAGCGTCTCTGCAAATTAGCAGTGTCTGTGATTCTGTCTGATGTTCTAGGGTATATTTAAGGTCTGTGTACTATTTTCACATGCAATTTTATACATTTGAAGGCTATAATTAAATTTAAAAATAATGAAAAACTTATTTGAATTCAAATTAGATAGAAACCATGCCTTAGCCTTGAGCCTTTTCTTTCTACATTTTCCTGCTTGTGGGTTGTGTTGTTGTTGCTATTGCTCTGTTTTAAAGAAAGAACAAAAAGACAGTGGAAAAACTCTGCATCTTTATTTTAATGGTAGCTTTTGGATTTCAGAAGAATTTGGATGGGACAAGGCTGGCATGTGATGTCAGAGGCACAGTGAGGAAGCTTCTAACATTTTCCTGCTCTAGATAATCTTTCTATGAAGAAAAGAAGACTTTTTAATAAGGCAGTTGCCTGGGAGGTAGGAGAGAAAGGTCTAATTCCCAACTCTGCCCCAGACTTTCCATTTGACCTTGGGCTAGTCACTCAGAGCAGCAGCACATCACTTACCTGAAGCCATTTTGAAGATAGGTATCTATGTAATAGGCTAAGCTAGTTATTTAGGCCTCCTCTATCATCCAGGCAGAATGACAGGCATCTCCAGAGTGCAGTTCATCCTATTTTAGGACAGTTGTCCAAGAAAGAAGGAATGAATCACTCTCTGGAGATACCTAGCTTTCTTCATTGACTGTAGAGAGAGTCTAGATGATGAGGTCTGATTAGATGCCTAATTTGGGGGGTAGGTAGAAAGGGAAGTGAGCTTGAGCCCACCTTTAGCCTTTTGGTACTTCTGTACACATATTGGTAAAACAGACCTGTTGTCCTCATCTGGGGGCACCTCCAGGATAAATATCAGAAGATTGTGACATTCCCATGTGTGGCAGTCATGAAGGAGACATAGACATCAAAGAATGCTTTGTCAGAATATATCTCTGGTACTTAAAATGGAAATACTTTTGTGATGAAGGAGAATTCTCCAAATTGAAGGATTTTTTTCTAGTGCAATGACTTTCTGAAGTGAAGGTATCCACTGGAGCTTTTGACACCTCTTGTGGTGCCAAAAAGGTGCAGCCTTTGCACACAGCATATGTATTTGAATCTTGCTGGTGACCACTGCATTAGAAATAGAAAATATCTGAAGTAGATTAATGGAGGGCTGCCCAAAGACCGTCTGAGGATGAAAGAGATTGTATGCTGAAAATGGGAGAGCAGAGAAACAACTGCTCCAAAATTTTCAGCGTGTAATGGCTTGCAGAGGAAATTTTAGCAAGGGGGTTACAGCCAGAATGGGAGACAAAAGAAAAGTTCACCACCAGTAAATGAGGAGAAAAGTGAGGTACCAGCATTACGGAAGTGATTCAGCCTTGCAATTAATTGTTACCTTTGAAAAGCTCTCAAATCTTCTGCACAGTGTACCAGACCCTCAGCCTTTCCCTCCCACTGCCACTCAGGACAGCAGAAAACAGGGTAATGAAGTCGTGGCATGGTTTTTTATCTGGAGAAGGCACATCTCCATGTTAAAAGGGCCCTGTCTGAAAGGATGCTTGTGTTGCAGTCACCCATGACCAGATACACTTGTCAAGCGCCCTCATATTCTTGCAAGCTGCCCTCAGGTAATCCTGCATGTTGGAGACGTGTTGTCACACAGATTGTCACACTTCCACAGAATGTGGAAGATCTGAACTTGCTGGATGTCCTGGTACTGCTCTGGACTTTGGGTCTGCTTGTAATGAATGCGTGCAAATAGTGGTAGGAGCCAACACAATTTCTGACAATCAGGAAACTGAAATTGCCCAGGTGGCAAGGCCAGCCAGGGACTAATTTGGAAATAAGCTTCCAAGTCTTTTGGTTCCTAGTCCACATTTTCCCTGCTGGAGATATTACTTCTCCTAAATAGAAATTCTTGTTCCCGCTCCAAACTATGGATTCCAGCCGTTGTGTAAAGTGCTCTGAAATAAGAAAGCCCTATAAAAGTGTCAGCATGAATTAGTGCTTCTCTTGTTCTGGATAAACCACAGATATTGAAGAGAGGCTTTAAAACTCCCCAGTTCTGATTATCTTTTTTGTTGGGTTAGCAGGAGGCCAATTTAAATCCTGCAGTATAGTAGTGTTGTTCACATTCAGCTCCAGTGCATGGTGCAAGAGAAGGCCCATGCTAGCTGCAGCAACTGTGTACCAGTGGCTGCAGTATTTCTGTCTGTGCTGCTTCTAAAAGACAGTGAATCTGTACAGTCGGACGCTATTCCTAAAGTTTTACAAGGCATTGGGCACTTTTGTCGCAACAGAATCCATGCCAGCATGCAACTTGTTCATTTTATGTTCTGAACATAACATTGTCCACATGAGCTTCACAGTTGGCGGCCACCAGCAGCTGTTTTTCTTTATTCACCAGCTGGCATGCTGAATGCAGTCAGCTGTAATTCACTTTTTCATTCCCAGCCGTGAATACTGATGCAGCTCCAGAAGCTGAGTTTGCATTCACATAGCTAATTTTTACTAGACTTTGTGGGAGGAGGGGAAAAACCCTTTATTTCAGGACTGGTCCTACATAAAGCTGCCTTCTGCAAGAGAATGATGGAGATGTATCTGCTTTCATATGATATATTTATGGCTGTATTGTAAGGACTTTGAAATGATGCTCTTATTTTTGGCTGCCATTGCCTTTAATAGCCTATGTGTTTATTAGAAAAATTCTGCCGGAATAATAACTACTGTATCTGACAGATTTATGACAACATAGGTTCATCTTTTCCTTTTGCTCTCTCCCACCTTAGGACCTTTTTTTTTTTCTTTTGCCTCGTGCTCCTAACCCAATGTTCTTTCATTTTTTTATTTATCTTATTGATGCCAGGGCTAGCATATGACACTTCCCAGTGCCACCATTGCTCAAGTATTTGTTTCTCTGCTATTCCGTTCTCTTCAAATATCCATATTAGCAGGTTGAATAAGCTATGTTTCAAAAAATATATTTCAAGCCACTAAGTGACCCAGATGCTCAGAGCTTCATGCAAAACCTTCAAAGTTCAAAGGAGGCGGTCATGTTGTACAGTGTCTGCAGTGTGATCAGAGTCTCTGCAATGTCAAAGTTTTCTGTCTGCTTGATTGCAACTTTCTGGCTTTGCATTGCAAGCCTGTAGAGTCAACATATGTACACACTTTGCTTAGAGTTGCCCTATATTCATGCCACAGTTGGAGCTTAGATCTTGTGACCTGGCAGAGAGAAGAAGCATGTGGCTTTCTGGAGCACTTGGACTCATCCCTTGCCTAGAACAGGCTGCAGGCAGGAGGTACTGCAAACTCTGCACAGGGGAAAGGGAAAGGCTAAGGTGGCACAGTGAAGCCACATGGCTGCTTACTATGTCTGCCTCATCCTGTTTATCTCTTTTTAGAATGCTGCTTTTCTACGTGCCTGATTTTTGTTTGCCAAATATTCAATGCAGTTCCCCTTGTGCTCTCAGAATATAACTTTTGGTTCAATGATGAATAAATAAGGACCAACAAAGAGAAAAATCACATCCAAATACTTCATAGATGCTCTCTATGAAATTTCGTATATCAAAAATTAAATGGCTAAAAGGGTTTTTAGACTATACCGGCATCAGTGCTCAGGACTAAGATGATGTTGCATTAAGAAAGCAACAGGATTCTACTAAAACTACTAACTATCCTTTTGTGAATCAGAAAAGAATACACACACATGCACACTTTATGCCACTTGGGGAATTTCTGAAGGAGTGTATATTGTGTGTAAGCGTCAGTCTGATATAATGAGAGAATTTAGATGTCAGGAAATAAACTCATTTCCTTTTGTAATACCAGGAGGAATTACAAGAATTACAAAAGGCACTATATGTATCAGGACACTGTCTGCCAGTGTTAAAGATGCTGACTCAGAGGAGGATAACATTGCTCTCTTTTTTTTTTAACTCCAAATCTTTCCAGATGCATCACGTTATTTCACATATAGCTTCTTTCTCACAGGAACTAGTTTCTAATGAACTGAGGTGAATTTATCCCACTTACAGCCAGAAGTAAGATTAGCCAATCCAGACCACAAGGAAGTGCTGTATGATTTTCATTGTGTCTTGTCTCATCCTGCACCTCAGTCAACCATGCTCAAACCTGAAAGGAAGGAGGCATTGCAGCCAGAAACTACTAAAGAGTAGCCAGAGCAAGTAAAGTTCATCTGTGAGATTTCCAGCTGTGGAGTCTTGCAGGAACAAGTGGAGGCTCCATTTGACTAGTGCCTGGTCCTGGCATGGATTTGGACTCAAACAGGGAGAAGCTGGAGCTTTCCTCAGTGCAGATCATGATGAAGGTAACTGGGAATTCCCCATGTCTGATAAGTGAGGGACAAATAGAATAGCTTCCTCGAAGAAGCTGGTTTACCCCCACCATTTCACTCCTCCTTCTATTCCTTCCCTCTTATCAGCCCCCGTTCCTTCTTCATGATCTGCTTCCAAAGTCTCGAGCACTTTAAGTAAGAATAAAAAGAATATGTATTGTCTAGATGTTGTTAATTGTTACCATATCAACCAGGAGAACACATTTTACAGCGGTCTAAATGAGGCTTGATTATAATGACGGAACCAAACTTTCATCTCTCTTTAAACTAGCTGAGACCTGTGAATCTGGTGAGTATGCAAGGATGGTGGATGGAGAAGTGTGGATGACATGTCTTGACATAAGTAGTGATAGTACTAATTATTTAGCAATTCTTATACACTTTTAATGGCCCTTAATATTTTTCTGTTTAAACATGGATAAAAGGAACCATACAGATAAACAAATGCTTTTATATATGCTTCTCGAAGAATTACTATTTGAGAGTATTCTGTTTCTACCTAGAACTGCAAATATCAAATCAAATTTCTTCTGCTTATGCAGTGCTTGTAACAATCTGTTAAAATCAGATTTTTTTTTTTGCCAAACTAGCACAGTTTTATTTGCATGCACTGAAAGGCTTTTAATAACTAAATCCCTTTTCCACTCCAGGGTGGAGCAGATCTTTAAATGGCATGCACATGCACACACACACATAACACTGGAATGAGGCCTTGAGAGGTCATTTAGTCCAGTTCCTCCCCTCACCCCCAAATGGCAGGAGCAATTAAACTCACATCTTGTCTGACAGATACTTGTCTAACCTGTTCTTGAGAAGCTCTTGCAGATGGGACCTTGTGACCTTCAGAGGCTACTTTGTGCCCTGCTTCTCCTTACAGGTAGAGAAAAGAAGATGCTGCTCTCAACCTAAATCTCATTTGCTGCAGTTAAGGCTTTTACTTCCTATGCTATATCTGGAGGATCTGGAGAAGGGTTTACGAGCTTCTGCTTTGCAGCAATCTTTTACAGAATAGCTGAAGACAGGAGTCTTATGCTGTCTGCACCTTTAATACTTCCAAGTAAAGCTTTAACACTGTATTTATCTCCAGTGATGACCGGACTTCCTCTCTCTATTTCTAGTGTCGTAGGCAATTTACAGAATGGCATTCCACAAAAAGCATAGAAAATAGACAGCAGGGAATTTAGGAAGCATCTATACAGGAAGTGTCCATGGGATAGGTTGGGCCCCTGCGACCTATATGCGTTTTGAGGACAGCCTGGAAAATTCCTCCAGAAGCACTTGGCTTGACCATGAGAAGGGTGAGGCCTGGCTGCTGCTTTAGCAGAAGAGGATTCCTGAAAGACCAGTTCTTTGGCTCAACAAGTAAGATTGCTGCTCGGGCTAATAGTGAGTGTATGTGAAGAATTCGGTTCATTATCAAAAGTCACAATCATGATACTGATTATTCCTTAGTTACTGTGAAATATACTGTGAGGTTTTTAATGGGAACTGAGGGTGAACAGAGTGCATAAAGCTTCCAGAGAAAGAATAGAAATGTGCAGCAGAAGATTTTTTTTTTTTAGAATTGTTAAAAAGAGAGAAGTCTTCTTAAATCCAGCCAGACAAGTGGGACTAAGCCATGTTCACACCCTAAAAGTAAAGGTGTGTGGAATCCTGTAAGGATACAGCTTGTCCCTCAGCTCTGAATCAGAGCCAGACTGCACAAAAGAAAAAGGCAGCCTTAAAAAGTAACCTTATTAAATGCAACTGGGAAGTGGAGATGGCATGTAAACAGCAATAAAGCAGAGCTGGGAAATGAGCTAAAAACATCTACTCTAACTGGAAACATAAATCAAAGGCAATGTAACAAAGGTTCTCTGCAAGGATTTGTTTATGGCTGCAGGCTCCGGAGAGCCAAAGCCAGAGTGCAGTTGGCTCAGGGACACTGCACAGAGGCTCCTCATCCTGCTTTGGTGCCTTGCTGAGACACTGGCCCGAGACTCGCATACTTGAATCTTTCCATTCAGTGGGGAGGATAGAAACTGAAAAGTAGTGCAGAGGATGGCACAGAGTTCAGGAAAAAAAAAAAAAAAAAGTAAATGGACTCTGCTGCTGGTTCTTTTATTTCTTCTGTGTTTCAGAAAACTAAGCATTGATCAAAATGCCCACACTGAAACTAAAATGCAGCAGAGCCATTCGCCCCCTGCCATAGAAAGCTTGAGCACTTGAATTGCTTTTCTTTCCTTTTCTTACACATCACTATTCTCTTTTCCTACATTTTGGCTTTCTTTGAAGATTTGTGATTTTTCAGTGTGCTGAGGTTCTTGCTATTCAGACTCTGCACCTTCTGTGATTTTGAGCTAGGTGTCAGAGAAGACAACCAAAGCAGCAGAGAAAGCCATAAGCTCCAGCCAAGGAAACACTGCTGATCTCACCTGGGGTAGTGTATGCACCCAGGCATCCCCTTCTGGCTATGGTGGCACTTCAGAGGTATTGTGGAATGACTTATCAAGACTCCTCAAGTTCTGTGATTGGAAAAAAGAATGAAGTCCCCTGCAAATCACCAGTGAAGTATACAGCTGCTGAAAAGAACAAGACTCCTGTGGTGGTATACACTTAATAGTGTATTTCCCTGAAAATAACAGCTTAGTCATTTCTGTGCACTTGCACCATCTTTATGTACTAAAGGAGATGACCAGCACAGGTGGGTAATGGGAGAGAGAGGAAAAGTCCTTCACACTAAGGCAAGGGAACGTACAAAAACAAAAGTAGTGGAAGAGGTGGGACTTTTAAAAGGGCAAAACTATTGGGAAAAAAATAACCACATCTAAAACCAACACTGAATACATGTTTAAAGTGAAAATATCTCATTTTTGTTCTTTGGCAAGTGTGCCTATATAAACTGTAGCCAAATAATAGTCTATGGGGCAACAAGTAACAAGTCCCCTTTTCTGGGTGGCTGGCATGTGTAATCATGGTATAACAGAGTGCAGATGCCTGTTTTTTTTTTTAATGAAATTAACAAAAGGTTTGTCCTGACTGAACTATTGCATATGGTGAGGTGCTGCTCAGTCACAAAAATCTCTCTATTTGTGTGTGCAGGCATGCACAGATATGCCCACAATATTATTTTTTGTCAATCCTAAACAGTTTATTCAGCTGCAGTTGCTGCTGTTTTCTTCCCCTCTGGCCCTTCACTGCAGTCAAAACTGAGGCTGAGAACACAAGACAAAGCTCTTTACATCTCCAGATCGAGTATATTCCTCTGTAAAAGAGAATGTTTACAATTGCTAATGGAAACTAAAAGCCAGAACTATATGCCTTTCATCACAGAATCATCATACATTGCTTAAGGTTGGAAGGGACCTCTAGAGATCATCTAGTCCAACCCCCCTGCACACGCAGGGTCACCTAGAGCACATGGCACAGGGTGGCATCCAAGCGGATTTGGAAGATCTCCAGAGAAGGAGACTCCACAGCCTCTCTGGGCAGCCTGTTCCAGTGCTCTGTCACCCTCACTGTTAAGAAATTTTTCCTTAAGTTCCTCTGGAAGTTTTGATGCTTTAGTTTGTGGACGTTTCCTCTAGTTCTATCAGCGGCCACCACTGAAAAGAGGCCAGTACCATCCTCCTCACTGCCTCCCTTGAGGTACTTATAGACACTGATCAGGTCTTCTCTCGGCCTTCTCTTCTCCAGGCTGAACAGGCCCTGCTCTTTCAGTCTTTCCTCATAGGGCAGATGTTCCAGGCCCCTGATCATCCTTGTAGCCCTGCGCTGGACTCTCTCCAGCAGCTCCACATCCCTCTTGTACTGTGGGGCCCAGAACTGGACACAATACTCCAGATGTGGCCTCACCAGGGCTGAGTAGAGGGGCAGGATCACTTCCCTCGACCTGCTGGAGACGCTCTTCTTAATGCACCCCAGGATCCCATTGGCCTTCTTGGCCACGAGGGCACACTGCTGCCTCATGGTCACCTTGTCGTCCACCATGACACCCAGGTCCTTCTCTGCAGAGCTGCTCTCCAGAAGGTCAGTCCCCAGCCTGTCCTGGTGTCTGGGGTTATTCCTCCCTAAAGTGCAGGACCTTGCACTTGGCCTTGTTGAATTGCATGAGGTTTTTCACCGCCCAGTTGTCCAGTCTGTTCAGGTCCCTCTGGATGGCAGCACAGCCCTCTGGAGTATCAGCTACTCATCAGCAGTTTGGTATCATCAGCAAACTTGCTGAAGGAGCACAGTGTGCCTTCATCCAGGTCATTGATGAATAAATTGAACAGGACTGGACCAAGGACTGACCCCTGGGGGACACCACTAGCTACAGGCCTCCAACTAGACTCAGCACTGCTAATCACCACCCTCTGAGCTCTGCCATCCAGCCAGTTCCTAATCCACCTCACTGTGCACTCATCTATCCCACACTTCCGGAGCTTGCCCAGGAGGATGTTGTGAGGGATGGTGTCAAAAGCCTTGCTGAAATCCAGATAGATAACATCCACTGCTTCTTGCGGGTGCTCCTTTTCTCCTTAGGGGGAGCAGCCTCAGGGTGTGGACCTGACTGCCTCTCTGTAGACAGCCCCCTAGTTCGGCCTTGGTTCATGACTTCCTCTCTCTGATCCCCACATGCCTGTTGGACATGGTCAGTGGTGGAAGTGAGGTGGGCCGTGGAAGGGTTCTCCTGCCACCTCAAATAGGAACCTGTTTCCCTTTGTTGTTCGTCCCTTGATACCGTTAATTTTGCCCCCTCTGCCCTACAGCAAGAGGATACTGGATTTACAGACTGAATTGCAGGGTTCTCTGGGTGCCTTTCCTGGGAAGACTGCGGAACGCAGCTCTACCAGTCTATTTCTCTTTCACATTCCCTGATGACACTCAACCTTTCTACCTCCTCCTTCAGCTCCACCACCAGGCTGAGCAGGCCATCCACCTGCTCACACCTAAGGCACACCTAAGGTTTTCACTGCTCCCCGGTCACATGGAGAGGCTCAGACATTCTCCACAGCTAGAAACGTGGACTGCCACAAATGACTAGCTGGACTGACTTTGGCAGGATCCTGTGAGGTTCACAGTTTTCTTTATTTCATATGAATTGATCTTATATTTGCAGAGAAGGAAATTTTCTCCAGAAAGCAGATACAGATTGTTCTGCTGTCAAGGAAGCATGAACAGCCAATGGCACCCACAGCATACAGGTCCCTGCTGTCACTTTGAGACCGCTCAGGTCTCTCCTTTGACTCTGTGTGCCTAGAAGCATCATTTGAAGAACAAATATGCTATGTCTCTGAAGGATATATAGTCTCGAGTGCCAACATTACCTATTTAGCAAACTTCAGCTGCAAATGCTTTTCCCTGTCTTAGTACAACAGTAATGGTATTGTATATAAACACATAAAATATTTTGGTGCTTGTAGATAAGGAGATGGGGCAGAGGGGATCAGAGAGCTTTATAATCAAATGATCATTTGGGCACAATGAGTGGGTGCAAGGTGAGAAATATATATTACTTTTTTTTTGTCTCCAAGCAACAGGAGCTTAAAATTACTCATGAGGCATCTAAACCCCTATGTAGAAGGTGGGGAGCTAAATCCCAAAAGCCTAATAATTTCCCACTATGGAAAAGCCAAGCTCGAGGATCTCTATGGAGATATGAAAAAGTGCTCAGACTGTGATTCTTTACAAGTCTAAAATGAGTGATACAGTTTTGGCAAACTGTACAGATTTTGTGACTAGAAGAGTGCAGAAGATAGCCCCTTCTATTTCTCCCTCCAACTTCCTTTGCAACTTCCTTTGCAAGCTACAGAGGTGAATAGGGCTTTATTACTGCAACCAAAGAGTTCACTTTATTTGTTATGGACAGGATATGTTATGGAAAGGATATGTGGCTTGAGGATTGTTTCTGCTGTCCTGATGTATAGATTTTTCCTTATTTCATGAAGTAGAACTGGGTATTTACTAGTCTTTTCACAAAAAGCAACCATCTTTGCTGTATAGTAGATAGATGTAAGGTTGAGAAATTCCCAGGCATTACAGCTGTGTAGAGGTGGCTTGTTCCATTTAGTCACATGTTAGTCATACTGGTTGGAAATGCAAACTATCCCTGAAATTTACTCTAAAATATTAATTCTAGGACTTTTGGTCAACAGATTTTATGGCTAAACATTTTTCAGTACAGAGCTTCATTTCATGGAAACAGTTGTTCATAGGAAGTGTTCACTTCCCACAGGCATCTGGATAATTTCTCATTAAACTCTCTCCCAAAGAGAAAAAGGTTTTGGTCCTCAGACAAACATTCAAGTGGCAAGTATTTTTCTCTGAAATTTGACAACAAAAAAAATCCTCTTGCTGATTTTTTTCCCAGGCAAAATGGTTTCTGAGTAGCTTCAGAATAGATTCACCGTGTGACTTCAGCCCTGCCTTTGATACAGAAAAGTGGGGAGCACATATGAAAGTGCTTCCAAGCAGGGTCAAGGACAGGCACACACACACAAAAAAAGATTAATTATATTAATTAGGATTGTTCAATGGAGTTGAGGAAGTGGACCATGATATTCAAAGCCACTTGTGTCCAGATGCTGTACTTCCAGGCAGGACTAGCAGGGGACACCATCAGCCATGGGGAACTGTACCCATGTCCCTTCTTCAAAACCCTGCCACCTTCCTCTGCATCATGCCACTGCTGCAGCAGCTGGCCTGGGATATGCCAAGCATGAGGCTGAGTCTCCTCGGGGCCAGCTTTGCCAAGCAAAAAAGAGGAGGGCCCTCCCTGTTTTCTCAGAAGCAGAAGTTTTGGACAATGCCATGTAACTGAACAGCGTGCATTCCTCAGAGAGGAACATTTCTGTGCCAGCTTCATGTCTGATCAGAGTCAGGTAAGTATTTCACGTCTGTGATGTGAACCCTTTTATAAAGATCTGCACTGCTTTGTGGCAGGTAATAAATTTTTTCAGTGCCTTTGCTTAGCATGACCATTAGGTAGCAGGTGGGGCTATCTAATAACTACTTCTCCCCACCTCCTGTGTGGTTTCAGATTGGTTTATCACTAGTTAATAATCCACAATGGTGCATCACTAATGGAAGCAGAAATTGAGCCTAGAAAGTGCCAGTTATAAACTAAACCCCAGTAACTGCCAGTCTCAGCTCACAGGAATTAACCGAAGTCTGTGCTGAATGTGCTGGGCTTCCACCCCTGGATCAAGAGGCTTTAATGCAATTGCAGAACATTTCCCATGTTCAAAACTCTATGCCTCACAAAACCGTCCAAGATACTTTGCATTCCTACAGTGTGACAGACACTCGGAAGCTGCAGTGCCTGTTGCCAACTGACCAGTGCATCTCTCTGCTTCTTGTCTTCCCAGGTCTTGGAGCTTTAAAACTGCAGTTTAGGAGCAAGATCTCCTAATCTGGTATAAAATCTAATCTGGTATTAAACTGATTATCTTCTACTCCACAACATGCATGGGATTGCTATCTTAACTGCATTTAATAATGATGTTATTTTTTCATCAGTATAAAAATGTGCTGTGATTTGTTCTCTTCTTAGGAATTAGATGCCTTTGGATGTTTATGTTTGTTTTCTTTTCTCCTCATCCTGGTATACTTATAATGAGGAATAAAATTCTTCCTTGTTAACTTCACAGTGACTTCAAACACATGATCGTGGCTTATTTTTTGTGGTAATCCATTAGTTCTTTCACATACATTTGCAAAGAGCAAGACTTTGATTTTGAAATACAGAATAATTCGTAAGAACTATTATTTCATCTGTGAAAATGCCAGTATAAGAACTGTACTGGATGAGCCCACCAGTCTGTTTAGTCCCGTGTTCTCTTTCTAGCAGCAGTGGATGCTTATGAAAGCATACCAAGTGGAGCACCTCTTCCAGGATTCCTCATTAGCGTCTGGTATTTTAAGACCTCCTGAGCCACAGTTTACATGGTCTTTTCTTGATGCCTCGTCTGTGTAATATTTTATAGCCTATTTATGCATTTTGGCAGATTATCCTCTGATGATGAGTTTCGCGGTTCAGTTCTGCAGTGGGTGAGAGAGGACTTGTTCTGAGTTTTTGTTTCTCCTTTGTGTTACTAGCACTTGTGCCATAAATGACAATGAATAAGTGCTCCCTACGCACCTTCTCTGCAGCTCTGCCACCTCGATTATACCACTCCTCCAGTGTTTCTTTTCTACACTGAAGAGTCCTCTCCATTTAAGCTCCACTCACACATAAACCACTTCTTATCTGTGGCCATCTCCATCTCTCCCTCTGCGCCAAATCCAAGGTGCAGCTTGGATCCTGACGATTCATATTGCTCAACCTTCTTGTGCTTTGCTAACAGTTTATTAACCACCTGCACTTCACAGATGAGCAAGTTGTTTTGCCCAGGTTGCAACTTGTACCTCAGTGCCCGGCCGCCCCGGCTCCAACTGGGCTCCTTCGCAGGAAGCCTCTGGGGCTGCATGCACATGTGGCTCTGAGCAAATGGCTTTTGGCAAGGGCTGCTGCTGAGGCATATGCTCTTTTGATGTCCCTCCGCTCTTCGTGGGTCCGATATGGCAAGCAGCCACATCTGTGTTGCAGAGGCGGAGCACCTCTGCGATGGGCCTTCGCCTCTCACAGGAACTGGAGTGAGCACAGGATTGGAAGGGACCCATCTAAGGCAGTAGCTCTTTTACACAACTGGCCTGTGGGGTGCCCACAGCAGTCTGGCTCATAGCTCACAGAATCAAGTTCTTGGTATCATCGGAGAAAAGGAAAGGCAAGTTTCTGAGCTTCTTGTTGCAGCCTTGTAGATGCAAACATTCCTTGAAGGCTCTGGAAGTTGCTGCCGTTATATGGCACATCTCTGCCCTCAGGCTCCAGCCTGAGCATCCTCCTCAGCAACACAGAGATGAGGGTGCACATGGGACAGCACTGCTGGGTGCCTCGAGGCCTTATTTGTGTGGCCTCCTCCTCCTGGAATACGCCTGACTGTGGAACAGGGACTTTCTATACCAGGTCTACTACGGGCTAAGGGCGGAAGTCCTCGGCACATTTTTCTCCCATCATCCTGACAATTTCCAAGGCCTGCATGATGTTCCTGACATGGTCTATGGGGTCTGTGTGGGGCTCCTCTATGGTCTCGGTCTCATCAAGTCATGTTCAAAGCTGGGACTAAGAGACAATGTGAATACCCTGTGGCCAACGTGCACTACCCCAGGTCAAAGTTTTAGAAGCTTGTTTCCTCATGGGTACAGCACAGATGTCTTAGCCTTCACTGAGTTCTCCCCTCTCTTTATTTTTCATGACCTCTAAGATGTACATCGGAACAGAGCCTGAGTGCATATCAGTTCAGCCTTTCAGAGCTGAAATATAAAATGCTTTTGAAAAGACAACAACTTAAGTCAGCACTGAGCAAATGCAAATTTCAGATTATTCACTGAAGTCCAAAATTGAGAATCTCCAGGCTGCAGGGTCATTGAGATATGCAAACACCCTAGACGTGGTCTCCCACCCTGCTCTGAAGGGAACAATATGCAAGCAGCTACAGTTAACTAATGAAAAACAGCATTTCAACGTTGCTGGAAGATGCAAATAAAAGTGGAGTCTAGGAAAAAAAAACAGTTCTTGTATGAAAATGACACTGAGAATGAGACGTTATTTTCCAACTGTCCTTTTTGTTTTTTATTAATACTTGCAATGTAATATAGTATCACATTTTTTAAAGCTTTTAAGATTTCTCTTAAAACAGCAGGAAAATATCTCCAGCAAAGCACTATCTAGAAAATAAGGAGATTAAAAGCAATCTCTAACCGAGGATCAGGATGCACATTCTATTTAAAGCAGTAATTTCACCGTTATTCATATGAAGTTGCAGGAGATTCAAGCTGGAATGTTCACAATAACATGTCAAGTGAACTGACATTTTAATTCAAAAAAGTATATATATATTAAAAAAAAACTCTTACTGAACAAGCCAGGAAGTATCCTTTGTAGTTATAAACACAAACACATTTATGAGCTGAAAGTGTGTTTTTGATTGTTTTACAAAGCAGGATTCCATATGGTAGCTGAGGTCCAGAACTGGGATGACTCAGGAAATCGAAAAGATGAAAAGATCAGCACAGTTTATTGAGCAGGTCCGACAGTTCCTGACGCATCCCCATCCCTACCCCATGGGCCGAGCAGGCAGACTCACTAACTGGCAGAGCTGGAGACAGACTTTGCAGGAGCTGGAAGTCACAACTGCATTTTTCAAAGGCTGATTTTCTAGTAAACAAGCACATACTACAACCCAGTTGATTTTAAACTTTTTGTATGGAGGATTTTATGTATGGAAATAGGCAATAGGAAATCTGATTGATTATGTCTCTAAAAGGGTTCTCTATAATACAGTCAATAAAAATGGAAAATGGGCACAAAACATATTTTTATGAGAGGTAAGAGGCTGGAAACAACTTTTTTGAACGGTGTTTTTTAGCTGGTTGGGCACTGGGGATGCCATAAATAAAGCATGTGGTAAAATCACTTGTTCCAATCATATGAAAAATCGGTAAACATGGCTGTGTGCAAATGGCTTACCTTTACCCTTGGCTGCATTTCTTCTTTCATGGATGTTTTCTGAGTCCTGTGCAAGCCCGGCACACTGGTCATGGGACCAGCAGTGGTGCTGCCCTGGTCCGTGCATGCCCTTAGTGCCTCTGCCTTCCCTGGAAACCTGTTTCCCTTCAAAACACTGCGGGGACTTCCAGAGTGCCCAACTTGGGCCAGCAAAAGGCCAGGTATGTCGTAGGAGCTAGTTCTGCCCATTGTTGTGAGTTTCTGTCTTTTTTGTGTGTTGATTTGGAATAAATTTATTTCTTTCAAACTTTAAGAATACAGCACAAGAGACTTTTGGTTTCCCTAAACCCAATCTCTGTCTCTTCCTTCAGACCGATCCTTATGCACAGAAGTTCCTCCCCAAGAGCTTTGTGAAGCTAAAGGGTGATCTTGCCCCTTATCACGGCCTGATGATGATATCTAAAAGGAATTTGTCTTTATAAATGTGCCAAAGCGGAGCCAGGAGCAGCTGCCAGCGCACCAAGCAGAACAGCAAACAAGGGCAGGTCCATGATAGGTGTATGTGACTGCAGGCCTGTTCATCACTGGCTTCAGACTGCTAGTGAGCCGTGACAAGGATTAGCTGGAGCTTGAGTGAGGTCTTTGGGTATTTCTGAAGGGTAAACATTAGCTGCGTTACCCCCCCTGCGCAACTTCTAGACCAAAGATAGCTCTCTGGAAGAGGTGACGGTTTCCTCTGGCCACCTGTGCTCTTTCTCCTTTACTGTGTGCAACATGGAGCCTCCTCAGCGCGCTGCTCTTTGAGCCAGGCTTGCTTCTACCTCTGCTCGGCACAGGTGCAGGCTGAGCCCAACTACACCAGGAGAAGTGCTATGCAAACCTGTTTGTTAATTAACACATGAGGAGCTGTGCCAGGATGCAGGGTAAGTCAAGCAACACTCTCCTCTCCAGGAATGACCCACGCAGCATGTCCCCGACTGGGGAAGAGCAGCTCATGTGGCTGAGCAGGGCCAACAGCAGCAGAGAGCGTCTGGTTCTCTGCAGGCCCCGCTCTAGCATTGAGCTTGCCACTTCTTGGACCATGTGGGAAGGGAGGGGGAGAGATGGCCGAGCTCCCCGTGGCCGAGCTCCCCGGGTGGGGTATCGGCTCAGCAGGAAGCCTTTTAGGGAATAACAGAAAATGCCTCAGCAAACAAAGGCAGATCATGTACAAATCAGCAGAGCAAATTAAGAAACAAAAGAGCACAGACGCAGAGACTTACTCCCTCTCAGGAAGCCAAGAAAAAAATGCAGAGAGGCAGGGAGAAAGGAGGCCTGGAAGCGCCCAGGAAGCCTGAGTCAAAACAAAGCCAAAGAAAAGCGGCATTGTGGAAGCTACCAGCCCATCCTGAGCAGGGCGAAGCCTCTCATCCAGACCATGGCATGCAAAGAGGGAGTTCTCTGGGGGAGGCTCAAGCTTTAGTTTTAGTGTGTCAGAGAAAGACAACATACGGCCATTGGTAAAGGAAGGTGGTCACTGATTAATGATACAAAACCCAGCAGAGGCCCTGTGTCTGTCCCTTCTTTGAATCCATAGTGCTCCTCAGAAGTTGCCTCTGGCAAGGCAGTTTGACTAGAACGGGTGTGCGATGCTGAGTTCTTGGATTTCTGATTCTCTGTGGGGAATCCAGATGGAGATGTTAACAGCTTCAGCTATAAGGATATATCAAAATATCTGTACTTTTGCAGCATGTACAAAGAACTGCTGATGTGAAAAGCCTTGACTTTTTAACATTAAAACTAAGTTTCAAGATTCAGCAAAATGTGTGTGTGTGTGTGAGTGTGTTTGTGTGGCTTCTGATGCCAAAACAAAACACACAGAAAATTAATAGACTGTCACTGAAGAGTCCAATACTGAGTATCAGGAAGAAAGAAAAATGTACTATGCTTCCTCTCTTTTTCACAGTTGCTGCTCTATTTCATATTGCTTTTGGCATTTTAACGGGCCATCGAGATATCCAAAACCCGTTCCTGATTTCTTATGCAATTCCATAATTTTTATGTGCACTACATCATGTTCTGCTCTAAATCTGTTCTCTTCCCAGTGAGCTCTAAGCGGGAGATTTCCTGACAGATTTCTTTTGTGCTATTAAGCTTGCAACAAAGAAAATCCTGGGCATGCAAATCCTCATGGAACTGTGGGGCTCTTGGAAGATATTAAAAACCCACCTGGACGTGATCCTGTGAAATGTGTTCTAGGCGACCCTGCTTGTGTAGGGGACTAAATGATCTCCAAGGGTCCCTTGCAACCCCAACCGTCCTGTGATTCTGTGAAAGACAGAAAGAAGGCCAAAGCCACAGAGGAAGGAGCTGCAGCTCCCACCTGCTGCAAGCCTTTGCCTCCTATTTTGATAGCACATTTTCATGAAAAAAAGGGCAGAAAAGACAGAAAGAAGGGACCAGGGACAGGGAAGAAGCAGGCTCAAGACACGTGCAGCTGCTTCAACATGCCAGAAGTACAACTTTCTGTCCATGGCTGTATGTATGCCTGTATAAGTGCATAATGTCTGGGACATGAAGTGACCTAGTAACGTTAAGGACGTTAAGGTTTGCACCTCCTCCAACTTTTGGTTTGGCCTAGTATCCTGAGGGAATTCCATATGCTTTCCAGCTCTGCATTCCTGCCCGCAGTAGAGGAGGAAGGCTGCCACATGGGATGGCTGCCTATGGGATGAAGAAAGGGCATAGTGGAACGTGGTCAAAAATTCAGTGACAAATTTCTGTGAGTCGGAGGTGGATAGGGATAGTATTTCATTGAGTTGCTCTTTCTACATATTTTATATGCTTTTCCTTTTCCCCACCTTGCCTTCTGGCAGAACAGGTCCAGATATTCAGGTAAAGCAAATCCACAGATCTCTGTAACTACACTGAAGTCATCAAAGTACCTGCTTATATCAGCAGGGTCTTAATTGCCACTTTCTTTTGCCATGTTTCTCCAAGAAACACAGATTGTGCTCTGCAGAGTCACAGTGCATGGGAAAACAAAATTGCGGGTCTTCCATGCACAATCTGTGTGATGTATCTACTGTAAATTGCAGCAGTGGTTTTTGTTTAACTGAAGTCTGACTTGGAGCCTATAATTGTAGTGTTCTAATATAACAATATATTGAACAGATAATATAACAGCATAACAATGTTGAGGTTCAACAACAGAAAAGAGCTTGTTACAGAGGAAAGAGGTCCATGTGCCTCTGTCTAGCTGTTAAAACCAGTCTGAACAAGGCTATTCAGGACACTTCTTAAGTCCAAGCCTCTCCCCTAAGCCTTTCTCCATCCACTGACACTCACCCAAAGATTTTGAAGAAAATGACTGGAAATGAAAGTATTATCGAGCTCATGCTCAGTGCCAGGGCCAGGAGACAGAGCAGAGGAAGGGCAGGCGTGCTGTGCGTGGTGGAGCATCTGTTGTGCAATGGCTGACACAACAGGCCAAGCCACGGGAGGACAACCCAACAGAGCATGCTGCTCCCCTGGGATGCCGGAGGCCTCCTGAACAGTGCACAGCTTGACCCTGGGACTGCTGGTTTGGGGAAGCAATGCTCATTACCCATGAGCAATGGGTAATGAGCAAAACCTTCACACTCTTCATGCTTGATGAGGGGGCAGTGCAAAGTGCACAGCTAGCTGCAGTGAAACACCATGGCCCAGGGAACAGCGATATCTAAAAGAGACATTAAAGCAGACATTAAGTCCTTCCATGCACTCTAGAGGAAGCTTTGCAATAGGCACTGCAGCCTGGGCTGCAGCCTGGTGCCTCCAAGCTCAGCACGGACACTTTGTGCCTGGATGCAACTGGATCACGCTGACAGCACAGGCAACAGGCACGATGTGCTGCCTCCTGTTCTACAAGGCGGTTTTGCTTTGCAGTCTTAGAAATTTGCAGTCAGTGGATGCCTTTTTAGCTTTTGGCCCAAGGGGTTTCTTCTCAAATCAAGATCAGAAGCTGTTAATTCATCTTCATTCCTCTCAGATTCAACAAGATGAATTTACAGCTCACAGTCTGCAATCCAGATACAATCTGAAGAATTACATTATTTCCTTTTTGTCTTTCTTACAACGGCAGAAATAGCTAGTGCCTTATTTTATTTTATTTTATTTTATTTTATTTTATTTTATTTTATTTTATTATCTCATGCATAGCATTACTGTTTGTATTGAATACCACAAGGACCTTGGCTGGCTTTGCATTGTACAGTCTCTTCCTCTCAGCAGATGGATAATGCTTAGCAGGAAACTCTAACCAGTCTAATCACTGCTACAGATGGAGGGGTGTCCTCCAAAAGGTCTCAAAGAGAGAACTCTTGCCATGGTGACCTTAGCACAGGAAATCTAGGTAGCTGAGATAGTGCAGTATTTTGACACCAGATTAGGAAACACATGCAGCTTTTTACATATATGCCCATGTCTGGGTGCTAATTGTGGGAAAAAATGACTAGCTTTGGGGTGCTGACCATAGAGTTTTTGTCTGATCTGTAAGTGCATGTGTTGTTCCAAGGCTGGACTTACTTCTAATTTATTAAAATGTCCCAGCAAGGTCTTTCCTCACATAGATTTCTCCAGAATCTTTTTCCTCAACTTTGCCTCCACCTCTTTGCAATAAAGAAATAGAAAACCCAAGATATATGATAGTGCAGACTCGCTGCCACTCCATGCCCTTTTAACTACCTTAACAGCTGACTGTCTTTTATGGTTTACATTATATACATTAACCCATTTACTCAGATCTTTCTGTATGGCTTATCAATGTTTCATTATATTATTCCAGTTTTATGCTTGCATCAAGGCCATTCAATTAGATTTATTCTTATCCTGGCTGCCTTTAAGCCTGTCTTTGTTACAGAAAAGAGGAGCCATAGCCATGGACAGATGGTGTAAACAGAAATAGTAACAGGCAGGTAAAGTACTCCTCCAGCTTGCAGAAATTACACCCTTTTAGCATGCTGAAAGGTAGCACAGAATGCACCCTGACCACAGGACAGGAACTGAAATCTCCATTCAAAGCCAGGTCAAAGGTGACTCTCCCAAATCTAAATCCAAAGCCGGATTTGCACAGCTCTAAATTTACTTTAGTACACCAGCAAATGCTCTGAAGAGCTCAGACATCTTGAATGGGCTTCTGTAGATTTGAACTCTAGGGCATGAGATTGCTTTCCCCACATGGCTCTGCAGCAGCAATAACAGTAAATTACAAGCATGTGATAAAGCCGGGCATCTTTGTCCCCCCCCCCCCCTTTTTTTTAATAATCAAGTTACTCTTTCTGAGGGAGAGGCTTCAGAAAACTGGTGATCTGAATTAAGACTGTGTTGGTTCACATTGATCCAGTTATGTAAATGATCTATATATGTGATAGGGAGAGCTCAATAAATGCCATCACACCCAAACCAGCAGGAAGATACATGTAGCACCCAGGAAATCTGGATAACACACATAGCACAGAAACCAAATGTATGTGGAGCTTTTGCCAGGCAGCCAAGCACCGGAAGTGAATGCTTCATCCATTTTTCTTTGTTGTTTTTCTGCTATTTGGTTAAATGCTTTTGACTCTGAAAGCTTCTGCTGCTGTTACTAAGCTGCATTTTTTTTTAATATAGCTCAAAAAAACTAAAAGGGTGTTAAAGCCACATGGGAATATTCATGCAGAGAAGACGAGATGACTCAGGAAGTTAGTAATGGATTATAGAGCCTTTCATCTTGTAGGTCACTGGTTTAAATCCAGCTTATGGCTCTATCCAGCTCCTAAACCTTGTTTTGCATTTGTGCAGCGGAAGTGAAGGACCTGGTGCGCTGGGAACCGGCAGGTAACGTGGCTGAGCCCGCTCGTCCCCGTCCAGGCAGAGAGAGGATGGGACCCTGACTAGCACCGTCCCAGCCTCGGACAGAAGTGTGACCTCAAAAAGGAGGGTCTTAGGAGGCGTTTTTGGCATGGAAAAGATGGGAAAATGCTGTCCTGTATGAAAACTGCAGACTGCTCACAAGCAGTAACTCCAGAGCTCAAATACCAGGACATTTTGTCATGGAGATCTGTTACAGAAAAGGAATTGCAGTCCTCAGGATTGCACAGAAACATCACCTTATTTTTTTTCTTCATCCAGGGCCACACGCAGTAGTGGTGATCAAAATCTGATTCCCCCCACCCATGAAAGGTCTGATACTGAGATATTTCTTTTTCTTCCCACATAGAGACAAGAATTCAAAATATCAAGCCTGTTAATGGAATTGGAAGTCCCCAAAGAATCAGTGCCAAAATAGCAAAATATTTTGTTTAACCTTTTTCTAGCTAAGTGAAATGGTTCAGAACATCTGATCCAAAACATCCCTGCTTTGTTTTCATATTTCTTTTAATCCGTGGCCCCGTGCGAGCCCCGGACACTCCCCGGGGGCCTGTGTGATCGCTCCGGAGGGTGAAGCTGCTGCGCCAGCCCCGGCCTGGCCCCCACGAAACGTCGGGGCGAGGAGCACGCTGACCTCGTGGGCCTGCTGCTCTGGTGGGCTTCAACTCCGCGCCCCCACTAGTGCTGCAGTAGCGATAGCACTGGTGAAGCTGGGCACATCTTGCAGGAGCCCTACAAGGTGATGAAATATTCACGTCACCAGGTCGTGCTTGCTCAGATGGGAGCAGGTACATTATCCCTAGTTGAGGCTTCAAATGGTTTTATCGATCTTGCTGCATGTGCCGCGTTTCCATCCAGACACGTTTCCTCCCCGCTGAAGAGGAGGCCAGGAAAACCCCTGTAGAAAGTTGCTCGCTTCCCAGCTGCTGTGGAGTAGCAAGCACTGCTAAAGCCAGTACAAAGCTGGGCTGGAGGGACATGCTTGCACTTTTGGTAAGAACAAAGCTAGGAAAAAAATTGAAAACAAGTTTCTGAATCAGTCACAGCTTCAAACTGACTCTTCTTGATCTTTCCTTGGACAATGCCCCCATCCCCCTCACTGGAAGATACATGTGTATAACCAATTCTAAGAAAATCTGGAGTGTGTTTATCGTGCATTAGAAGATAACGTGGTACAAGAGTCACAGAAGAGTAGATAATAAATACAGTGATTTTTCCTGCCATATCTGGTCAGTGTCTTATTGATACTACAGTTTGTAATTAAGAACATTAACAATTTATCTTGTAAGAACCCTGTCTGAACTCCCATCCTTTAAATGTTTTTTTTTTCTGGTTAACTCAATGTTTTTGCTAACTGCCTGATTCGACTACTATTCTTCAGTGGAGTGTTTGCAATTTTCTTATCATAAAAGCAAGACAGCAAGAAAGTTGTCTTTCCGTTTTTATAAGGTGAAACATTACTGGTTGCAGAAAAAGATAGCCAGTTGTAATTATCTCTGCTGTTTTATGTGAGTTTTTGTTCTTTTGTTCATTTCCTCAAAGTTTTTCCTTGTTTGTCGATTTTGCTGCTCCCAGACTTAAGGAGAAATTGGTTGCTTTAAATATTTGCATTACAGTAAGTATTTGAATCCAAATTATAAGAGGAAGGAACCAGAGACAAATGAAAAGATGGAATAAATGCCTCTGAAGGGTATGCAAGTGCCTTGAGGGTTAAGGATTTAAGTCCTGTTTAGATGAGGCACTGCATGTCCAGCAGCTTGGAAACAGCCAAGAATTTTTACCCACAGTCCAACAGGAAAATAGATAACAGGCCACAGGCTCTGAAATTTGGACTAATGAAAATAAAGCAGGCAGCAAGAGCTTCCCCAAGGATAAGCTGACAACTTTCAGAAGATGTCTCTGTCACACATTATTGATTAAAGTAACAGATACCATGACAGGTCTTGCGGCCACAGATGTCTTGATCTAACATAAAAATTGCTGAAGATTCTTGTCTGGAAGCACAAAATTGGCTTCATTTTAATGTGGGCAATCTGTCACAGCTTTGTGGCCACGCTCTCCAGCCCATGCTGCTGACATGGCTATTCAGCAGAACACTTCTGGTGAAGCACATGAGCACCCACAGCACCTAAAACCCACAGTTACGATCCAGCTGCTGTTCTGAACAACGTAGCTTTGCCATGTGCACCCTGTACACAGTCCTAAAGGTACTTCAGGCTCCCGGAGTGAATTGAAAGCACGGGAACAAGTACTGCTGTAAAAGAAATCAAAGAACTTGGCATTTTGCAGGCTGGCTCTTGGACTCCAAGGGCTTTTCTCCCTCCGAAGAAGTAGGGTTGTCCCAAGCACCTTAGGACACCATCCAGCCACAGGGGAGCTGGCCTGGGCTTAGTTCCTCACAGATCCAAATCTCCACGGACACCACTGAGTACCATCTAGCCAGACTGATATCAGTCAGACTGAAGCCCAAAGATTTCTATAACCTCTAAAAGCTTGTGATATTCCTGAAATATCACAAGATCATTTTAGGGCCATGCTAGGAAACTCATTTTATTTAATCCTGAGTGTTCTTCATGAATCACTGATGTCCTAAATAAACAACTCATCTGCCCCCAAAACTACCCAGTGCTCCTAAATCATGTGATGAATTAGCAGTACAGCCTGGCTTGATGGAGAACATTGCATAGCAGATGCAGTCAGTTCCCAAACATGAGAGACAACATGATCTGAGATCACTGTCATCAATCATAGTCTGCAGACCACACTTGCAGATCAGCACCAGCTTCAGCCTGTTGCTAGCAACACCTCAGATCTATCCCAAATCATTCCAGAAACTACCCAGTCTTTCACTGGGCGAAATTCGATGTTATTTTGCTATTTCCAATAAGCCCCTTTGGCTATGTCAAAGACAACGTGGTGCAAAGCAGCATGAATAGTTATTCAATTCACCTAAGGATAATTTTTAATACTAATGATCCTGATTATTATTAAAAAAAATATATCCAGTTTGTACTAATTCTCAGTGGCAAGAATTTACAATAACTTTAACCATATTAACAGTTTTCTTGATAGATTTCTTATATACACCAAAAGAGAGATAATTTATTATGCTACTTCTTATAGAAATAATGTAAAACTCATGAGTTACTGTCTTCATAAATATTTATCATGAAGTTACTCTTCGAATGCGATTAGATGCTAAATAGCACTCTTCTGTAATACCATATTTGGTTAGAGCAAATTTCAGCTTTATGGCAATACTGGCTTTAAAAAGCTGTACTTATCTTTATTTTATTTTTTTAGGAAGGGAATAAGATTACTCAGAACCAATGGCCTTCTACCACATTATCTAGCCAGTTCTGTTTTTCTGAGCATACAGAAGATAGACTTTCAAAGAGAGAGCCTGTATTGTGAAGTGTTGGTTCTCATGAGAAATCTGCTTTCGAAGGTAGGCGTGATTCCACTAGAGCTTCTTCTGATTAAATTCTTGTAAATTTTCTTAGATACATTTGTTGCTAATAAATTGTGTTGAAGTATTTAAGCACCACTGTTTCCCTGTATCTCTTAGGGTTGTTAATGGCTTCTGCCGTATTTATTGCTATTTTGTTATTGCAGATCCTTGTTTAGGTTCTGTTCAGGTGAAATTTGGGCTCTGGAGAAGTCAGCCGACAGTCACTAAATAATCATCCCTGTAGCTACAGAAAACAAAGTTTTTGTGCAAAGTCTGAAAAGACAATCGGGAACATGCAAACGATGAAGAGAAATACATCACAACATGGACTTGTATTCAGTAAGGGCAATATTTTTTTAAAACCTAAATTTTATATTACACAAAATGAATCTCAGTTTCCTCAAAGCTTCACTATTATTAGCTGGCCATGTTCTTGCAGAAATACATGGGAAAACACTACACACTTTTTATTACCAAGGGAAACCATATAAATTACCCTGCATAAAGAGCCTGGATGGAGAGAGAAAGGTATTGGTCAGAACAAGCCTGTAGAGTCTTCTCGAAAAGGAATAAATAAATATAGCCATTTTGAGGCAAATGGCCATCTCAAGGCAACAGCTGTTGATATGAAGAATGATAATGCTGGCCTTGAAGCACGGCTGCACTGCACAGTCTGGCAAGAGGGAAAGTATAATCTGAGCAGAATATGAGAAAAAACTGCTCCAAGGGAGAAAAATAAATGTGTATGGTTTGAGTTTAAAACCAGAGCACATTTACATTAAGAGATCAATCAGTGGGAAAATCCGTCCTGCGAGGCGAGCCCATCACTAAGCAAGCTAATTGGATGCAGAGCCAGCGAGCGCATGGGTGGCCCGCTCCTCTTTTATCTCTGCGCGGAGCTCGCAGCGGCTCTGCGATCCTCCTCCTCCCGCACCAAGCGCCTTCAGACAGCGCAGCCGTCCCACGGCGAGTGAGGAGCGTTATCTGCGAGCACGTAGCATCCTCGAGATGGGTTTGCCCGCTCGGAGCTGGGCTCCGCAGACGCCGCGAAAGCAACTGCCGCTTGCGGCCGCATGAGCGCTGGCGGCAGGTGGGACAGCACGTACCACATCCCTGTCCTTGTCCCTGTCCCTGTCCCCGTGCAGGTGGGAATCGGGGTCCCGTATGGAGCTACAGCAGATGCAGCTAAACGCAACACGCAGTACTGCGAGCTCCCTAAACAAACATGCTTACATAACATGTGCAGTCGTCCAATCCTTCCCCTAGGTTCTTTTGGCAGAAACGCTCACAGGAAATATCCTGTTAGTGGAGATAAAAGGCTTGATTTACTCTGTTCCTGATAATGCATAATTGCTTAATCGTGAGCACATAATTAAACTCCACTGGGAAGGTTACAGTGACAACTATTGCTGAGCAAAGATGAGCTCCCCTAGAGAGGTAATCTTTGTATCATCAGCTGGATTTTTTTTTTTTTCTGTAGCAGAAATGAAGGGAAATGCTCTTTTTTAAAAAGGCTCAATGTTTGGCAAGAGCTGCTAAGTCACTGGCCAGTGAGGCTGGAGATGGCTGGAAAGATGCTGACAGAGAGAGAGGCAACACAGTTTTAAATTAATTCCTTCATGGAAGTGATCATCTGGTGGAAGCAAGCTCTCTGGAGAAGCGCTCTCTGCTCGGCAAGGAGCCCCGCCAGGCCCGCGGATCTGGCGGTGCAGGAGGAGCTGCGTCCTGGAGAAGCCTCCCCGAGGCTCCGAGCAGCCCTCCGGGCTCAGGCCTCCCGGAGACCCGCGCGGGATCCCGCCGCGGTGCTGACCCTGCTGAGGCTGTTCGCACGCAGGGCACGCAGCCACCGAGGCGAGCGCGCGCGCAGAGCGGGTCAGTGCGCTCCATAAACGGCTAATTTTGCCTTCTAGCTCTGCCCTGCTGAACACGTGTCCCTCAGCACTGCTCCAAAGTGCCGTGCATTTCCTGGCTAATTTTCTAGCAAATTCGTTGCTAAGTGCTCACGCAAGCTTATATTCAGGGGAAGAAAAAGCCTGACAAGCAGCATCTTCAGGATGGCAGCAGTCATGCAGGGCACCCTTGTCCTGCTGGGCTCTCTCCCTAGTTTCAGAGGGGCCCAGTGCAGGCTGCCAAGGAGCGGCTTGGTGTGTGTCAGTGAGCAGTACAGAGGCTTTGTGCCGTACAGTACTAGCATAAATGCAGAGCAAGCACGTGGACCGTATCAGAAACAGCAAAGTCAGTGTATGACACAGCTCCACCACACACCGCGGTGCACAGAGCCCACTCTGTCCTCTCCTATAGAAAAAAGCCTGAAAGGAGCAAGCACAGAGCTCTTCCTCCTAGCTCTGTGAGGCAGTTGCTCAAAGCGGTGCATGAGTCATAACTCCTTTTATTGAAACCTGCTCTTCAGTCATCTGGAAGCCAGTGGCAAAGATATCTTTTAATTCCTTTGCCATGTAAATTCACTGTCACTGCTGCGTTAGGCATTCACCTCAAAGTAACAGTAGTTTACTGAGACTGGCACAGCCTTGAGCACAACTCTGAGGCTTCCTTAATAATTATATAAATGAATGAAGTCCTGTTCGTGCACGGGAGAGCACTGCATTCAGTTTCACTAACAATTATGAAGGAAGTGTGAGCACTTAAAAAAAAAAAAACCTTTAGTATACAAAAGCCCATGTGTTTGGGGAGAAAAGACAGTCCATTCCATTCTGGGGGAGCCAGTTGGGAAGTGCAAGTAAAGAATGTCATTTTGTAGTCCGTATAACAAAAGAAGAAAAATCTTCCAAAAAATCTGTCTTTTTCAAAAAGTGGTTCCAGCTCTGAGCTGGCAAGAATTATTTCAATAGCAGGTTGCGGAGAATGCTACTTCAAAGTTTTAAAGTCAATGGAGTTTTGGAAGCAATCGCTAAAATTTTTATCCAAAAGTGATTTAACTTCCCCAGTAAGTGATGTGTACAAATGGCACACACAACTAAACCACATATGCACGCAATGTATGAATTGCCACATTCTTGACTACCCATTCCAGCTTTAACATTTTTTCCAGTGCTAAAAGAAATGAATCAAACTTGCAATAGGATGTGTGTATAAATGCCAAAGGAAAAATTAAAACCAGCTGTCATTTAAAAATTACTGAGCCTGGAGTACTTTGTTTAGATACTTAATGCTCTTATAAATCCTTTACACCATTGTGGGTAACCAGCTAAAGGTGGAGCTCCTAATGGCAAAGCTATTCTGGGTTCACTTGGCTTTTTTGGTAGTTTGACCTTTTATAGTGACCCAGATGATTATAAAGTCATCAGGATCCATGGGGTATATTGTTCTTCTATGAAATGAATATTTTGAGTTGTGGTAATTCATCCATCTTAAAAGCATTTTTGTTGCTGCTGCCGAAGAGGAAATGTTGTGGCCAAAGAAGAGAAACGATATCCTGGATAAGTTCATTTTCCAAACTTTTTATTTGCCCCAACTCTTTGTTAGGAAAAAGAAAACTGTTGGGACTGTATGCAAACAGAAAGGCAAGAGTTTGCACTGTATGAAAGGTTTCTGCAGCAAAGCAGAATCCCTCAGTCAGCCTAAAAGTACAAAGCATCTCAGTCAATGCTTTTATGAGATGTCTCTTTTGAGGGTTTGTCAGCATAATTATGGCAGGAAGAAATTTACCAAAACAAATCTTTATTTAATGACTGTTGGTAGCTGTCATGCTTAAAATTGTTTAGATTCAACACAGGAAGAGAATGAGACAGGCAAGTGCTATATCTTGTTTAATATTCTAAAAATAACACCACTGCCCTGCAAAGATTTCTTTGTTCTTAATTAGAGTGAATTCATCTGTACCTATACAAGTTGCAATGTGGAATGGGCAGTCTCAAATCTCATTTCAGCTGGTAGGGGATCCCTTCTATTACTTTTTTCCTTCTTTTCTTTTCTGAATAGAATTTTATCTTCTTTGGGCACATGTGAAAGTACATGTGTCAGATTGCCACGTAACATGCACGAGCCTGAAGGCAGAGCTAAAAGAAGCTGCATCATCACCTTCTGCGTTACGAAAGTAGTACAGGGGTCTGCGCAAGGGGAAGGCAGTGCTCAGAGCAGCTGCAGGACAGCACTCAAACGTCACTTCAGGACTCATCCCAGCAATGAGGTGGGGAAACCTGCATCTGCTAGAGCTAGGTTCATCTGGCCATCCCGTATTACCGTGGCAGGAAAGTGGATCTGAGTGTCACAGCAGGAACAGGTGAGAACGGTTTTCAAGAATATTTGTATATATTCTGCTATCTCCCTAGTTCCTTCACACTTGCATTTCTGCAAGCTGCTACCACCTACTTCAACACAGGCAACAACCAGCACGACAAGCATGTTGAAGGTTTAGGGCCCAGTAAACATACCACTGGCAAACATTGATGCTGTTATCAGAGACCTAAACCATTATAAGGCATAGACCTTGAACAGCCCCCTGGGCATCTTTCTGACATTACTCACATTGAGTAATCACAAGCTGTTTCAAGGTAACAAAATGCTCCTGGGGCTAAAATACAACAGTACTGCAGCCATCACAATCAGAGCTTTGTTCATAGGACAACGGGAGGAGGACCTCCAGTATCAGGTCCCACTGAACCACACTCATTATGGCCGTAAATGATGGAAATTCAGTTAATGCTTATGCCTTACCTGTAATGATTCTGCTCCCCTAATGCAGCAGAGTGTCTAGAAAAGCAAACTCTCTAATGGCATATAAACACTTTCTAAGTGGTTGTCCTATTTAGGTTATGCAAGACCCAAGACAGCCCTCTGCACCGTGATGTCAGCACTGGAGCCTGGCCTGACACACAGTTACACAACAGGACAAGATGAGCAGGGAAAATGGAGATGTTCTGGAGCTGTTAATCTTTTAAATTACATTTTAAGTACATCGTTCTATTGTAGGCACTGGCAAAATGTCAGATGGGCAAACAGCAGTGGGAAGAGTTAAAGCCGATCTAAAACATGCTTTTTAAAAATATTTTGTTTACATTTTCATTTACTCCTCTTTTCATGGATCTATCCTGATTTTCCCTTTCTCAGAGTCTTGGCAGGGGTGCGGAAAGAAGCTCAGATGTACATAGCTTATGACTGAGTAATCTTCCACTGGAGGAAGGGAATCACTTTTTTTATTTATTTTTTGCAAAGATTTTCTTACTTGGTGCATGAGCTATTAGCCTAGAAGCCCTCCTGATATTTAGCATTCTTTCCACACTGGTTAGTTTTTTGTTGGTTGCAAGAAGCACGTGGTGAGGTTTTGGAGCCAGCATTGGTGGCGACTTGCTTGTTATCATGAACAGAGAAGGGAGCTATCACTGTCGTGTTGCCTTTCCCAGAAAATGGGAACAAACAAGTCAGTATGACCCCCTTTTTTCACAGCTTATGTAAGTTGAATCCATCTTAAAGATCCGAATTGAATAGACATGGAAGTATGTCACAGAATGAGAGTAAGGTCAAAGTTGGAAGGAACCTCTGGAGACCATCTAGTCCAATCCCCTTGCTCAAGCAGCACCACCAGAGTACATTGCTAAGGACCCTGTCCAGATGTCTCTTGAATATTTCTAAGGATGGAGATTCCACAACCTTTCTGGTCAACCTGTTCGAGGGCTCAATCACCCCACAGTAAAGATGTTCTTCCTTGTGTTAAGACACAGCTTCTTGTGCTTCAGTTTGTTCCTGTTGTGATTTGGTTCACTACCTGAAAAGCCAGATCTCAGCTGCACCTCAGGTACATGCTCTCCCATAAAGTCCTAGCACCGTGAGCCATATGGAGGCTACTCTATTTCTTCCCCTAAACAGTCCTGGCCTGCTACTTCATTTTCTCAGCTGTCCCTCTTCAGGCTAGAATATTTTTTATATGAAATGGAAATGTGAGTCAAGCAAAATACTCAGCAACCTGTATAAATAGACTGACTATTCACTCAGTGAATCAGGAGACTGTATTTGGTTTATGTGTATGATTCCAAGCTAATCAAACATATTACTGAACTTTAACTATTATGCCCAGATTAGAACTTGTAAGCATAAACATGGGAAACTTTTAAGATGAAAACAATATTGGTAATGAAGTTGCCTTTTAAGAGTAAACACTAATAAAGTTCAGTTAAAATAAGTTTTTTGTTCACAAGTATTTTCTATAATTTTCTGTCTCTGATACCTGAGACCTTGCATGAATTTCTTCTGGAGGCATCTTGGGATGATGGCAAAACCACTTGGGTAAGGAGTCCCTTGCAGCTGAAGAAAGTAAGATCTGAAACCTGTCTGTCATTGCATCTTAAAAAAAAAAATAAAGAGAGACGAAAATCTTGGAACAGAAAACCCCTGGAGTTTTGGGGAATATTTCATTGTGATCTGACCTTTGTGGCTCAAGCCCATTGTACGTTTTTTTATGATGAAGAAAATATGCTGTTAATCCAGACATGTATGGTCAGGATCCCTCAATGTAAATGCATTAAAAACAGAATAAATCAATAAAGGAAAGTGGCTCTCTTCCTTTCCCCTCCCAGCTACCTCCTCAACATCTGCCTTAACTGACCTTGGTAACAGAAGAATTTTTCTGTAGGGTGTGTATTTTATACTTTGACAACTTAGTACAAATATTTTATTGTCAGAATTGGGACACAGTTACGCTTGTAATCCAAATACCTATTCTGATTGAATGTGAATGTGTATGAACTTGTACATGTGTATGAAAAGATTAAACTTTCCTATTCGCCCTCTAGTCCTCACACTTCACTTGGAACCAGAAGTATCATTCAGGCAAAACATTTATTTCCACAGAATAGCTACTTGCTTTTAGTGCTTTATAAAGAGCCGTATTTCTGTGAAGCAATACAAAATCCTTATGCTAAAAAAAAAAAAAAAAAAAAAGTTTCACATGAATGCTAATGCCACCTCCAAATGATGCATGTTTGTCTGGAGTGCCTTCAAAAGAAGCCCTTCACAAAATCCATTTGCATCGGGGGCTGTGCTGGTGGACTTCCATCTGAATGTTGCTATTGTTCTGGCCTCCGTCACATTTGCTTTCCCAGTCATTCTCAGATGTAACTTCCCAACCACAAGAAATTGTTTTGAGTTGTTGGCAGTCCAAGCCATCTAGATTTTCTTTGTTTACTTGTAGATTTTTATGCCCAATAAGAGGAGGGGATTTTGCTAGTGTGCTGCTAGTCAGTGAGGGATGAAATGCAGGCATAGGATACATTTCAGCAACAGTAGGTATTTTTTTCAGGTTGCGGGCTGCAGCCTAGCTGTAAGTTTGGCTTGAAGCGTTCACACTGTGCTTGTAAAGAGCAGGACCCAGGTCATCTGCTACTAAATCGAGCAGCCCCATTGGTTATCCATTTGTTCAAACTACACAAACGAAAACCTGAGCCTATGCTGGAATGCCACATGTTGAGGTTCTCCCCTGCAAAGAACTGTGGAGGTTAGCCCATAAGTATTAGTTTGTGTAAAGAAAAACTAGATAACAAATCTTAGTTTTGCTTATGAAAGTTCTGTGTGCAAGCAGTGAATGGCACGTGCCCCTAACCTGTCGTCCTGCTGCAGGGCAGATCAGTAGTCTCATTGCTCACAGGAACAAGTTATCTACACTGTGGATGATTTATGTCTGGGCCTTATCTCTGATTTGCTCCATTGATTCTTCTCTATTCCTAAACTGAACTTGATAGACTAGATAATCTAACTGTAGAAAACAGAGTCTGACAAGTCCTCTGTCCATCCTTCGGCCTCCTGGCAGGACACCTAGATCTGTCACTGCTAGCACTTCTTTGTCTATCCTATTCTTTAAGGCCTCTGATGATTGAGAGGCCACAGCTAGCTCCTTTTAGCAAGTTATTCCAGCTTTTGTCTGTCTTCACAGCCTTCACTTTCTAACCTGAATCTTTTTTAGATCCTTAGCTTGTGTGAAATGAGATCAGCTCTGTTGACATCAGCGAAGTTTTACCGCTAAACATGCTTTGAATATACAACCTAGTACTGTCAAACTCAGTCCTTTCACTTCCCTCTTACTTTTACCCCTCCTGTTCCTCCTCTTTATCTGCTGTTGTGTTCATGAAGTTTCTTCCAATCACATCTGAGCGGTGTGAAAGTGCTGTCGTTCACTCCTACATACCATCATCAACATTTAGCTCCCTTTTTCTGTTCATATTTCTGAACCTTTCAGGTCATCATCTTCACACATCCCCACTACAGCTTCCTGCGCTTGGTATGTGAAAACCACATCATACATATAAAGACATGTTTCTGAGATCATCTTCCAGACTTGTCTTTCTGAGCAAATATGCTTCCTCTTTGTGATCCTCACCTGGCTTTCCAGTTCAAATTTTCAGAGGTTACTTTAATGTCATTCATAGCACAGGAGGTCCTAAAGCAAGTTCAAAACACTTGCATCATTTCTGATCTGTTACTATGTGCATTCCCCAACACCTGTAGTGACAACAGCATCAGGTGTCCATTTGTCCTACTCCACAAAAGGTACCTTCAGACCTTCTTCACTTTATCCTATATGAATGTACTTTTTCAGAAGTGTTCTTCAAGACTGTTCTTCTGCCTTAAAGCTCAGTGTTACTGCAATGCTTAAAAGGAGTTGACAGCAAATATCTAACTAGAAAATAAGAAGTAATACCGCCATTTTCAATTAATTGATTTGACAAGTTTGAATACAGCTAAGCCACAAATCATTGCCAAAGGCACATGTACACAGCTAACTTTACAAGAATGACTTGGCTACCACTGTGGCTTTAATCTTTCATCTGTTTCTTCTAATTTCTTTGTTCACTTATTTGCCAGGTGTTTTGTCTTAAATTAGCAACAGCCCTACAGGTAATGTTACTCACTGTGTGGTTGTGCAGATGCTTACATTTCTACAGTAGTTCTCACTTCCACCTGTGCTGCAAGTTGTACTTAAGAGTACAGCATGGCCTGGGCGTTAGCAAGAACTTCACATCTCAGCCCACATCCTGTCATGACAGATCGTGGATAGTCTTGCTGTCTGCTCCTAGGCAAAGGTACCATAGCCACTTGCCAAATTTTGTGCACCAGAAGTGGGCTTGCCTGCTCACAGTGCTGGTATCATCAATGCAGCTTCCTTCAGTAAAAAATGCTTCCCTTACCTTTTGACCAGTGGGTAAGATACTAACACAATGAGCAGGCATTTCCTACATTTGCCTTAAGGAACTCTGCCTGCATTCTTTCCCCTGGATAAGGGATGATCTCAACTTCAGAATTTACATTTGACAGTGATTCTTGCAGTCTAAGTCTTCCTAGCTTCAGGGGCCGCTGTGCAGACTGTTTGATTTGCTTGGTGTTTGGCTGATTCTTTATTTTGGCTTTTGATTAAATAAAAATATATTAACATTCAGCACTTAGAACTGCTCACAGGTAGTACGCTGTAAAATATTTAAAGACAGAGAAATTAGATCTTGTCCAAGAATCAGACTGGTCATATCTGCATGCTTTCCTGCTAATTTTAGTTTTTGTTATTCCTCTACTTGCTATTCCTTTCTGTCCTTGAAAAACTCCTACACTGAAACACATAGTCTTGGTTTGTCTATTATACTGTCTATCTATTGTTATATGCACAAATCTGCTTTGAGCTGTATCTCTGCATACCTTCTCTTATTTTCCTTTATCCAGTGTATCCTGTGCCTCTATCTGATAATAATTAGTGACTTCACTGAGGGAAACCTGATACTGATACCCTGCAAATAGTCAGGCAAGTACCCTAAAACAAATAAAACAATGGACTTGCTGAGAAAGTACCTGCAGGGAGAGTACTGCTTTGGAGGGAATGATTGCCTTCACTTTTCTTTAGGGATTGCTGGAATAACTACAGAACAGGCCAATATTGGCACATGTCATATAGACACAGCAGATGTGTTCACTTATTCCCATTGAACACACTCTCCGCCCCACATTACTTCCTCTATGCATCTGAAAACGCATCTCTGCATGCAGCTCTGGGAAGTTAAACATCAACAGACTTGTCTAGTCTTTGCAGTTCTTACACAGGAAGAAATACTCAAAAGACTATTGAAAAACTAATGAAAACACGTTTGCTTTGGGCCACAAGCAGAGCAACCTGGAATCAAAGCAAAAGAGCTTCTTTCTGTTTTGTCTTCAGCCTGCAGCATCCCCAACTGTCTGAGGTAGAGCAGTGTGAGCTGGCAGCACCACGGGTGCACGCGCGAGGCTCGGGGCAGAGCTGAACCTGGCTGCCGTGCTGAGCAGGCTCATGCCATCAGCGAGCTCTGAGGAGATGTGCTCCTCGTGGAGAGCTGGAGGCCACAAACATCTCCCCACGCTTCACATGAGCGGCCACGTCTGCCTACTTAAACAGGATATCTACCAGGAACATCAGGGTATACCCTGAAAACTGAGCAAGCTGGAACTGCCGCAGACACTTTTGCAGTAGCAATACTGGCAAAACAATATTGCACATAGGAAAGCAAAGCAAAGCATCCCCATCTGAGTGCATCTCAACATGTTGGTAGCTTTGGCATTTGCTTGTGCTAGATGGCATTTGCTAGATGGCAAATTACTGTGCAAGCAAGCTAGGTTTGCCTCCCAGGCAGCCAAAGTGTTTCAGCGAAGAATGTTCAGCGAAGAATGTTTTCACCTGCTGACGTTAGTTTTGAGAAGCCCTGGCAAATCAACAACAACAAAAACAACAACAACAAACCCAACTCTCTATGGCTGGTGCCTGCTATTCAGAGAACAACATTGGACGTGTTAGAGGAGGTCGCAAGAGCCTCATGAAAGAGCCTTATGTGCAGTTACATGGATTTGGTTGAATTCAGCTGGTATGTCAGGACTGCAAGTTTCTCATTAGTAAGAAGACAGAAATCAAAGCAGTTTGATCCTTAGTTTATGTAGTCACATGTGAGAGAGCCAGTGTAAACTCGGTTATTCCAAACATACCTTTGAATTTGGCCCATTGTAATTATTTATGTTGGATCTTCCCTCGGGACAGTTTGAAGAATCATCGTATTTTGTGGCAGTTTTTTATTTCCAATGGATTACATTGAGAGTTTGGAGAACTGGAAATAATACCTTGAAGTTCCTTTCATGTCTTTTTTTAATGCTTTCCATTCCCTCCCCTTCAATTGTATAGGCAATTTGCTGGGGCCTTTAAAGGAGCAATTACTGCATTGTTTAGCAAAAGCACAATGCCAGAAGAAAGTAACAAGCTAAACAACACCACCTCCTCATTTCAGTGAAATATACATTTATGTCATTTCAAGTTTCTGACTTAATTCTCTATTTTTATACTTGTAAGCCTTTGAAGCTTCACTGCAGCTTCTCTAGCTTATGCATTGCAGAATGCTTCTGTGGTAAAACAGCTTTGCTTGACAGTAGCTTCATTTTCCGTAAGATCAGTCAGAGCACTCATCAAAATGAGACTAGCTCAGGAATGTCCTCACCATGTCACCTAGTGTATAAACTTTATCATTCCTTGTCATGCCAACTGCCTGCTTCCCCATTGCTCTTTCTAATGAACTCCTCCTAGCTGAGCCCTCATTCTACTGGTTGTTGGCTGTGAAATCAGAGTCCCAGATCCTCAATTGTATGTGAAGGAAAATACAGATCCTCACTACAGGTCCTGCTGATTGCTGCAGGACATACTGAACCTTAATGGTGTTTGGATCTTCTTCACAGTGGTTTTGTGAATGTTTCAAGAAAATGTGATACAATTTCCCTGTAGTTCTTTCATGGCTTCTACACTTGCATTCATCTCATTTTTAAGAACCAGCTGCACAGCTGGAAATATTAAGGTGTCAACACAAAATCACCTTAAAGTCATATGCAGGTTAGGTCAAAGCCCCTCAAAAAGATCACTTTACAGAAGGAAGTGACAGGCAGATACCACAGAGGAGGTGAAAAGAGGCAAATTAGAATCACCAAGTTCGTTTTCCTAAAGCCTTTTATCCCAAGATATGCAAGTGTATATATTCTGTGTTTGGCTATTGTAGTACTGCCTAAGGAGATGAGCAGATACACCTTGAAATATTTTAAAGAACAAGGAATAGAGAGAGATTATAAACAGGCTTTGAATGTGGTATGGCTCAGAAATAAAGCAGAAGACATTTTCATTTTCTCTTTTCCTGCCCAGTTTGCCCATCTCTTTTTCTTCTTCACTCTTTCCAGGGGAACTAACCAGTACAGATAAAAAGAAGCTTGATTTCACAGAAGGCAGAAGATGCCCTTTTACGCCAAGTCAGACTCTGACACCATGACATCACAGCCCTAATTTTTGGAGGAAAGGACAACATGCAGAAAAACTTGCTAACCCTTGCTCAGGGCCCAGCTCTGGCTGGGCTTTAGGCCTTGTAACGAGGGAGCAAAGAATAGGGAAGAGTAGCCCAGGCCATTGCTTCTGATTTTTCCAGAGCACCAGGAGGAAGACAGCCTGGGTAGTAATATGATGAAGCACCCTGAAAATGATACCTCAGATACTTTGACGTGTTTGGGCTGCTGCTTCTGATGTTTGAAAAGCTGCTGCTTTCAGTCCTGGAGCCAGACAATGTTCTCACACAAGTGGGAGACGGACACCCTGGAAAAGTGCATGCAAAGAAAAGGGATGTTAGTCACTGTCACTACGAAGCAGAGACGTTACTGGGAAAAAGACTGGTAGACACTGTGAGCTGCTCCGTTCCCCTGGGTCTGAGGGCAGGGATCAACCCAAAGATGACGGAACAGTAAAATAATTGCTGGCCTTCGTTACTGTCACCAAATGTTGTGAAGAGATGTAGAAGACAATTAAAACCAGATCTTATTTTTCTCCCAGAACTGAGATGCTAACAAAATATAGAGGATGTTCCTATCAAATGTAGGATTCTATCCACCCTCCCATCTTCATCCACCACATTTTTATATTTAAGAACAGACAGTCCTTGCGAGATGATGTCTGAGAAACACTCTGCTCAGTTACACGAGTGGCAGTTGCAAACATCAAAGCTGGCTGGATACATTACACACCCAGTTCATCTGAAATGTAATTTAAGCCAGGCCATTTATTCAGTTCAACAACATACAAAACAGAGCAATTCTGTGCAGGAATGCACAGAAACAGGAAGAAGGCCTTAAGTTGTGTTAATTCATGTTTTCACATGCCTCTTCCTCTTGCAGGGAAATACAGTATGCTGGGGATCTTTGTCCAACTGCTTTAAGTAGCTTCAACTGGCTATCTGCTAGACAAATGCAATAAATCACAAGCTCATTCAAAGGCAGAGCAAGCCAATCTCTCTGATAAGCAAATCAGCCTGCATGAAGTTATTTCCTTTTGATTCAGTCTCATTTACACACTGAAAAAGCAAATCATGTGGCATTTAGTGAAAGATCAGGATAAGGAGTGAATAATACAGAAGTTTAATATTTCTTCCATTGCCTATAGAAACAGACAAAAAAAGAAAAAAAAAGGCAGATGTTTTGTTGTGTAGTTGGCTAGGCAGAGACAACTACATTTTCCTTGTTTTGGACACTAGCTCTTCCTTCTCCTTGCTCTAACCTCATTTCACCTACCTTGTTTTAGCATGCACCGGCACTAAGGTCTGTAAAGTACTATTTGTAATCTTTTGGGAGGTACTCATTTGATATAGGTAGTGACATCCTCCACTGATTAAAAACAGACAGGAAAAAAGTGAACCGAGTCCAGTCGTGCAGGGATGGATGAAGCCTGTGGGCAAGGTGGAAGGAGCCTCCTGGGCCACAGGGCAGCAGCTTTGGAGCTGAGCATGATGCTTGGCCCAGGAGCACTCATATCCAGAGCAGGTAGGAGAGACCAAGGCAGGACATGAAGTCAATGTGGTCCCTTTGCAAAGAGGCGTGAAGGGCCCTTCTCTGCATCGTCTGTCCTGTGATAGGACTGTCAAGATGGGGATGTCAGGACTGCTGGACACAGCGGTCAGGACTCCTTGGACATCAAGCTGTTCTCTGCCTTTCCTGCGAGGGACTAGCTCCTCTGCAACTGAAGAGCTTAGGTTGATGATTAAGGAGAATTAAGTCATGCAGAAGGCATAAAACCCCACATTAAAATGCTGGTTTATGACACCATTTATTAGGCAATTGCTCAACATCAAGAAGAGGCAGCCGTATGTGGCACTTTCATAATCTGGTTTTATTATACGAAAGGATTTTATAGAGTGCACTCCAAGCTGGGAAACGTAATTGCTGAATGGCTTCTTCACCCTCCAAAGGTGTTTCCCCTTCCAGGTTTCTGGAAGTGACTCTTGCATTCAGGGCACCTCCAGGAAGACTTTGACTTCTGTGTCTACACAGGAGTGGAGGGGTAATCACATGGGAGAGGAAAAGTCATCTCACATCTCATGTGATTTTGGAAAGAAAACCACTCTACCGCTCTGAGCTTCCTTAACATACTGGCAGTCTTACACATTTTCATACTTCCATCATGATATTTCGGTTACCTTTCTAGAGACAGTGTAAGAGCCAAAGAAGAGCTCATTTTCACCATCATCCCACGCTGAGAAAAGGAAAAAATGGACAAAGCAGGTATCATGACGATAGCCATTTGAGAGCTCAACAAGACAGTACTGCTGAGCGAGGTGGTAGGACCATGGCCAAAGTGTAACACTATCCATGCACAAAATACACAAAGGCATTTAAATCTGTAGGTAAATGTATACATATACATATAGGCATATGCTGCAAAACATGAACTACATCCGAAAAATAGATTTAGAGATGTAAGCAGAGGAACAAACCATAAGGAAGGAGAACAGGGAAAGGAAACTTTGAAAAGGGGTAGAAAGGTCTGGCTGAACTATAAAAGAGCTACAGAAATGTCACTTTTTGCTGCTCTAGTTGCGGGAGGGTGGAAGAGGCAAGCATTATATTACGAAACAGATGAAGAATGAGTCATGATCATGGTCAGCTACCAATGTCTGCTGAGACAGCTGATATTAAGAGTTTTGTCTGCCTAATTTCACAGTGCATTGCACTTGGGGTGACACGAGTTGTGAGCAATCAGATCTCATGCCCCAGAGTATCAGTTGGTCATGCGTGGGAGTCGGAAGGGAATTTCCTCCCTTTGCTCTGCCGGGGTCTGCAGGTCCCTGGAAGCAGAGCCGAGTGGTGCGTGGCATCGCGCTCGCTGTGGCGATGGGGAAGCTCCTGGCTCGTTGTGATTCGTAGCACGGTGAGGACTTGGTGGCAGCGATGCCCATGCTGTCTCTGCGAGAAGGGGGATGCGAGAGAGGGAGCACAATCTGAATTCGGGTGTGAGCTGTTCCTAGGGTTTGATTCTTTTAACTGTTTGTGCTTGAAGTTTCCCAGAGCATGAGGAGGGGCAAACAGGAACCTGGATTGGCCTTCTTGCCCTTTGCCTCCCATCAGTAAATACAGGTGATTTCAAGTCAGCTGCACTATGGGAACAGACACAGGCACAGCCCTCTCAAAACATTTCCCTATGGCCACTTGGGCATTTACAGTGGTCGTGGTTCCTTGAAAGAGCACACAGGTGACTTTGTCTTGCCACAAACCCCAGCTGTGACCTCATTGCTCCTTCTATGCAGCAGCTCCACTCAGACCTGGCTATTCTACAGGAGCTGTTTGTATTTGCCTTTCCTTGCCCAGGCTGATACCGCTAGCTCACAGCCCAGCATCTCAGCACGGCTTCTTTTCATACTTTCTCTTTGCTCTGGAAGAGAGGAATCTGATAAATCCTGGATTACCTGAATCTGAGGATCTGGGTAACTCAGGCAATTCAAAGTGAGTGGTTTTCTGTACTCAGTATCTTTAACAGCTAGAAAGTTTGGATACTGATTTGCAACATGCCGTCTTTCCACAGAGGTGCTTTTGCACCAAGGACCTTTAAAGTTCAAGATCAAGTTCACTTTTGACCTGACATGTATTGCAACATCCTCTCCCTTAAATAGCCACAAGCCCTTATCACTCTCATCCCTCAATTTTATTCCAACGAGACCTTACTCCTCTGCTCCTTTGGCATGTTTTGGCAGACAGGGGATTGTTAACTAGCCAGACTGCATTTACAGTGGAAGTCTGCTGCAAATGCCTTGTTTTTCTAAATCTGACCTGTTGAGTGATTCATGAGATCCATATTAATACACAGCACAGTACAGCTCCACTGGTTAGCATCCTAAACCTGCCAGATGGCTCAGTTAAAAGATAAGCTGCAGGAGAAAATTCACTTTCAAAAATAGCATTGAGACAGCAGTATCCATTAGCTTGAAGTTCACAACGTAAAGCTCCCATGCTATGGCATTTTTAAATGCATTGCACTCTCAACTAGGATGCAGAGGAAGATCCAATTTAGGAAAGAAGTGCTTAAAATAGAAGTTCAGTTCAAAAATATAGTGTACCCTTTGAAGTTATGTTCCCATAATAAATTTAGAAACAAGAGCAGAATAGAAAATTTACTAGCATTCTCAGGTAACAGGCAGTGCAGTCAGGTGGACATCCCTGCATATGTCATGCTGTTTCAAATAGAGACTTCCAGGAAAAACAGGGGCAGGGACCATGTCTTCTTTTTCTGTTTATTATACAGATCTAAGAACACTGAAGATGTGTGAAAAACTATAAATCTTGATATATGGGCCATCTGGCTCAGATGGCATGACAGCTCATATCAATAGTTATGTGTACTCACTGGTTGTCTCCTGGTTTCCAAGTAATGACAACCACTGTGGCCAAATTTTCAGATCTCTGCTTTCGATGAGGCACACAAATAAGTGCCTATTCAGACATGCTCTGCTCATAACAGCTTCCATTCTCACATGCCTGGCCAGATTTTTAAAGGCATTTGGCCAATGATATGGTATCAATAGCCCAAAGATAGTTGAGAGAGATATCAAGGCATAGAAAATGTGCAGTATCTCCAACTTTTAAAATTAACTTCAATCAGGCTGAGATGTTTACATTAGAATACAAGGAAGAAAAAAACTGCCCATGCAAATTTAAAAAAAAAAAAGATTGATACTTTTGTTCTGCCTGCAGAAGGATTTTATTTTTCTCCTCTGTGAGAGTTTGCTGTGAAAATCCATCCAATATTTTGTTTAATTCTGCAAAATGTTCACAACTGAAATGTGATACTGTGTGAAATATTAGCAACACATTACCTCTTGTGAGTTCAAACTACAACAAAAATATTTTCTGCACTCATTCAGCTTGCTGAAGATGTTGAAATAATATATTTGTTGTTAACCTAGGCTGAATTTTTTCCCAGTTGTTGGAGAAACTTGTAGTTGTTGGAACTACCACAAACCGGGAAATAAGTAATTCACATGGCTTGAATATTGTTTTTTTCTTGTCTTTTTTCTTTTTTTATATATGAGTTTATGATGATGCAGAGAAAATTTAATCTCATTCATATCCTGAAAATGCAATTCTCTGGGAGTGCTGGGGAAGGACTCTCCCCTTCAGCAGGTGATTATCTCTGTCAAGAAGCAATGGGACAGGCTGTAATTTTTACTCAGATCATGAAAGTATAACGGTGACACTATTTAAATATGTCCTGTTCTTACCCCTGTAGAAAACCTGCTTAAGAACACAGAATGGGTTTTGCATATTGTACTTGCCATATTATGCAACAAGATACATGACAGTGCATTAGTCAGTATTCCTTATTGGTGACATTTTTACCAGTTCATTTGGCTGAGTATTTGGACTCTTTTCAGAGCTATAAGGAAACAAAAATTTCCGTGTGTATTCTCTTTCCACAGGAAAGCAGAACAATGCAACGAACTTGTTTTAGTGATAGAATTGTGACACTGAATATCGGAAAAATATTTTGCCATTAATTACAAGTAAACTTCTGTAAATTCTTGTAATATTTCTGACAGTTCTTTCCCCGGATATAGGATCTGGTCTGCATGTACCTCTAATTGTTTAGTGACTATTTTAGTAACTTTGGGCATGATCTGGAAAACTACCTATCATTCCTTTAATCATATGAGTTTTTCAATGGCTTTTTTTTTCCAGAATATTTCCAGACTATTTTCCCAAATACTGAATATTTGATAAAAAATTTGATAGCAATTCACATCTACTCTGGGCTTCAGCTCAGAGTTGGGAATCTCTGGCTCTCAAGCACTGAGCCTTGGCTCCTGGCTCCATAGCAGGGGTGCGGGAGCATTGGCAGTCTGGAGCTTCTGAGCCCCGGGGAAAATTCAGTTAGAAAAAAAGCTATCTATTTCAAAATTATGACTTTTTGAATATCTCTTCACAAGAAAAAAAAAAAAAAAAAGCTTTTCTTTTTTTTTTTTCCTGAAAAAAACCCAGAAATTTTCTTGAAATGTTGAGGCTTTCTTCGGCATGGAAATTCTAACTTTCAGATAACGTCATCAACTTGCTGCTTGTGACTTAGTTCCACATTTGTGAACCAAATGCACAATCTATCTCACAGGGCTCTCCTTTGAGGATAAATAAATACCAGCTTGCAAAGCAGTCAGATAAGACAGGGCTGCTAGGGCTACTAGAGACAGAGAGCTCATCTCATCTTTAGTGGAGATATATACTGTGCTGTGAATTATATACAAATTTGAAAGAAAATTATATAAAAATGGAAAAAATAGAATTGCATACAGGGGAGTTAGCAACTTAACAGCCTGAATTTAAAGCTTTTGATATTCTTCAGGACAAAGTAGATGACCCACTATTAAAAATATTCATAGCCAGTCTCAGAAACTTGTTGGATCCGCGCACATGCCAACAACTTTGACTAAAATTAGACCTCAGCTTTCAGCAGCAAATAGATATCTGAGTGCCAGCTGCAAACCTTGTTGTAGAACTAGATGTTGTTGGTTTTTTCACTAAGGTTGGACATCTTCTAAGTCTTATGATTTTCATGGGCGGATGTTGGGATCTCAGCATATTTGAAAAATTAAACAGGCTGAGCATGGATGTAAGAAACTCATTAGAAAATAAGGTATTTTTAAAAGTCTTTCCATTTAAATATTCATGAAATATCAAAATATGTTCTCAGATAGAGAAGCAGCAGTGTATATGCTACACAAATGTGGCAGGTAAGAGCTGATCCACTGTCCAGGAAAACAAGATATAAAACAGAGATACCACTTGGAAAATTACATCTGTCCAAAATCAGAATGTAGTATGTGAAGTATTTGAGATATAATAAGCATTAGAGGGGACATTGGCTAATTACTCTGCAATTCTTTAACATATGAGCTTGCTAACATGGGCTGTAAATAAGCTGAATAATGTTTATTCAAGAAAGTACTGGATAGGATCTCCCTGTGAGCCAATGACTTTTCCTGTGAAAGGGACCGTGAAGACCCCCAGAAAGCAAGAGCAAACACACACATGGGATAATGTCACGCAGACCTAATGTACTCAACTTGTCTGTGACATGGTTTGGATTTCACGTACATGGCATGCCAAAAAAACACACCTTCTGGAAGCAGGAGGTGAGCGGCTTTTGTAACGCATGCCCTGGCCAGGCGGGATGTGCCCGTGCGGCCGAGAGCTGGGAGATGCCTGGAGCACTGGGCTGCCATTCTGGAGAGATGTGCGGCTCCTCCGGGCCAGGTTCGGCAGGGAACTGCTGACAGCCAAGACACCTGCAGCCTGAAGCAAGACAGACACAAACCAATCGGGCAGTGTGAAGGCATCCCAGGAAGGCACTGTGTACCCAAGAAGTGGTGTTGCCTGAGCACAGCCCTAGAAAACACAGCTAGACGGGAAGAGTTTGCTTGGGTGTCCCCAACATTAGCAGCTTCACTTCAATATAACTTTTTAAAATGAAAGCACAAAATAAAAAAAAAAAGGCAGGGGGGAGGGAAGAGAGGGGACAGAAAAAAGAGAGAAAATAAAAACAAAATTAAAAAAAAGCAGAAAGGCTTTGCAAGAAAGCAGAGTCAAGACTACACATGCTGCCTTGCTAAAAAGAGAAGAACTCAAGATGGCATGAGAAAGTCCTGATGATTTTCCAAAAGTCAGGGTAAAAAAAAAGGTGTTAAAACATGCAGAGATGAATAGAGCAAGTGAAGATGCAATGGCAAGCACAGACAAAGCGAGATGCATTGCCAGTACATCCTGCCTCCTCTCCAGGGGCTTTCAAGGACACCAGAAAAGAGAACAAGCAAGTTCACTGAGGAAGGAAAAAATTCCACCAACCCTACAGTGATCCAGGAAGACTGTCCATGACCAAATGCCTCTGAATCGTACTAGTCTATGAGAAACCTATCCAAAGGGGGCCACCTCAGCCCCATTACTGACATTACTGGGTAAGGAGCCTTCTGTACGTGATCAAAGCAGAGGCACCCTGGTGCAGGGCTCCATGTCTTCTATGAGCATTGCCTGAGAGAGGCCCATGCGTGGCTCTGCTGTTGGGAATGGAAAGGACAGCTCTGAGGGACAGCAGGAGCCTAGTTTGCAAAAATATTAATGCTGTTAACTTCAGAGATTTTTGCTAAGCTCTTTCTTCTTCTCTTTTGCCATCCAGGCTATTTATGAAGCTGTCCCTGAACAAGCTCTCGCTGATTGTCACTGCTCCATTCTCCTGCATCTCCTGCACCTCCCGCTCAGGAGAAACTCCCCACCTGAGTGCGGCCCTGGTGCTTTGCAGATGGGTGAGACGTGACGTGCCCTGAATGCTGGCTACACAGTCAGGGCCTGCCCTTGCCAGCTATAAACAAGACTGCTTTTGGCTCCTTTTTTTTTTCTTTCAATAACTGCATTCCTGGAAAGAGGATCCTGACAGATCCTCCATGTAGTTGAGCTGGAGATGCCCAGAGTGACTTGCATATACTGTTGTAGGTCAGCAAAACCATTGCCCGGTGTGTTCTTCATGACACTTCCCAGTGGTGAAGTGCACAAGCCGTGCCATGCGCACCGGCGGGTCCAGGTCTGTGGAAACTGAGTCGCCAGGTGCTTTGGGTAGCAAACCCACAAGCAGTCCAAAGGCTCTGGATCCAGTGGAAGCTGCTGCTGGCCCTTTCTGGGAGTTGAATTCTGGTCACTTTGTCTGCAGACCAAAAGAGTATAATGGCACCATCGTTAGATCTATTTTAGAGAGACAGGATATGCTGTGATCATTTGAACTAAAGGCCAGAGGAGGAAGACACTAAAACCGAAGTGTCAAACAGCTAACTCTGGCCAGCCACTTTTGCAGCTTGGATGTCACTGTTCCGTTCTCACAGTCCAATCACTTATCTCTCTCACTATCAAAGAAACCCTTTTTCTTTTTTCCCGTAAGACTGCAAAATGCTATTTTTTATGAGATGCAAACAGTCTGTGATCTTTAGCAGCAATCAGCAATGAACTTTTGATTCCTGTAACTACTTACATCGATTTGTCATGGCTCACAGACTCAAGACTTTCTTCCAAAGAAAAGAACAAGAACCATCTTTGTCATTATTGCATTTGTTAATTTTTAAGATGAAAACTTGGGTTCTCGTGTATTTCCTGGTCATGAGAGTGGGCAAATAGGGGCTGGGGGAGAAGGAGACCGGGGAAGGGAATTTGGAGAAAGAAGCTGCTGAATGGAGTGAGGCAAAGACTCACTCTGGTTGCTGCTGATGGGACTGTGTGGAAAAGCCGAGATGAAAAGATCACTCATTGCTGCAGCTTTGCTTTTGGATGTCCCCAGACTTACTCCTGTCACGATGGCAGAAGGGACTTCTCCACCTCACTTATATTTTTAAATGCAGGCTGTATTCGATGTTGAGAAGTGCTCCATCTAGAAATTTCAACAGTCACTGGGCTAATGCCTTAGCGTAGAAGGAGCTGGGAAACAGTCTGTTCCAAGTCTCAAGGTCATGTGTTTTCTTAGAAGATAATTTAGAAATTTCCAGACAAAGACAGTGCCCCACTCAAAGACATTAAGTAACAGCAAGCTGCAGACCGTGACCCACTTGCTATCAGTCATATTATCTGTTTTTTTTTTTTTTAAAGAAGCTGTCACATGGTATGTTTTAGTATCACTTCTTCACTCCGGGATTGCATGAAAGCACTAGTTCCTTGGGGCGTTATAGCACAAGAGGTAAATGCCAGGCAGCTAAACGATTTCACAGCTTGCTGAGGTATAGAGGCTGCACTTATTTCTTATAGCCGCAATGAAAATAGAGTGCCTTGTTTATTCATAAACAGACTAACAGAATAGGGAAGGAAGGGGAAACACCACTGAAGAACTACCCAAAGCAATGGACTGCGCCTCTTCTTAGGAGAAGCTATATGGAATTAAACAGTTGCAGCGTGATGGCAAGGAGCAGTCCTCCTATCCATCACAAACTGCACTGCCGTGGTGCAGGAGGGCTCGTTCACAGCAGCTGCTTGGGTCTGCGCAACCGTTCCTTACAGAACGGGACTCCCTTCTCTGGGCTGTCCTCTAGGATCCTTCCCCAGAGGATCCTAATTCCTAGAGTTTTTAGACCAGCCTTCTTATTGCTTGTATTCTCGCTCTACAGTCAGACTTCTATCCTGTTTTCTAGCAATGACTTCTCTCAAATACTTATCAGACTTTATTTCCTAATCAGAGAGGTGTAGGCAGTACACACGTACAATGCCAATAATGTGGTATTATCCATGGCTTATGGATGTTTATTTTAGTATCTGCCAAAACTGTGATTTTTTTTTCTTCTTGGCATAATGCTTTGGCAGTCTTTTGACATCAAAAAAGAGAGATAGCTAAGCCTCATCTATGCCTCAGTGGAAATCAAAAGATAACACACCTTTATAAACTTGGAAAGCCATTACCACTCAGTGCTATACAAAAACTGGGGGAAAACAAAGATTAATTTGATTTGAAAGTTCTGTTTTAAAATAGTTCTATTCCCAATAGTTCCCATTCTATTGATGCATATGTACTCTATGAGAAGGTTTTAGCAGTAATGTGCTTTATCAAGTAAACAGTGGCAAGTTAAGACAGTTGCAAAGTTTTTCTATTCCACGTCAAAGCGTTCATGTGCAGCAACGAGTTATGAATGGCTTTCCTGTTCCAAAACTTCACGATCCACTTAAATTTTAAATTGCCTACATTTAAGAAGACTTTTAAAATAAAAATGAAAGTATGAAAGTCCCCAAAGTTACCTCATGCTTTCCAGCACACCTACAAAAATATTAGCATTCTGTTTTTTAGATCACATAACGGTATAATAAACACATGACAAGAATAATCTAGCAAGCGCTGCAACAAAACCTGCTTGCTCAGGGCAGAGGACAAGTACCAGAATAATGGAGTTTCATCCAAAACATGTCCTCATCAAATACCTAAATCTGCAAAACATTGAACTAAAAATCTTGAGACATTCATGGAAAATGTCTTCTACTCTGTATAATGTTTTCATCTCCTTCCTATAGAGTTACTATGTGTGGAAAAGGAGAGTGATTGTGGATGCTGAAAAGAGCATCCTTTGAATGGACCTTCCTTCCACGCAAATGAAGATAATTCCAGCTAAAAGGAGCTCTCTGAGAGACAACGTCAAGGAAAAAAAATAACACACCATACCAGCGACATAATGTGAGGTTATCTAAACAAAACTTTGGAAGATGTTAGATATTTGAGGGCCATGTTTTCAAGAAGCCACCCCGCTTTCCCAGCCCCTATTTGGACAGTTTAACCTGCGCACTGGCGTCCCACACGCAGCCCTTCCTCCAGCGGCGCTATCGAATTTCATCAGCTCCAAGCACCATCAGCAGGAACTTGCACCGCCATGGTAATTACCACAACCAAACCAGCGCCGATTTCAGAGCTGTGAAATACTGCTGCTGTGCTTTTTTAAAGAGTTGCTACTTGCAACCTGCAAACACACAGTCCAAACAAGGACTTGCTCCAGGCATGCTTTGAGACTTTGTAGAAAGTATCTCCCAAACACACTATTTTCAGCTCCAACCTTGGGTATTTTGGCATGCAGCTTTCTATCTGATTACTGTCCACTAATATTTCTATGTGAAACCTTCAAAACTCTATTTAGAAACTTTTCATTTTGAACAAGAGTGCATGAATATGAAAAAGTGAATCTTGTGAATGGTTAGAGGTGAAAGAGATTTATCAAGTCAAATGCACAGCAGGAGAACAAGAGGCCACAGCCACCAGTTGCAGAAAGGGAAATTCCTTTTCCATTGTTGGATATAAGGTGACAGAATCACTGTAAGAGTGGTTTAAGCACTGAAACAGTGCTTTTAGCACTGGAATATGTGACCCAGATAGTAGGTGAAATCTATCCTTGGACATCTCCAAAATGTGATTGAAAAAGATTCCAGGCAAAACTGAACTCACTTCGAAGTTAGGCAAGGCTGGACTAGATGTCCAAAGCAGATGGCAGGAGCAAAATCCTGGCTCTTTTGCACACAGCAGAAGTTTTAAACACTGATTCTATTTAAATAAGGTTTCATCCTATAAATTAGGATGTTGCAAAAATCAACTTTTTTTTTTCTGATTTGTGTATACTTACTATAACACCAATGAATTTTTAGGCAGTAATGCTTATTTCATATCTATATCTAGATCTGCCGTACTGCTTACAAAGCTAATATTTGTACCTGCAATTATTTTTCTCTGACAAGTTTTAGACAGTATTTTTTGAAATTAATCCAATTTTTATTATTTTATAGCTAAGTCTGCAAGCAGGTAGTATGTCTATGTCTGTGTCTCCCTATCTGATTTCTCAGTTCAATTTCTGTTTACAGTTCTGGTCATTTCTCTCTCTGGAAGATCTCCATAAGATACTGTTTTTAAACTCTACATGTTTATTAACTAAGGCTATACTTAACCCTGTTTTTTGAATCATTTTCTAGTTTTACCTGTTCTGTGTCTGGGCTCCTAATTTTACTGAGATACCAGTTGCTTTCACTGGCAAAATTTCCCTATGCCCTTAATCATGTCTCTTTTTCAGTCATTCTCTTAGTGAAAATGCCAGTGCAGAACATGCACTAAAATCTGTTCTGCTAGCATATGACTTCCCAAAATGAAAAGAGGCCACTAGACCAGTCTGACTGCCTCAGTGATCTGCTTATACTATATCTAAACTTCTTTTATTATATATATGCAAAATTAGATCTGTAATTATGGCTCCTATTATCTCTACCATTCTAATCCAGTGACAGATGTTCCCTCTGGCATTTGGTTGCTTTTAGGTAGAAGATAAGAAAGATAAGTTTAGGAAGATAAGGCATTAACTGGGGTTGTCAACATAACCATCACCTGAAGAGCAGAAGGGCCAGATGATCAGACAAGTAGAAAAGAAAATTGCTATACCCATGGTCATGTGGATTCCAGTATGGGTACAACAGTACATGTGAGCACATAACATAGAAAATCAGAAGAGAGCTGCCTGAGGGATGGATGTGTGTGCTCTGCAACATTAGTTAGAGAAATCAATTTAGCAGGAAAAACAAAGGAAAGGGGATTAGAGGAAAAAAAAAAAGTCAAAATGGAATTTGGTTTTCTGCTATCAATTAGCTCAGTTTCATTTTTTTCCCTCCCAGATTTCTTTCAAGCTTACGTGATACAAACTATTTGGAGATACTGGATTTGTCCATGATTGCTAGGAGGGCTGAGTAGTCCCTTATATTGGAGAATGTGTTCTTGTCTTAAGCAGGGGCAGTTCAGGTCATTCTGAAGCGTGTATGTGTAGGACCATATAGAAACACTCAAAGAAGTTTCATGAAACCACAAAAGACTCCCACAGAAGCTGTTCCAAATATGCAATTATTCTAAGAAAATGCAAAAACAGAACTGTCCTTCCAAAAATAGTTAGATGCAGAACAGAACCAAACAGGGGTGTATGGATAGGTACATGCTGTCACCCGTCTGACCTAAGTAATGACACTTGAGGCAAACCATCACACCATAGTTTTGCATATTGAAGCTGGAGTGTTACTTCCAGTATAAGATGAGGAGAGAGAAATATTAGGAATATTTTTTTCCTGTTTTAGCACTCCATACAAAATGAAACAAATTATAAAGATTCTTGCAGCAACTTCTTAATAACACAGTACACTGCTAAAATAAAAAACACCAGACTTAAATCAAGCCTTCTGTGAACCAAGCCTCTAGGCTAAACTGAATCTGGCCAGTACAGATTTCTGTCTGAAATATGCTTCTCCAGCTGGCCTAAATCCTTCCGTGCTTCAGTATGTTTCTGCTTAGACTAAGGCAAGTCTGTATAGCCTCACCAGACTGCTACCCTAGCCAAACTTCCAGCTTGAACTCTTTCAAAGCTCGAGCAAACTACACAGCTCTTCCACCTCACCTTTAAATAAACCATCAGGCATCAATCACCTGCAGAGGCAAACCACACTTTCACACTAGTGTGCTGCTTTTGACCTCTAAACCAGAAATAAGAAAGCGTGGGAAGCAGAGACGCCGCTATGGAGCTGGTAGGCCCAGCTAAGTTACTTTTGAGCTTATTCTCACGGTCCCCCCTGGAGCTGGAATAACCTGCTCACAGGTTTTTGAGGGCTACTGGCCCTCAGGGCACAGCATTTGAGACACATCTGTGCTGCCAGCAGTTCTCCTACCTCTCACCATGGCAGGTCTGCCGAGGCCCCTATTGCACGAGCTCTAATGTATCCGCACCACTTTACCACACCATGAAGCGCTACAGAAGGGCTTTCACCTGAGTTACCTCACGCGTTCTGGCCTCTCACAGGAAAAAGAAACAAAACAAAACCCCCAAAAGCAGGGGAAAGGGAAGAACAGCAAACGTGAGCCGTTCTCAAAGCTCGCAACCCTTCATTCCCGCTTTCCCACTGCTCGGCCTGGGCGGCAGCAGCACCTGCCTGTGCTTATACCTGGCATCCCACACAGGTTTGATTGGCTGGCATCCATTTCCACAGATGTGTGCATGTGCCTACGTATGCACACATGTGCATATGTATATATGCATATGCAGAAGGATTATTTTCCTCTTTGGGGTGCTGAGTCAGGAAACAAGCCACTCAATTTCAAGTAAAACATGCCGCATTCCCAACGGAAAACGAAAAACATTATTACTATCCAGGGCAGCACATGTTTAATTTGTCACATGCAAAGGCCATTAACAAAGAGACTGCAGAGCCAGATCTGTGGCCTCCTGCTCTTCCAAAAGGCACTCAGAGCATCTGAAAGGGTGAACTTTTGTCTTGCATCTTCCACTCTAGCAAATTCTAAAATCAGCACCTAAAAGGAAGCCAGATCTAAACTGGCTTGGATGAAGATGACAATGCAAGACCAGCAGTATATTAAAAAGCATAAAGATTCATTATGGGTGGAAAAAACCTTCAAGATCATCGAGTCCAAGCTTATTTCTTAGTGCTGGGAATATCCAAACTGAAATGTTTTGGAACTAGCAGCAATTTTCGCAAAAAAAAGCGTAACCCTCAAAAAATACCCAGCCCCTTCAGATCAACCTCCAGATCAAAATGGGCAGCTCTCTGCTTCAGCAATTCGGACAAATAACCTAGAATGAAAAAGATAATGTAGTCGCTATAGGGAAATATGGGGAAAACAAGAACAACATAATGGCCTGTCTAAGGCTGTCAAGTCTTTTGTTGTTGCCATTTTCACCTGTCCAGTGTTCCCTGCCCTTGGTCTCATAGACTACCACATGATCAGGTCAGTGGGAGGGCTGGCTCTGGAGATGATCCAGGAAAGCTGGCAAAGCCTTTTCTCAAACTCTGCTCTGAATGAAATGCACCACAGAACCCCATGCCTTCTGAACTGGGCTGATGCCAGGAAAAAGGGGATGCCTCGTCCTCCTTTTCCAGAAGGATGAAGAACCAAATGAGAATAAACATGGAGTATCTTAGGACAAAGTGGTTCAGGTTGGAAATCACTAGTCATGGCCCTAGGGCCTGGCGTGGGTACCTGAGCATGAGGGAGGGTACCGGGAGTGGGGCAGATGCTGCTTGCAAAGCTGGTTGTCATTCATGTAGTCGTGTCCTCCAGCACATGCAGTAGCTCCTGCACCCACAGATACACACTGCAACATGCCAGCTCCAAGACCGTTGACAAGAAAATGGGGAACCGGTACACTGCACAAACACAGGGATGTGGGAGGGCTTGCGTCTGCGTGAGACAATACACACATAAACACGTGCATGCATACACCAGCTCCAACAAGACCACGTGTGCTTCCAGCAAGGCCTTCCTTTTGCCACTAAAAGGGCAGAGGCAGAAGGCAGTAGCTGCTGGGTGAGTGGCCTGTAGCTAATGCAATCAAGAGCAAGCCTATGCAGGAGGTAGGAGGTGCATGGTTCTTGTGCCGTATTGCTCAGGATGTTTCAGAGGCTGTTTTTTGATTTTTGAGCTGCAGATGTACTTCTGAAAGGAAAGGCCAGTGCCACACAATCACCCCTCTACCTTAACCTGACAGACTGTCCTCATTAGCCACATGGGCTGCACAGACCCGAGCCAGCTCTCCCTCTGGCGCTGCATCCCTGGCACAGGAAGGGAAGGAAAAGGGTGTCTGAGGGAAGGCCCTCTGGAGATGACAAGGTCCATGCCTCACGAGGTATGTTTTATATCCTTGTAAAAATCACTTGTGTCTGTCTTTTCTCCACATAGAGGCATGTCCTTTCTTGCCCAGTGGCGGTTGGCAGCACTGCTTCCTGTTCATTACTGGTGCAGCAGTGCCTGGTAGAGGGAGGATTGCTAGGTGAGATGTCAGAGCGCTGCAGGCAGCAGCCCTGACTTTGAAGGGAGCCAGGGGAGGAGAACAGAGCGTCAGCAGTATGCACCTAGTCAGCAAGTGCTGCTTATGCTGGCTGTGAAGGGCCTGTGCCACACTGCAAGGTGAGCAGGGCTGGGTAGAGCTGTGCATCTCGGCAGCACTGGGCTCGGTGCTGGGCTTGGGACACATGGCTGTGCTGCTGAGCAAAGCAACGTGACGGGGATAGATGCACACTGATGGTGTGCACAGGCCCAGCTGATGGCCCTTCCATAGCGAGAACCTCGTGGAGTCCCGCGTGGAGAAGTGGCTGGTGTCCTGAGGAGTGCTCCATGGCCAACTTGCCCCATCAGTAAATGTCAGGGCTGTTTCTCTGTGCCATGGAGGTGTAAAGAAGGGCATGGAGATGCTCTCTTTTGGAGATGGAGGCTGTGCTGGCCTGATATGTCAATAAATCCCAGCCAGCCTGACAGGGCATTCCCATGGGTGATGTTCTGGGGGGCTGCACAAGGCCTGGAGGTTTCTGCCCATGGCCAGGACATGATGTAAGACAAGGCCATGGGGCTTCCCCAGGCTGTGGCTCGTGCTCTGACAACACAGGTGAAGTTGCAAAGCTATGGTACAGCATTTGAGGCATCACAGCCCTTCTTACTGACCTTGAGTCACTCTGTTTCTTTTGCCTGAGGTTGTCAGCTACAAAAGAGAAATAAATATGCCTCAAGTCTCAAGGATACTCTGAGGTGAGGCATGTTAATTACCGTAACATGCATAGTTAGTATGGTAATGGAGACTATATGAGCAGATAAATTCTGCTCTGCTTAAGCGGAAAAAACATCATTAAACAGTTATCAACAGAAATTGGAAATACCTTCTTTTCTCTACAGTGCAAGTTGTCCAGCACTCTGATCTAAACAAATGTATTCTGTATTAGCTCTTCCAGAGCTGCTGCGTGGAAAAAGACCTTTAAGCAGGACTATATTTTAATGTTACAGTGTTGGCAAACATGATTTCTGCCCGTTCCAACTCCTACTTACAAAGCAACGGAGTTCTATTGGTGCAGGTAAATCCTGTGTGTAACCCCCCAAAGCAAACTAGGTCTCCCTGCCATAACACAGCATGAACGGCAACGTGCTCCGGAGTTCAGTGACGGAACCATTTTATCTCCCTAGCCCCCAGCCCCGAAGGCCGCCGCACTCTGCGCAAAGCGCCTGCTTTCTCCTCCATTCCAGCACAGCAACTGCTGATGCTGGGGAAAGTTGTGTGAAATGAACAAAAAAACAATGCGAGTGGGAGAGAAGGAAACATAGTTCTCATATACCCACAAATGCCAGCCGCTAACTTCTGTTCCTCAGAATATTGCAATGCCTTTTACTGAAGTCAAAGGAAGTCATCCCTAAAGAACAAAATAATGCTCAAAGGAAGGCTGTTTGCCTTCACACCAGACTGATTTTTTAGAGCTTTCTTCCCTGTATGTGAAGCCAGGCGTTGATCAGGGGAAGCCTGGCACTGGCCCCCTTGCCGAAGTGAGTGGCATCGGCAGCTGGTGCTATGGAGCTTTCGAGGGGGACAAACCCCTCGGGCGGCCTCGGGGCAGCTCCTGCGCTGCCGGCTGCAGGGCGCCTCCTCACCTTCATGTTCCTGCAGTGCTTTACACTTCCAAATGCTCCTCAGAAGACTCCCACTTTTGAAAAGATGATACCTAATTGACAAAAGTCTTTAGCTGATAATGTATATTTCTGAATTGCAGGCTTTTTTTTCCTTTTCATTTTTTTTTTAGGAAGAAACATGATCCTGATGCAAGCAAATGCTTAGAGACTTTTTTTATGTTAATCTTTTTATTATCAGATACCCAGGAGGATCTTTAAGAATATTTTTTCTCTTCCAAAATCTCTCCTGCCAGCACATTTTGTGAGAAGAAAAATTTCCTTACCAAAAGACCAATGCTTAGACCTCCCCTCCTAATCCAGAGGACCTCTAACATAAGGACATTTCCTTGTTTAATACATAACTGGTGTGTGCTGTTGACAGATACTCTGCCAGTACTGATTTCCCCTGGGAAAATGAAGTAGTATAGACTTCCTTCCTCATTTTAGAAAAAAAAAAAAAAACACTGAAATGTGTTTTTCCAGGCAGCTGGTCAGGGAAGCAGGTGTCAGGCTTACAAGAAAGTCTGCAAGTCTTGCATCACAGCCCCCTTCTTCCACTTGCTCAGCTGATGTCAATACCCCAGGCTTGTACTGAGACCATTCCTTGTGTGAGTAAGAAAATACTTCCTTGTTACTCTAAGGCACAGTTAGACTATGCTATATATAATTTGACAGTCATTTCTTCTGCAAGTTATAAAAACAACTCTTTCCTGCCACAGCTATCTCTCATATAAGCTAATGCCTCTCTGCAAATCGCCTGGCTGCTCATTTTGGATAGATTTCAGGCTTGGCTTTTTTTTTTTTTTTTTTTTCCCCTCCCTCCTGATTTTGCAGCTCTCCTTCCCTGCTTTCCCCTTCTCCTTTCCCCAGCTGCAGCAGTGGCAATAGAGCATTTACACTTATCCCACTGATCACTGCACTGGTTTCCCCCTCTCGTTTCCAGACCAGAACCCACATGCCCGCCCGCCTGGTTGAAGCCTCCCTGGACCCACATCCCTCAGACACTGTGCCTCTGTGCTGGCCCTCGCTGCCCTGCCAGCCTCCGTGCTCCACCGTGGCACAATCTCCCCTTGTTGGAGTGAGAGCTGCCTGCTCCGCCGCTCCGACCATCTGGAGCAGCCTCCCCATGGCCCCGTGCTCCGCTGGCTCCTGCAGTGCTGCTGCCTATAAACCACCCCCCGCTCTGCAACACAACTGATCTCCTTTCTCCTGCTGCTCTTTTTGGGGTGGAAATGCGATGTTATTAGCATGCCCCGTACAGTGCTTTAGCAAGCAGCCCGAACTGGGCGCTGGGCAGGCTGAAATGAGATCACGTTGCTTTTTGTTGTCCTAGGGACTGCTTGGCAGGCAGGTACGGATGGCGCTGTACAGCACAGAAACAGCCCGTGGGGAAGAAGATGTTATATATACATGCGCTACACAGAAGTCACTTAAGAACATCATCGTTTGCAAGGGTTACTTCATGGTATTATCATTTACTTCCTTTTATTATTTCCTTCTTTCATATACTTCGCATTTCCAAAGAGGAATTAAAAATGTTAGCTTCTCAAATTCGGGGTAATACTTGACAAAAGTCAGATTTATAATGATGATTATTGTATGCGGGTGGTTTCCTTCAGCAAGGGCTCTAAGCACCTTTTGTTTTTCACTGTGAAATAAATCCCTAAGAATACAACAAAAGGAAATAAAAATGAAGGAAGGGGATAAAAGTAAGTGACAAACTCAAAGAAACAGATTTACCATCACAAAGAAAACAAAATCCCACTAGGGTTCATGGGATGCAACAACAGTAAAACTTGTCATTTTGCCTTATTTGATAGTTTTTTTTAAAAATGTAGTTGCTTAGAGATCTAATTCGGACTGGACTCTGAAGTCTGCAGGCCTGTGTTTGTCCCCCAGACCTCTACCTGCTTTCAAACTAAAGCAGCTCCCTTGTACCCATAGGCATCACCACAGCTAAAAGGGAGCACGTTCAGTGCTTGGCCGCACATGGAGCCAACACATATGCCAGCCAGAGCGGCAGGACAGGCCTGCTGATCAGTTAACGGGCCATTGCCAAATGCTTAAGGCCAATTTCTTATATTTTCAGTCTGAGTTGGATCATTAATTTTGATTTCTCTTCTGCCTGACTACTCACTTGCACAACACTCAGAATCATTTATTCATCTTTAAAACTTCTACCCCTCTTTCAAATATGGCTGCTACTGGCCAATGGGCTTAAAACTTAGCAGAGGTAAAGCAGCAGAAAAATGGACAAAGATAGTTAACAAGATCCCCTAAGCCTTGTTCTGTGAGGAAGCCGTGCTGAAAACATAACTACTGCACAGATGGCACTACCATTTTACATTTATTTCAGAGTTCCTCACTGAGCAATTTTGACACCTCAGCATGTGGGCCCCAGCAGTTATATCTTCAAGGTATAATAAGAATATGTGTGAAGAAAGGAAGGCAGGATATCGTCTGTTCATGCAGTGAAGTGAGATACTGGAAACTGGGTCTGGATCTTGGGGTTAGGGCTAAAAATGAAAAATGAATTGTATTTTTAAAAAGATAGAGGTGGGCTTTGAGTGGACTGCAGCCCAAAACCTACCTGGCCAGTTTAATCTTGCAATCTCTTAGCTGGACAGCAATTTGCACTGATGCCCACAGATCTACATACAGGGTATGTCTCAATCTGACTCATCTGAATACTGATCGCTACTTTGATATTAGGAGAACTTCCCAAATCCCAGGTGCTGATGGATGATTGAGACTTGGCCCTTTGCCACAACAGGGTGAGACATGGGCAGAGAGCAGCCACCGGGGTAAACTCAGATGTGCATCGTACCCTGATGTTGTTTGGGACTTTTGCATGCTACTTTTGTACGTAAAAAGCACAGTAGTATTACACATTGCTAGTGACAGAGAGGCATCCATATATATGGTAGTTCCAGCTTTGAAATCAAAAGCCATCTGTATAGCTGTGCCGTATACAATTTCTAATCAACAACACTTACATGATGAGTGGTAAGAAGAAAAGAAGGGTGCTTGCCAAAGTCAGATGGCAAAGTGGGATAAACTCTCACTAATATTTCTGAGAGCCTGGGTAGACTCCCTGCTGCTCTCTTTCAATTACAGTCAAGACAACTCTGCTGAGCTAAGTAAATTACAAACAAGAACATTTGTTCTTCCTTGAGAACCAGTGCATACATGTGACAAAACACCAGCAAGCAGACAACGATATTCTTCTACTGAATGGCTGTCAGTACAACATATGTCCAGCCTGCTTGTCACTCATTTGCAGCTTGGGTACACATAGCAATCATAGGTTATGTGCGCTTGATCTTCATCCATGAACCTCTAGAGGATAAGAGAATTAGGACTGCAGCAAACTAAAAACACCAGCTTCAGCCAATGTTTTGTAGAATTGTTGGCCTGCTGCCATTTATGTGCAAATCAAATCCTGTACCTAACCCTGACCTAAGTTTAACGTCACATAAGTGGCTTGCATCATGTTTGCACAAAGCCAGGTATGGGTTTCTCATGTATTTGGAGGGAAAGCTCATGATATGCTCCATTTCCTATCAGTGCTGTATTTTACAAGTGATTTTCAATGACTGTCTCAATCTCCCTGTTACGCTGATGACTAGTGAGTAAGTAACAAGCTCTTTAAAAGATTAGAGAATTCATTTGAAGCATAGCAGTAAGTGTAAGTGAGCTAGCAGTCTGATAGAGAGAAGATCTCTCACAGCTCCTTATGCTATTTTCCCTGTAATTATAATAGAGAGTCATCCTTGTTAATAAGCTTTGACTCAGACTTCCCCTCAGCCATGATGAAAGAACCCTCCCATTAATTAGCTACACATGTAAGTGCCAGTGGAGCCCTCGAAACTGAAGCTGAAATAAAGAGTGGCCCAATTTAGTGCTACTGTCTTTTGCTCTCCTGCAATGCAGATGAATTTTTATAAATATGTTCCTGCCTAATGTAAGTTTTACTTATTACTTTTGAGGTAATCAAACTTATACTCAAAGCATATTCAAAACATTCCCAGTACACAAGCTGACAAAATAGGAGAAAGATTAAATCAGAAGAGCATATGCATAATCTAAAATGATCTAAAGAAACAAAATGCTATAAGAGAAAACTAAGGAGCAGAACCAAGAAAGACTGGTTTTCCTAAGAATTTGTATGTGCCACCCGGTGACAGTCCCATCAAGTACTTTCTTGGCCCTTGAAATAACCCCAGCTCCCTTGGCCACCCATCCCCTTGTCCCCACCCCATGAAGGGGCAGGTGAAGCAGCCAAGTTGGAGGTACTTGTGAGCTAACCAGGGAGCTGGTGTGTATCTGCCAACTGGCCAGCACCTGCTGCCAAAGGCATTACGTGACAGCTGGGTCCTGCCTACCTTTCCCTCCATCTGGTACTCTTTTGGCTCCTTCTCTTCTACCCAGGCACTGAGTTTCAAAAAGACCTGTAGGACTGTCCTAGCTCACCTTTCAGATGTCTTTGTGTATTGCATTTGCTTGAAAGCTGCAAAGACTTATTGGGAGAAAGTGGGGGAAAAGCACCAGCCAAAATAGACAGAAAGGCATATGGTCAGTGAGACTAAAGAACTCTTCTTCCATGGAAGATGTTAGCTCAAATGAGCAAAAGTCATTTTTGAGTTAACACTGTGGCTTCCATCATAAAGCCTCAGAGACATTCTTGAGCTAAGTAGAGCACAAGATTGGTATTGCTGCTTAGCTCATTACCCTAAATGTCTTTTACTTCACTATAAGCTGACTCCTCTTGCTTTCCTTTCCCTGACTTGTTGCTTGGACCTTGAGCCGCAAACTTAGGATGTCAATTATTTTAACACTGGCACAAGGATCATTTAAGAATTTTCAACGTAATGAAGCTTTTGAGGTTAGGGAAAGAAGAGCTATTTCCACATCTATCACAGATACAACAGTCTAATAACTTGCTGCTTATAATAAACCTTAGTTTGTAAGCTTAAAATACTGTTTCTGATCTGTATTTACACTCCTTATGTCATACTACAGCTGCTGCAGCCTGAAGTTAAAGGTAGGCCAGAAATATTGCCTTCCTGAGAAATAAGCCCTGTGATATTTTGCAGTGAGGGGATCTCTGCTGTGAGGCATGCTTCACAGAGAAGTGATATGCGTATAACAAGCTGGTTGTCTAGCTGCTACATACCACAGATTAGTTGTCATGCCTTGGTCAAAACAACCAAGTGTGAAATACTTTTCCCTTCCCTGATAAATACAACATGTCATAATAAAAACATAGGCTCCTTTCTGGCATTCTGAAGGTGGCTTCGATTATACATTTTTTTCTTAGTAGCTAGTCAGATAAAAATGAAGAATATTTGCGGTATCCTGTGACTAAAATTTGTACCAAGTTACATGAATTAAGAATACTACTCTCATTTCATCTGTCATAAGATAAAAAATGACCACAGATGAATACAAACCATTCATTTTTTATGGACTTTGTTCCATAGAGTTTCGTCTGTGTCGCCACATGCTGTAATTTGCATCTGGATATTTTTCAGCTGAAATAAAGTTAACATCACAAGTAACTAGGCAACTCCCCCTCATATTATGGGGGTTTGTGCTATTCTAGTACATATATAGAAAGTGCTGGGCTTGTGAATGATGATCGTAGGAGTACAATGGTAGCAGAAAGAGAGCTACCAGTTCTTTGGATTTCGCGAACGCGGCATTTCCTAATCCACCTTCAGAAACACTTGAAACTCTGCACATTTTACCCGGATTTTTAGAAATGTTAATAAAGCGCGTAACGGATCTGGGGGAGAACTCTCAAAGGTCACTTAAAGGACAAGCTTTGATGGGAACAAAAAATGTATAGTGCTAAAGAGACTGTTCACATGAGCTTAAAGAAAAAGTCCAAAACTTTATCTCATAGAAACACTGACATTTTGCCTCTCTTGGTACACTCTATGTGAAGCTGTAAGATTAGAACAAAACTCTGCCAGATATGAATCTGCAACAAGGAAGAAGTTAAACAAATTTTTCATAAGCAAGCAAAAAGAAAGGAAGAATCCAGAGGCTTATTTACAGTTCACTAATCAATTCTATATGTAACTTCTGACCCATTTTTATACTGAGTCTGGTATAACAGTCTCTAAAATGCCAAATATAGCTCAGGGTTTTTTTTCTTCTTTTTTCCTTTTTTTTTTGATCATTTTTTTGCTACAGTTCCCACACATACTCTGCTGTTCAATTACTGTCTAAATGTACATAAACTCCATAGCATCTACACAACGCAATAGGATAATGGTAACTTGGTTTGGGCAGCTTAAGAGTAATTGTCATTTCTTATCTACACAGTCATTTTCCAGGTTATTAAAAGGTGACAGTCACCAAGGAGTGCCCTGTAAAAACCTGCTTTGTCTATCACTGGTTGGAAGCCCTTTCAAATTAATGTCTGAGTGGTAATTGCAGTGGAGGACATAGATGAAGAAAGGTCTGTGGGAAGAGAGAGATATCTTTTAACAGACCAACCAGTATAGCTGGAAAAAGGAGATCAAGCTTTCAGGACACATGCCTTTTTCCTCAGGTCAGAAATAGTAGCAGAAAAATTAACTGCTAAATAAAAATCAAAGGAAGTTGATACTTATGGAGTAGCAAGAAATAAGATTCTCATTATTTCCTTCCCGCCCCGCTATACTTAATGGAGGTAAAAATAAGCAGCTCCAACACTAGCAACATCTTCCTGACTTCCCATCCTCTTTCTCCTATGTCTGTCATTAAACTCCAACTTAATTTTATGCAGCTTTTTTTTTTTTGGGGGGGGGGGCGAGGGGGACGGGGCTTCTTGCTATCTTGCAAGTAACTTCTGATACCTGTGGAGCAGAAGTATGCACCACAAGGGATCGCTTGAAAATCAACAGCAATGCTGAATTACCCATTTTAAGGGTAATGCATGCACGGAGATTGTATCAGCTGACTTCAAAAGGGAACAGAAAGGACAAAAGGACACTAAGTATGAAACAGCAAAGAGTTCTCAATGTGAAGGAAGGCTGACAGTATGGGTCAGGAGAAAGACTTCTCTACTTCCCTTTCATTCTGCTTCTCCATAGGCTTTGCTGCTTTGCCTTTTATACATACGTCAGTGTCTGTTGCTTGTTTCAATAGGCTGGTGAGGAACCATAGGCTGGGGAAGCTGAGGAGTTACCCACGTGCCAGGGTGGGGGCAGCCCGGGGGCAGAGCCGTCACAGTTGTTGGGCCTCATGAAACTGACTTTTGCATAAAGGATGATGAATGTGGAACTAACTATTTTCAGAACAAACTACAAAGCTCATCTTCAGCTTTTCACAAGCTCAAAGCTAAGCAACATGGTTGCTCTCTAACAGACTGTATTGCAACTCAAATTGTATTAACAGCTCTTCAAACAGCTAATCAAACTATTTCTCAAGAAGTTACGAAGGTGACCAGGAGGAAAGACAAGGAGTCAATATTAACTGATTAGTTCAGATGCAGCACTTGACCAACTAGCTAGACAGAATAGGCCCTACACACACTTATGAAGCAATCCCATGTGTACACTGCCTATAGAAATGCTCAGGATAAGTATCTCCATGCTCCATGGCAGAGTAGTAGGTTCAATTGCTTTTTGGGTGGTCCTGGCATTCTCTTTCCCCTCAGTTTTCTGTGCCAGCTCCCCTACTGGTTGGGGCCTCTACCAATGGGGACAAAGTGGCTCACTTGGCACCATTTGCTCATCATGTTTGTTATTTTCAGGAATACAGAAAAAGCCAAAGATCCTTTCTGAAAACCCTCACAACTTTCCTCAGAGTCATTTCAGTCAATTATGAGAATTCCTCAACCCAAGGACAAGAGTGTTTGCTCAGACACATGAGATGTACCAGTGGCCCTGAATGAAGGTGGCCAGTGCTGGAGTATTCTTTAGAAAATGAAGATCTAATAAAAAGATGTGTTTACTCCCAGCATATGTCTACCAAGTCCTTCGTTACTATTTCTGCTGGTGATATGAAGATGGTTAGCACATAAAAAGCAAGTCCCATTGCCTTTTCAAATTCTCATGTTGTGAGGGCATAAAATCCTTCCTGGACTGTAAAACTAATCTGGAAACCACTGTTGATGGTAAGAGAAAAGGTGGCATGAGAACCAATTAACATATGGAGGAGTCCATGAAATATGTAGCTTTAAAATAAAGACTTTTGGATTCAAAGAGAGACTTGTTAATGGAATGACATAGTTTAGTTGTTAAAAGAAATGAAACCTGACCTCTCACGAATGATGCTCAAGCCTGTCATTAGCCCCCAGATGTAATATATATGCTATAAGGTTGCAGCAAAAGCCTTGGAACAATATTTACTGCAAGTGAAATCTCATTGAGATGACAGGCATACCTGCCAGTGAGTCCTGTGAACAGAGCTACAGACTTGTTTCATTTCAAGGGATTTGTGGAGACTCCCAATGCTTTGCTGAGACATTCTGAAGGACTTCAGGCCAGGTTTTGAACAAATGCAGAGTGCTGTAACTTTCTGCCAGTATGAAAGGTACTTGCAGCACAACTGGAAACAGCATCTCCAAAATAAATGCTTTCCATTTCACTAAAAACAGCAGAGAGAGAAAAAATGTGCTACTTTGTATTAGTAGCAAGCACTGGGAAGTTGAGCATTTTAGGAGCATAATTTGACTATGTGAAATCATACAATTTGCAGAGATCTAATTTAAAGGAGATCATCCACTGAAATGAAACAATATCAATTTGACGTTTACCAGTTGCACACTAAAATTGACTATTACTTGGGAAAGTTCATTTTAACAAAATTAACCATCAACAGATTCCTATATTTAAAAGTTGTAGTGTGCAGATAACAATGTACACCTGTGAATTAAAGAGATGCAAGAACCATGTGTTTTGAATGAAAGTTACAGCAGCAGGCCAAAACAGATGACTTTTTTAAATAAAAAATATTCTATAGCTAAATATGTTTGTTAATTGAATTACGTTACTTTCTCCTTTTAAAATACATCTGGCTAAAATTAAACATGAAGTTATGATAATCTGTATGAAAGCTGAAATACATTGTGACTTGGTAAAATGCTTTATGCTCTGAAAAAGAGATAGGATTTAAGCATATTTGCTGCCAGTACTTTGAAGAAAGTTAGAGATTTAAAATAAAAGTCATTAGACTTTGAGCAGAGTTTGGTAAAGTGATAATCCAACTTTGGACAGCCTCAGCCTGCTCAGCAAGTAGAGAAACACCATTTTCTTCACTTCATCTTATTCAATTCAGGTCAATGAGATATTCTCAAAGTTGAGAAACTTGGGAATTCACAAGGAAACTCTGCTTTCCCTGACACCAAACAGGGGAGCTGGGAATCTAATAGTTTTGCCACCTGAACAAACATAGGCCTTTAAGTCAACAAATATTTACATCAAGACATTGGCTGCACATCTGTGCAGAATACCACCACCTCACCAGCTACTCGGCTAACCTTAGAGACAACCTTTCTGGTTCAGAATGCAGAATGCAGCTGAGGGATAACAAGTTTCTCTTTGCTTTCTCCCTAGACCAGGTTTCATATTACATTGCAGTAAAAAGCTTTGTGATAGTGCACTGTAATTTTCATGAAGAAATATAAATGAAGCAAAGAATACCCATAAGATATGTTACTAATCAAAATCTTTGAGGCTGTCAGTGATGATCTAGACTGTCCTCCATCATTTTCTCTTAGCCTTGGACTTCAGTCTTCCATCTCTCAGATGATACCAGAATGATTTGCCTCATGTATTTTGTTTATGGCTTTACTTATCTTTCAGGGTTATCAGAAATCTCCAGTTTGAGTGAAGAGCTGATGCCTAAAATCAGAGCCAAGTAGATTGCCACACATGTGCTTAGAACTAGTTAACACTTCTTCTGGATGCCATGAGGTCTTTGTAAGGCACCAAGACAAGGTGCCTTTTCCCTTGCACTCATTTGCTTGTGGTACTGGATTTCACTTGTGTGTTTTTATGCGGAGCTGCCACAGCTTGAATGAAAGCGCAAAGTCCATTAGTCCAAGCAGGTCTTCCAGTCTGAGGTTCATTCCACTCATGAGTACATATACATGATGTTTTACAACAGATATCAAATTGCATCTTCCATGACCCAGGCTGTGAGCCTGAGTATATTAAGCCCATCATCCTTAACTAGCTAATTAATAAATCACCTGCCCCATCAGAGAAGAAAAGATGGATGGAATGAACTTAAGTGCCCATTGCCAGTATTTATTTTTAATGGCTAAAATATTCAGATAACATGATGATGAATATAGATAAATGGCTAATGAATATTCCATATTTTATGACTTTAAAGAATACATACAGTGTAATACTACTTCTAGATATAAAAATAACCATTAACACTATTACTAGGACTACGTGTTACTGAAAGCATGTAATTTCATGAAGGCATGAAGCTTTCATTTGAATCTCGATATTTTTAAAGGTGTGCTTGGATTTTGTGGATTATTTAAAACACAGGTTTGTTTAGTATTGTAAGGAGATAGCAACATCTGAATTTCAAAGCTGAAAATCTAAAATGTATGAATGCTTCCCAAGCCTGCCATAAAAAAGCAAAGCTGAGAGCAAATGCAAGTATAGCTTGTACAAGGAAATTCCAGATTTGCTTTCTATTAATTATAAAGCAAATAAAATCTAATCAAACAGATTTTTAAAGACTGAAACAGATCACAGATATGTACAATTTATGTTCCTTGTGAAGCTGAATATATTTTCGTAGCTACATTCAAATGACAAGTAGCTTTGATTTTTCACCGAGAAGCAAATGACCATCTCTTGGAGAAAAAAAAACTCATATAATAATGAATAAGGAATAATAATATATATTGATATATATATATATATATATATATATATATATATATATTTTCCCCTGAGGTGAATAGCTCATGTGCATATCCTATCTGTTTGAATTGAATTGATTCAGTGTGGTTTCCTCAGAGCAGATTTAAAGCTGAGGAAATGTTAAGCTGACCCAGTTGTACAAGCCAGAAGTAATTAATTTTGATCAGCATAGCTTCAGCAAAGGAAGAGCTGTTAAATGAAATACTTTCAGCTCCTTCAGCTTATTCTGAGAAACCAAACGGAGTCACCCTGATAGAAGCAGCGTATTTTCAGCACTATTGAAACAGCATTGGTTGGGCATTCTGTTATGAATGTGAGTGAAACTGTCCTCAATATATATCAGACTTTAATGCATTAAGATCATCTCTCATTCATAATCATCAGCAAAAACAACATAGCTATCAATCAGAAATCCCCAGCAGAAGAGGGAGAAAGCTAAATAAAACCTCTTATTTATTCCCTTACAACTAGGAAAGGAACAATGGTTCTCAGACACTCAGAATGTCTCTGGAAAGATGACGCAGACAACAAAAATTCAAATTTTATTCCAAATAAACAATATGCCTTGTGAATGCTAAATTATATTAAGCAGTGACTTAATACAAATAAGAGTGCTCTGTGGAGAGTTATGTAAGCATCATACTACAGTTAGCCAACATTATTTTCCATTGAAAGTGTTCATAGGAATGAACACAATGGCTTACCACAATGGCTAGAGGCCAGGTACCAAAGTTATACTAATGTATCCAAGACAAGGAAATCCTAAATTTTCACTTCTCAGTACTGCCCATCACCACGTAACTTACTGACACCAGGTCTTTGGTTCCACAGCAGTGAGGTCACATCCACAATGATCGCTACCACACTTCACTTCCTTAGAAAAGGCTGTGATGGCCAGCAGAGATGTACGAAGCACAGGGCAAGCATACCAGGGCACTTTGGATTTTGCAAACTTTCTATAATCCAAAATAGCCTCTGTCTGTGGAGGCACATTAGCTAGACACTGATCAGAAACGAACTTGTGCTTCCCAGACAACTTCCTCACACATCCTCCATCCCTTCTCTGCTTCATCAGGCTGCAGAAAAGCATTTGGTGTTCTTTCTGAGATAGGGCATGCATAACATGCAGCCCTCTGACCAGCCCTTGTCTACAAGGATGTCCAGACACCATCAGCTCTGCAATCTGGTCTATATCTAAGTCCAGGAAGTGATTTCCTGTGGCAGTGCTGGATCTGAACCAGACCCAGGCAGCATATACTTGCCCATCACTGACAGGCTCTCCTCAGTGCTGGCAACTACTGCTGCTGCTGATTCCTTCCCAAATTATGAGCTACCCTGCATTTTCCTCTCCTTTTCTATATCTGCTGCCAAGATAAAACTCCTTTGTTTCTAGTCTGCCCTCTCTTGCTCTTCACTCCTTCAGCTTGTCTCAGTGTTGCTGCCTTTCAATTTCCCACGCCACTGAATACTTCCTTCGCTTTCTGCCATGGCTCTCCACTTTTCCTTTTCTGTATGTCTGAAGCATCCTCTCCACCTGCAAAGTTTTCTCTGTCTTCATGTCCTATTTCCTTTCACGGCTAATAGAATGTTTTATCTGTGGCAAAGCAGCACAAACACTCAAGCTGCCATATAAATTACATGGCCTGCCAACAAAAATAAAAGAAAAGAAAATACTGTGGCCCAAATAGTCACTGCTGAGGCTGCCAGAGCTTTCCTTCTTCTTTTATAGCTGCCTCAGATGCTGATTCTCATTTATACCCACTTGATTGACCTGTTGGCACTGCCAAAATGGTGTAATGTGTGTTTAGACATAAATCTGAGCCAGGCCGTAATTCTGCAGCACAATGCTGTACTCTAAACAGAGCTCTATTCACTTGAGGGCATTTGGGATAAGGAAGAGGGATACGCACAGGGAGGGATATGGCTGTGTGGCACCAGGCCCTTGCTATCACAGCTGCCCTTACACTCATCAAATGGTTGGGCCTGTTCTGGGCCAGCAGTCTCGCTCCGCACCCAGGACAGCCATAATCTCCCCTCCCCTTTTTGTTAATGGCACATTTGTATTTCAGCTACAGCAAAGGGCAGTAACAAGCAGCCGCTCTGTGGACATGTGCGTCTTGTTTTCTCCCTTTGAGCTTGCTACCACAGTCACTGCTGTCCCTGCCTCTCTATCTCTACCCTGAACATTTCCTCAGGCAAAAGCAGACATGCTTCCCGCATCCTGCAGCACCACGTTCTGGCACCATAGCAACACCGGTAACTTACATAACCAAATGAAATACTCCAGGCGACAGGCTTAATAAAACCCCCACACCCAGCAAACAGACCCCGAGCAAACAGCCCAGGCTTCTGATCAATACAAATGTGCTTGTAATTTATATTTCCATTGAAATGCAACACAGGAGAACGCGCAAAAGCAAAAATGCTATGCAAAAATGCTAAAATAAACTTTTAGTTTATTGCTATTAAAAATCATTCTAGACCCATCAACAACCCATCTCACAGGGTACAGGGCAAAGATCTTTGCCCCCGGATTGCCTCTGAGGCCAGTTCTGTAAGTTGCAGGAAAGAATCATATATTTGCATGAGGCCCTTGTATGAGGACCTCCACAGCTGAGATACCAAGGAATTCAGATTAATATTTCCCTAGATCTAAAAATCCCACAGGGTCTAGGAATGAAAGATTTCTCTAAGATCCAGTTTGGCATACCCTTTTGATGTGGATTACAATGCCATTCCTTATCTTTTCCGAATTCAAACTCCTCTTCCAGACCTCTTTCCTATGCAGCCGCTTATTTACCTGACATGGAGAGTCATTTAATTGGTTCCATAATAGAACAAATTAACCGTTACCTAAATGGTGTGTCACATTGTGTGTTGCATTTTAACACACAGGGAGAACTGCCACAGTTTCGCTACCGCGTGTAAAATTCTTATTTTACAAGTACTGCTTTTTGCCTCCCTCTCTCCCTCCCCCCACCCCTTGTACTCTCCACAGGTACCTTGCTATTCCTTTCCATGGCCATTTGGATATCTAGGTTTACAGGACATGCATCATGTATTTTTATCTTTGAGAGACATCTAGAAAGCTTCTGTATCCCCATGATTACTAATAACTAAAGGTCAAATAGCCCATCTTCCTGCAAATGAATCTTTCACACCTACTGTTGTCTTGTCCATTTCAGAACACAGTGTGAATCCTAAAAATAACCAGAAGTAAATGTCACCAGAGCAGAGACTTTTCCTACATAGGAAATCTATCAATGCAATAAACCTTGCTGTTAGTTTTTTACTGCAACTTTACCCTGCATTTTATCATCTTGTTCCCTCCATTTCTTTTCTAAATTGCTAAAAAAGCTTTCCTTCCATTTTTTTTTTTTTCTAAATTGCTAAATAATTCTTATGGCAGTTCTTCATATGGGCACATACTGAAGATGGGCCATTTGTATGAAGCTGTAATTACTGAGATTTTTCTCTGCAGAGGTTGCTCCTTCTGTGCTGGGGCAAAGACCGTGGTTGCAGCTCTACCAGAATGGGTTGGATCTGGGCTATGCCTTGAACTCCCAGCTGGCAATTACCACCTCCCAGCTGACACCCTTATCACAAGGGCTCCATTCCAGTCCAAAGTCAAAGAGATTAGTTTACCCATAGCTGGGAGGCAGTGTGAGTTAACCTGGCTGCCTCTGCACCAGAGGGATTAGGCTCTCCCACAAGATCAGAGGTAGAGGCGAGGCCGCTTTAGAGGATGGTCTCTCCCCTCCTGCTCCCTGCCTCTGAGCTGTTCCCTGCCACGTCTCGGCTCCAGTCTTGGTGCGATTTGCATAGGCTCCATCTGCTGTCTAGACAGCACCCAGGAGCTCACACTTGCCCAGCAGGGTGGTCTCTCTCCTAGGCCGTGGCTCCAAGAAATGCCCAGCACTCTGAAAGGGTGAGCAGCAGAGGAGCTTCGAAGCTGCACACGGCTGGTAAGTCAGAAATCCAGGGTGGATGCAAGTTGTGCTTAACTAACAAGGTTAATAAATGTGATGGGGAATAGTGTCACCTGTGCATATTGTGCCCTTTTTGTGTTGCTAAAGCTCTGCAAAATGGGAGGTTACTATAATAGTCACTGAAGTCTGTAATTTCAGCACTTAGCAAACAGCAAGCTAAGACTGCCAGAGGGCTTGTGATGGCTCACCAGTACCTGAGTAGGAATATCTCAGTGCTGAAGCTAAAGAGCACCTCAGCACTTCGTTGCATGCAAACAGCACTGCTGTGAGAGTACCATCACATCTACCTATCGCTTAGTCCAGGGTCAAACCTGGCCTCTGCAGGCCTGTCTGCATTTCACGGTGCTTCATGAGGCAGAAATTCCACAGAATCACAGAATGGTTAACGTTGGAAGGGACCTCTAGAGATCATCTAGTCCAACCCCCCTGCTCCAGCAGGGACACCTAGAGCACATGGCACAGGGTGGCATCCAGGTGGGTTTTGAAGAGAGACTCCACAACCCAACTGCCTAGAGAAAGAGACTCCACAGCCTCTCTGGGCAGCCTGTTCCAGGCCTCTGTCACCCTCACAGGAAAGAAGTTCTTCCTCATATGAAGATGGAACTTCCTATGTTTCAACTTACATCCGCTACCCCTCGTCCTGTTACGGGCCACCATGGAGAAGAGCCTAGCCCCATCCTCCCTACAATCACTCCTCAGATACTTGAACATGTTAATCAAATCTCCTCTCAACCTTCTCTTCTCCAGACTAAGCAGACCCAGCTTGCTTAGTCTTTCCTCATAAGATAGATGCTCCAGTCCCTTAATCATCTTCATGGCTCTCTGCTGGACCCTCTCCAGAAGCTCCATGTCCTTCTTCTACCGAGGAGCCCAGACCTGCATTCAATACTGCAGGTGCAGCCTCACCAGAGCTGAGTAGAGGAGGAGAATCACCTCCCTTGACCTGCTGGCAACGCTCCTGCTGATGCAGGCCAGGATCCCATTGGCCTGGTTGGCCACGAGGGCACACTGCTGACTCAATGTAACTTGTTGTCAACCAGGACTCCCAAATCGCTCTCTGCAGAGCTGCTTTCCAGGAAGTCAACCCCTAATCTGTCCTGGTGCCTGGGCTTATTCCTCCCCAGGTGCAGGACCCTGAACTTGTCCTTGTTGAACCTCATGAGGGTCCTCTCTGCCCAACTCTCCATCCTGTCTAGGTCTCTCTGAATGGCAGCACAGCCCTTGGGAGTGTCGGCTACTCCTCCCAGTTTGGTGTCATCTGCAAACCTGCTGAGGGTGCACGCTGTGCCCTCATCCAAGTCATTGATGAACAAGTGGAAGAGCACCAGGCCCAGTACTCACCCACTGGCCACAGGCCTCCAACTAAACTCGGCCCCATTTATCACCACCCTCTGGGCTCTGCCATTCTGCCAGTCCTCAATCCGCTTCACTGTCTACTCGTCCAGTCCACACTTCCTGAGCTTCTCAATGAGGATGTTATGGGAGACTGCTCCGAAAACCTTGCTGAAGTCAAGGTAGACAACATCCACAGCTCTCCCCATGTCCATCCAACCAGTCACCTCCTCGTAGAAGGCTATCAGGTTCGTCAGACACCACTTCCCCTAGTGAATCCATGCTGACTACTCCCGATCACCTTCTTTTCCTTGACATACCTAGGATGAGCTGCTCCATCACCTTTACAGGGAGATTCCCAAACTAACATCAAACAAAACAACAAGAAGTGAGAGCAGTAGAATCATTTCATCATTTTAAGCCAGGTACAAAAAGTAGTGCTATTTCCAGTCTTCCTTTTGGAAACTTAACCAAGTTAACTTAACCAAGATCTTATCCCTGGCCTGAACTGCCACGTACATGGAGCAGCTCAGTGAGGGCTCACTGCATAATTGCTTGAGCAGCTTCCACCGCACCGAGCAGACCTGCCTCAAATACTGTTGGTAGTAACAGCCAGTAAACGTTGCCACCTTAGTGAAGGCCCATGTACCTCTTGCATCCGAGGGAAGGAGAGGTTACCTCAGTAGTAGATGCATGAAGAAGAACAACATCAAACAGCACATCAGATCCTATGAGACTGTTGATGCAGTGATACCAATCACTGTCATAACTCTGTTACCTGTAACATCACACATTTAACTTAATGCTGTTCCTACTGGCTAAATGGCAAAACCTTCCTTTCAATCAATGGGAATAAATAAATAAATAAATGCTAAAAACAAACCCAAACCCACAAGCCCCTAAATTCTACTCGCAACTGGGATAAATATGGAGGACCCTGGTGAGTGGAGCAGGAGAAAGGACCTCGCACATAATTGCTTAAGAGAGTTCAGCTGTGCTGCAGGGAGGTTAATTCTGCCTGTGAGATAACAGGTTTAACTAAGTCCTGAAAGATCCTCCACTGATGCCAGTGCTACTAAGTCCAGTCTAGTGAGAAAGCAGCAATCATTGTGGTAGTCGGCTAAACGTGAATAATACACGGTTTTAGTTTTAGTTGCAACAACCATATCCTTAACTTCCTGAGCTAAAGTATAACTATTTTTTTTTTAAGCAATGCTTTATTCTCTGTTTTCTGTAGTGACATTAGTTCATGCTAAGGGTTTCTGGACCTTACTAGAGAGACTCAGGGCTGGGTGCCCACTGCTGACAGAATGAGTCATGTATGAAGGACAAACCTTTATGCTTGCTTCTGTTTTGGTGCTTCAGGAAGCAGACTGCACCATCAGCTTATCACTGCGGGGCATTTAGCAGGATGGTAGGTTTAAGGCCCTTCAGATGGAATAGCCTAGCAACATCAGGTACTAAGGAAAGGATTATTTCTCCTTCACCTCAAAGAAAAATCCATGCCTGATTCCTTGAGCAATGTGCCCTTTCCCCCTGCAATGCCAGCTGCATGCTGTGTCAAGTACGGTAACATGCAACGTTCCCTTCTGACAGTAAGAGCACCAACATCCCTAAAAAGTTTGCAATGGACTTTTAAACTCCACACCAGACTGATAAACTATACCACAGATTAAAAACATGCTCAGCCTTCACCGTGTGTCAACAGGTGGAAGATTTTATTGTTTCCAGACCTTCCTCACGATGGTGAGCAGTGATAATGATTCCATGGCAGAGATACAGCCGCACAGAGAGACGCTACATTTGTGAGTCATTCACAGCAGCGGAGTTAGCTGAGGCACAGCCTGGATAAAGGGATTAGCAAGCCAAGACAGACACATACATGCCTTAGGAGTACACACACGTGTGTGAGCTCATTAGGTGTCAAAATAGATAATTAGGATTACACTGTATTAAGAAGATCAAGCAGGACTCCGGGCACATTCACATGGCAGCTGCATTGGTAAACTCACCGCAGCACCTACAGAAGACTTTTGTCTCTATCCTTGTCTCCACCTCGTACTCCATTTAGCACTGAAAAGTCACAACAAGAGAAATAGAAAAAAACAGAAACTTGATCAAAATAATTTGCTTAAATACATTTCTAAATATTATAGAAATATTTCGAGACTATTACAGTATATTAATGCAGAACTAGATAAGATAATTTTATGCATTTCCCCTTCTCCACTTTCGAAAAGCCAGCATGATAAAACTTTCTTTCCTTCTTTTCTTCCATCCCAGAACAGATTTTTCTAAAAATAATTTTATGTTTGAAGGGGGTGGGAACAAATGTGACCGAGGGGTCACATATCCCTTATAACAACTGCAGACTGGAATCACTAACCATGCAAAGCAAATTCTCAAGCAGGGAAAAGCAATATGCATCAGAACACTCTCTTTTTTGACACAAACACCAAATGGCATCCACTGGGGGACATCACTCAAAAATCTGTGTTTCGTTTTCACTATTCTTTGTGTATGCCTGCCCATTGCTTTAATTGCACTTTGGACTGGAATAAGACTTTCCCTCCATTTTTTCTACAGTTCTCTTGTATAAAAATCCCCTTTATGATAAACTACGCTGTTGTATCACCCTTGGTGTATTTTCATCTGATAATTAGGAGTAGGGCAATGGAGCTGAGGCTCTATATCTCTGTAAGGATATTAACATCATACAACAAAATAATTGTTGTAAATTGGTCAATCAAAAATGTTTGAAAAGTAACACTGATCTCAGCTGAGTTGAAATATAACCTTTCCAGAGTGTTTTGGCTAAACGGAAGATAAAGAAAATTTAATCCTGTACATTTTTATTTGGTCAACCCAAAATATTCTACCCAGCTTGAAGACAAAAAAATCTGTTTTATTTGGGGTAATTTTTTTAACTTGTTTTTGATAATCGATACAACTTTGTGAACAGAAATGGCATTCTGAAGAGTTGAAAGCTTTGTCAAAAATGTTATGGAAAAACACTAGCATCTAAAAATAAATATTTTACTTAAAAGCCCTTAATCTATTACTTTTTTAAATGATTTGTAAATAGTTTGTCTCTAAAATTTCAGGGGATTTCTCATTACTGTGTTCAGCTGTATTTCAGTGATGCTGTGATAGAAGCAGCAACCGCCATAGATGCTGCCTGTGTGGAGGAAGAACTGAGAATCTGAATAAAATCAAACGAGATCTGAATTCAGTAATGCTCTGTAGTGAATCGCAGAACATGAGAATACGTGCTTTCTTCTACCAATTTTAAGAAGGCATGATGGTGTTATTTCATGTATATATTGTGTGCTCTTAAATAAATACTCATAAAGCTTTCACAATCCCCCTATCATGCATTCCTTCTGCGTGCTGCCTGTGCCGGAGAGGCGTGCAATGTCAGTACCAGTTGGGAGTGTATGGCTGTTGGTGCCTCTAGCACAAAACAATCTCATTAACTTTTCATGCTCGTAGAAAGCTGCTCTGCACCCGCATATTTTCCTTAACATGAACAAATCTAGCATTTCTGATTCTAATCAGAAACAACAAGAAGAGACAAGTTTTCTTCCTTCTGAAGCAGGAGGCATGCAAATACAGCCTCTCGAGACACTCTGGGGATGTGCAACAAAGCTCCTATCCTTCCATCATTCCATCTGATGCCTGATATAGGTTGTAGCCCACAGACTTGAGCCTGTGAGATTGTTTGTATTTTCTTCCATTTATATGGATAAAAACTGGGAAGGACTCCACTGAGCAAATGTAGTTACAATGGTGTAACTGAGAGAACTATGCCCTTGACCCTCATGCTGACCCATATCCCCAGTGGGGAGAAAAATGGTGGACTGTACTATTGTGACACACTTTTTATCACCATTTCTAATTTACTCCTATTATTCTCCACCAAATAACTGAAAAAAAAGGCAAAGTTGGTCAACTGAAAGCTTTCCCAATAGCAGCGCAAGACTGCATCCACATATACAAATGTTACGTACTCCCCTTTCCTTGCAGAAAATGTAGAGGTATATCCCAGCAAAGGCAAAACTGAATGCAAACCTGCCCAACAACAGGAAGCTTCAGTGTTTGCCCATGATAGAGATTGCATGGTGATGGTCTGCAGTATGGGAGAGGAACACATCCCATCACAACAGCTTAATGTGGTCGTGGCAGGTGAGGGAGGGAGGCAGGGCCCGTGAAAGCAGCCTTTTTAAAATGTCACTGAGTAGGTTTCAGCTGAAGTGCATAAAAATAATTTAATTCCACTCCTACTCTAAGAGGATGGCATATATTGTTCTTTCTCTTCATCTATTTCCCCTGAAAGCTTTCTGCACCCAATTGTATTAATGACTGTAGAACTGATGATGACGCATATTAGATCAATATGGATGCATGCAGAATTAGGTCATGCTAATGGAGAGCAGCCCCAGCCATTCAAAAAGCACTCTGCCAAATGAGAGGCACTGAGCCCAGCACTTGTCCCCTGCTTTCATTTTTCTTATACGATATGCATGAGGATGGAATACGACAGGCTAACAATGCATTTCGTAAAGCCAGAAATTTGCTGGGAGTGTGAGTTTAAAACATGGGTACCAAGCTACAAATACTTGGTGCCTCTAATGGCTACATAGGAGCTATTCTTCCCAGGTAAGAGGGAGGCAATTTGGGAAGATGAACCAAATGATATGGTCAGACCTTTTCAGTGAGAAAAAAAGAAGGCAGAAGGGAAAGACTGAAGCCAAAGGAGTCTGTCCAGCCAAAGGATTTACTGTCACATCCAGTCCACTGCTCACCGGAGAGCTGGATAGGACAAACAGAGTAGTTCCATGGCATCCCCTAGACCCTCAGAGAAAACTCTTCCGGGTCTTTCTGCCATAAGATTGTTCCCAGGTGCTGCCAGCTGTCCAGGGATTTACTGCATCATGAATCCAGGACAGGATACCAGCAGGGGACTTGCGTAAGTGTCAACATATCCTTTCGGGATAATCAGTTTTGTAAGCAGTATGCATGGGAGAGCAATAGGGAACAAGTACAAAAAATGGATCTCAAAGCTGAATATTCTTGCACACTTACACAGCCCATGCTTTTCTCTAGATGAAGTACAGAGGATTAGACATTGAAGAAAGAGATACTCCAGACAGCCATCTCAGAGCAGAGCAATGAGGAACAGACATGGGTTGGACACTAGGTCTGAGGTGAACCTAATTACCTCACGATACTTCTATGCCAGTAAACCAGCATGCCAGGCAGCGGGCCAACTATTTCTGAGTGAGCTGGAAAAGGCATGTTCCTGGACTTTGCTTCCAAGAGTGACACCATAAACCCCAGGAGGAGAGGAAGAAATCTTGTGCTGAAGTTATGGTAAAACCAACACCACCACAAATACAGCCAGTATTACGGCATGCCAAGCCACTTCGCATTGCCACGGCCACCTCCTTGTATCCCACAGTAACGTTACTGGAGAAGAGTAGGTAAATTAGAGCATTGCTGATACCCATGAGCGAAAGGATCTTAATGGGGCAGCAGAAATTATGCATTTCTAGTGCCCTGACTATGATGTCATAAGAAACTGCATAGATGATGAGTGAAGAATGTCCGAGTGTTTGGGACCTCCACTGTGTCTAAGCTGTCAGCAACACAGAACAAATCTGAAGTTGATAAGAACCACAAGGCCACCAGGAGTTCATCACCTGTTCAGGCCCTGAAGTATGGTCTTGTGGAACTAAATAACCAAATTTCAAAGTCTTTATTACTCTGCTAAAATACTAATTGCTAGGATAATATTTAGACTACTGTATTATCTATTATTTAAAGCGAGACAGTTTTCCTGATGCTAAGAATTAGAACATAAACTGGATTTTGGTGTATGATGAGTAGATGGTTTCAGCAGAGGCATGCAAGCCATCAGGACAAACAACAAAACATTCCTGCCTGTCTGGACTGAGAAACAGAGCCCATGGCCATATTAAGTGGTTAGTAACTGCAATTTGGTTCTAAAAAAGCGTGTACTAAGAAAGAATGAGGGGGCTGGGATTTTTCATTTAAAAATAGATCTTTTCCCCATTTGCAGGTCGGTCTCATTTTGCAGTAGCTATATTCTGCACCAACATGTGGTCGACCAAAGATTAAATCTCAAATTCCCAGACACTGGGTTAGAAGAGGCCAAGAATGTCACAGGAGTGACAAGCTTAGTGTCAGGGGATGAGGATTTGGTTGCCATACTTTTCAGCACCTCTTGTTACTTGAGCCTTCCAACAACCTTGACACTCATAACTGAAGTGGCCAATTCCCACCTCTCTCTTTCCTAGTAATCAACTCCTGGTAGGCAGCATAGCTAAAAAGAGCCAAGGAGTTTTTACAAATGGCTGTGGCTCACACCCTCCCACTGGCAATGTTAATGTCACCCTTTGCTTTTTATAAAGTGGTCAGGACTTCATCAGAGTGGATGCAGACACAGACTTGGACACAGCAAAGTATCAGAATAAACACTACAATTATCAGCCAGAATTCAAATATGTGCCAGGTAGTCATTCAACTGCTTCATGAAATGAACACTTTGTTTTAAATTCCTTCCCAGCATATTTGTCTGAACTCCTTTTGACTGCAGAGAAAATGATATGTATGTTTTTGAGGCCAGGATTTTGCCTGAGGCTAGCAAATACAACCTAGGTGCATAGAAATGTAAGAAAGATGAAAGAGGTACAGCTACACAGTGGTGTGAAGGGCATTTCTATGACATCCTGTAGTCCATGTACGCTCTCTAGACATCTGATTTGAACCCCAGCCCAGAGTATGACAACAGGCTGCTCTCAAAAGGATGTGGCACAGGTGAGACCTGAGCTCTCCTAGAGACCCTGAACACTGTAATTACATTGGTGGGAGCTTACGCAAAGTTCCTGATGCTTCCATGATGTCAAAGTGTACTGAATACATGTGGACATAGGAATTCTGTTGTTCTCCTAGATGTTTCCAGTAGAACTCCACACCAACAGGGAAGACACAACCCTCTAAATTGTTTCAGGCATCTGCTCCACTTTTTGAAATACCATTAAAGAATCTATTTCTTGAGTCGTGTTATATCCACATGCTTCATCCTTGCATAGAATTTAAACTTAATGTTTTTCGTTGTTCCTTATGGAGCCAGAAAATTCCAAACTCACCTATTTTTATCTGCCACTCCAGCAAAATGGAATGTTATCTGGGTTCAGTTCTGGGGTTTCTGATTTGTTCTTTATGTTCAGAAGCAAAGGGCTGAGATATGCACTGGCTAAGAGCCTACTTCAAACCACTTCAGCTGAAAACCAATTTCAATTCTGGAAAAGGAATGCAGGATATTTTTCAAGTATTTTTTTTTACTGGATTGACATACTCTAGAACGTCTGGAGAAAAGAAAGCCAGCTTCAAATCTCATGGAAATTGGTAAAGGCATGTGCCCAGGGCATTTCAGCTTTGCCAGACTTTCATACCTTTTACTTTTACCATCCAAATGCAAGAGCAGAAAATAATAGTTAATTTCACTAACATCTCTGAGTGGGAATGCCATTTTTTTTAAAAAAAAAAAAAAAAAAACTTGTCTATCACCTCAGTAAGTGATCAACAATGTCTTGGAAAGTCACACCTCCAGAGGCTGCAGTAATATTCTCCTCTCCTCATCCTCAGAGGCTGAACCTCACCTTTGAGACCAGTGGTTTTTCCCAGACCCTTGTACAGACATAAGCACTAGTGCATCAAGGTTTTTCTGTTGATACTCTCCTGTCTTCTACCACCACTCCAACATGCACTGCTCATGCTAGTGCTGAGCTCCGGATCTCACCTCTGTGCTCAGCAGTGCCCAGGGCTGTTGGTTTCCAACAAGGCTCTGTGTATTGTAGCTAAGAATTCAGATTATTGCCAGCATTGGGTTTGCACGGGTATCATATGCCAGCACTTGGGATGCTCTGACTTCTACTGAAGACTGCAAAGTGCATTAAAACACCTCTGATACTTCCCTGTAGCAAGTCATAGCATTGCACTGGCTAGATTTGAACCTCCATTTGCAAGCAGCATTGCCAACAGAAGTTAAATTTCCCAGGTGTTACAGTTGCTACCATAAGGCCTGAACTAAAGATGGTAGTAGAAAACTTCTCATTAAATTTGGCATTAATTACCTCAAAATTTAAGGAATCACTTTCTTTAACTGCCACATAGTCTGTCACTGTTCTTGTATTGACAATGCACTGATTGCTACAGAAGTGACCAGTACACCTCCACGCATCTCCACTCTGTGCTTTTATTCATCCATGAATTGTCTGTAAACAAACCTCGATTTCTGCACACTCATGCTTTGGTTCGGAATTCTTCACTGTTTGTTCCCATGGCTGTTGTCTTTTATGTATTGACATTTATTTGTTGTGTACACCTTTGTGTGATAGATAGCTGCCATTAAAATCACAGGCTGCTTTGGTTTCACAGGTAGGTCATGTTCATTGATAATAATGAATAATAATAACAATAATGCATCATAATTTCAATACAAATTCTCTTGATTAGGAACCTGAATAAATTTCCCTGATAGAACATTAATGGAAAGTGAGTAGAAAAGGTATATAAACTAAGTTGAACTATCCATTAACAATTTTAAATACTATCTATGAGCATATTTTTATCTATTTTTGACCTATGAGCATATTCAAATGTGTATTTGGTCTGAACTTCCATCTAAAATATTCAGGAAATAATAAAGTAGTCTTTTACATTTTTAATGAATATAATAATAACTAGTATAAGTCTCTAGTTCTGAATATCAAGGAAATATAAAAATGACAATCCATTTATGTCACCTGTGACTTTCTGTTCTAATGGCATTTATTTTTTTCTATTCCTAGGTCATGGCTGACTTCTGATCATATGGAGAAGAAGACGTGTCAGGAGTATTTCAGGGTATACTAAAAGTAAGGGGAAAAAATATGCAGTCCTGCATAGTTTAATAAGGTTGATGTGCACGTGAATATCCACTGGCTTAATAGCTTTAACTAAAAGCTGAGCATCATAGTTCCTTTTGTCTCGTGTGCTGACTTGCCCTTTTGCATAGTTTTACTGAAGTTGCATTAAGTTTTGTATTTCAGCACATTCCCACTGAGTATTAAAAAAATGGAGAGGTGCCATGTGAAGATATCCAATATACAGATAGAGCTGGGCAAAACTTTTTTCTGGACAAAATGTTTCAGGTAAATAACACTGATTAAATGACACCCATTCTTCTGAGCTGTTTAAGAAAAAAAAAAGAAAGAAAAAAGAAAAAAAAAACAGTTCTGGTATATTTTGATTTTTAAATCAAAGCAATATTTCATTTGGACTCATTTTCAAAATTATGAAAGAATTAACTGGTAAACAAGCAATCCCTCCCCAAACCTCAAACTTGTTTCAAAAATTATTATTTTTCCAAATTTTTATTTGGGTGAACATTTCACTTCAGGTTGATAAAAATGAACTCTTCTTTTTTTCTCCTATAGATCCCCCAGTAAAGCCTCCAAATCAATTATTTGCCCTGCTCTAGGTACAACAGTCTAGTGAGGTGCATTTCTCTGGCAAAAACACCACCACTTGTGTTTGTGTGCAAGTGTCAAACTCCTGGGTTATTTTCAGAGGGGTGAATAGCACGCTTTCAAGTGACTGGTCTTCCAAGAACTCTCTGCTTTCTTGTACTTATCAAGCATCAGTAGTTTTGCTTTCACATTGAAAATTTGCAAAGATAAAACTCATGGAATTGTGCAAGAGTGATGCTCATATGAGGCCAGAAAGAATTTGGATAGCAGGTTTTGTACCTACAGCAATGAAAATATGAAGGCCTTGGTGGCTTTATGGGGATAAGGAATCTTTCTCTTTTATTCTACTGTTTTTAGTTCTGGATGCAGCTTTGCACAACATAAAAGGTAAATGCAAGAATTTGCAAATAAAATTTGTGGGAATTATAATAGCAGTTGAAATAAATATCATGGACATTTGAGTGCCTGAAGCAAGAGATGTACCAACATTTCACTTACACAAAATCCTTGTTCCCTGTCAGATGGTAAGGAGAGATATGAATGCTTTCCTCCTCTAAGAACCAAGACAAATCCCTGCACAATTATACCTATCCGTCATGTCATGGGCCTACACAAGGCCCTTCCATTTCGCTGGGGCATTGCAGGGAGTTCACGAAGAGTCAAGGGGGAAATACTACCTATATGTGCCAGCCACAAAGTCAGCATTTGTAAGAGGTGAGTCACTTCTTTGTGAGAGGTGAGAAGAGGTGAACATTCATAAGATGTGAGAAAGGTCTGGACATTTTCCAAAGTCATCTTTTCTTGAAAGAGCATTGCTTATAATGCTTTGAGTATTACCCTCTTCGTGGCAGAGCAATCCTGAATGTACTGTACTTTGTCTAACGAGAGAACATTGCAGAACTGAGTGGGATATTAAAGGCAGAAGGAAAAAGAGAAGTCCGGATGGATGTTCTGCTATTCAGTGCAAATGATGGCAAAAGTCCAGTCCTGCTGGATTCAAAGCCAAATGATTTTCCCAGTGCAATAGAAAAGAAAGGGCTGCACACAACTACGGACTGTAACACAATATTCTGGACAAAACTGTCTTCATGTTCCCAAAGTACAGTTCTCTTTTGCCAAGCACAGGACAATCACTTAATCATTGCTAATGAAAGCTGTAGAAAATCATTCTCACTGCATACTAAGTGTTTTGCACCCGTACTGAGTAAATAATATGCAGCCAACAAAATAAAACGTCTGTCACGTCTCCCTAGGACCTCCCTGAATCCTCTCTCAAATGTCTAACAAAGTTAGAGCTGCTTAAAGAATAATTCTTTTCTATCTTAAGCTCCAGAGAAGAAAGATTAGATTTATTGTTTCTGGCAATGACTTCATCTACAAAGCTATAAAAAGATGGTAGTTTTACCCATGGATTGTGTTTGACCTATCGCTTGAAGCTACTTTACAACATGGTCTTGATTCCCGTAAGCCCAGGCAACATCTGCAAGGCACTGCCAAAGAAATAACAGTGCCCCCTCCTCCTGACCTTTCTTTTTTTTTTTTTTTTTCCTTCTTCAAAGATAGGTGAATTCAAGCCGTTTTTTTTTTTTTTTTTTTTTTTTTTTTAAGTATTCATGAGAGTTAATGGAAAAAGGTGTACAAGCAACCTAAATCCCGCTTTTTGGGGTTCTGTAGTTACGGAACCTGAGAAAGGTAGGTCAAAGTTACACCTGGCTCCTGCTCGTTGGGGAAGCAATACTCTCTTCAGCACAGTGGATAATCCACTACAGGGTCTGAGCTCTGCCACCTTGTATCCAACTGACACACGTGGTGGCATGGCTCTACCACCAGGATATTTCACCTAAAGGGCACCTTCGTGTTTGCATCTTTCTGTGCGCTCAGGGCGACACGCAATGTTTCACACAAGAATCTTACAATTCTCGTGGTTCATTAAAAAAAATTCTCATGGTTCTCATTAAAAAAAGCAAAAAATAATAAAGCAGCTCTATAGCTTCAGCTTCATAATTCCATATATTTGGTGTGCATAAAACAAAATGAAGAGGACACCAAGTCCCACATGAAATGTTAACAACCTAGGCCTGAAATGGCAAACACCATTTAAGTGGTGGACATGTTTGGTCGGCTCTCTCACACTGGGAAAGATTCACTGCTCTGTGCTAGCAAAGCAGCACCATAATGGAAATAATTCAAAGAGAAGTAGTTAGAGTAATTGTTAGCGGGTTAAAAATGATGATGTTTGAGGTGAACTGCGAATAACTGGATGTGGGTATGCCAGACAAATGATAGTTAAGTGCCTCAGGGACCGTAGGCCGCAGCAGCCCTTGCTTCACTGTGGGAAAGGGTGAAGCATGTGCTTCCCCAAGCCAGCCCAGCTCTGCTGCACAGCCACTTGGGCTCTTGCCCACGTTCTTCTCCCAGGAGCTTAAACTGGGAACTGCCCTGAAAAAACACCATGGAAGTAGGATGATACCAACAGTGTCTGCAAAGAATGACCGAGGAAAGGACCCTCGCTCTTCTGGCTCTCATGCCCAGGCTTGTGCAGAGGAGTCAGTGTCCAACACTAGTCTTCACTACTGGCCACAGAGACCTCACACAGAAATATATAATTACTGTCCTTTTTTTGATCAAGGGCCTTCAGTAGTTGAATGATGTTTCTTCTTTTCCCCCTCTTCCTACTTTTTTTGTTTGCTTTTCTTTTTGTGAATTAATGCTAGATTTATTGCCTTAGGTGAGACTTTCAAAGCACTCATGGCTGGCCTATTCCTGCTCCTGTTGAACCACTGGGAGTTTTGCCAGTGCTTTTAATGAGAAGAGAATTAGACCAGTGCTGTGAGCTTTGAAGCCCCCGCTTTGTGTGTGCGCATGTGAAGGTGGAGAACAGGGTGCAGATAAAATGAGAACCAGTCTAAACTTGGATGCAGCAAGGGAAAATAATGCAAACAAAACCTTTCTTGTGGTTCCAAGGAATCTCTTCAGCCATTTTTGTTCCATTCCCCAAAAGCACCAGCCTGCTCCTATAATCAGCACCCTGTTTTGTGGGCTTCGTTCTGTGGGGCTACTTTGTGCTTTAATGCTGATTTCATTTACCTTTTGAGGATAGCTGCTTTTCATTTAGAAAAAAGGCACAAAGACTTTTTTTTTTCCCAAGTGCACTAATGAATATTTTGCTAGTAATCCACCGCCGCTCAAGAATTTTAAGACCAGAAGGGACCCTCATAGTTAGCTAGTTGTATGACTTCAGCACAATGTACTTTGTAGCCTGCAAGACAGTATTTTATATATTCACCCACAACTTCATTTTGAGTTGTAACAACATACAGAATATCAGTTTGTATTGTGCGTGCCTGTTCAAGGCTATGCCTATGTATTAGGGGAATGCACATATAATCTACATGGGCTGAGCGTGCCATGCCACAGCAGGAAAGCATTGCCCAGAATAAAGCAGGCAGGCAGTTCAGAGGATGAGATAAACTGAAACAGTTTTTGTGGTTGTCATTATTCTGAGTTTCAGTAATATTTTCTTTTTGCCCTTAGATGTACAAAATGTATTGATTTCAACTGACATTACCTATCAAAATTGCTAGATTAAACAAAAATTATCATCATTGGCAAAAAAAATCTTTCTTAAAATCATTTTCCTCATCTATATCCAAGAGCAATACTAAGAACAGCATTTATTCAGAATAGGTTGCTACATTGCTCTGATTTAGGCATTGGCAAGAAAGATGATAAACAGGTTTCAACTTGCTTAAAACACTTTTGCCAGTGTTAGCAATTCATGCAAGAAAGCAATGACAGATTTTACAGATCGTGGAGTTTTTCATAAGATATCAAAGGGAGATGATTCTAAGATCTTAGTGTTTTAAAAGCCCTAGAGAATCTTTGCTAAAAAAACAGCAAAAGACCTAAATGTTGGGATAAGAAACCTCTGAACTCTGATCCTGGTTCTATTGTCAGATGGTCTGTGGCCTTCTTAGAATGGCCAAGTCTTATGATATCTCAGTTAATTTCCTAAAGCCTTTGCTGTTAGAGTCAAGTGATCTGGTAAGAAATACAGCTTTTAGGCTACCAGAATAAAAAGCATGGCCTTACAGTTGTGGAGAATATCTTCCAAACAAACTCTCTAGGCTCAATATTATATAAGGAGTTAAAAAACTTTCTATTTTTTTCAACTCACAGTGAGGGTGTGCAGTAGAGCTGGAGTATCATTTGCACATATTTAGGCAAATCACAGCTCATACTCAGTTTCCTGTACTTACAGACAAGTATTCACCTTTTAAAAGACATTAAACAATGAAAACCAATCGCTGCCTCAGAAAATATTTGAGGGTAAAGCATTACCGTGTTAGTAGGTATGTATCACTCTGTTTGATGAGTTTGTATATTCTTATACTCCTACTCATTTTTTTTCTGGGTCAAAGGAGTCGTGAAGAATATGTTATGCTGGAGTGGCTTTTTCTAGACTGAAATTCTAAGTAAGCATATCATGCCCTGGAATGTAAAAATGCAGTGTGAAGAGACATCAGAGGGTGCAAAGTCTGAAGGGACAGCACTGGAGGATGGTGTACTGTAGGGCAATGTCTCTATTGCCTCTTTTGGGAATGGTCCCAAAGTGACTTGTTGCAAGAAGCAAGAGTAGCTTTGCCTTGGAGCCTGTCTCAAACAGAGCAAAGTAGCCAATTAATAATCAATCTGTGTGAGCAACCAAAAGTCTTGTTTGCTCTTGTTTGCTTCCTGAACCCCTTTAGCAGTGTCCATATAGTCAATGTGGCTATTGTTACAAGTTTTGGGAAAAATATTTAATTAAAAATTACATCGTGCTCTGGTACTGTATAGAATTATGCTAGTGTTATATAAAATAAGAAAAATAATAGTTTCTAAAAATTGTTCTTAGAATTATTCTTAAAGATATTTGATTATCAGGACCATTCTCAGCTCTAATTTGAAGATAACTTCTCTGGCTTCTAACTTCATTCAAGAGGCTGAAGGCTATTTCTTCTCATTTGAAAGTGTTTCCTACTCTATTTTAAAATCATGTTTTCATTTCTGCTTTAAATGTAATATTTGGCTGTATTCCTTTAAAGATTTTTTTTAATGTGCTGTTACTGCAAGGGCTTTGAATGAGCCTCTGAAAACCACTGAACAACAAAGTTGTTGTTGCTATTGCTGCTTGATCTTTCTGGGAGGCCAGTCCCACACAAACCTCCTTCTCTCTCCAGAATACTGCATATTGTAAATACAACAACAACTTTCAGTTTAGTCAGAGGAGAAAAATGCAGTAGCTTTCTCTTCTTTCGGATTGTGAATCCATTTTTTGTTTCATGAATACCAATTTCAATAGCTGCACAGCCATTTACATTAACCAAAAGGCTTCAGATATAACAAAAAGCATGAGTGACAGGGATTATATTTCAAATTTGCCATTCTGGGATTGAACAGAGCATGATATTTGTACATGTTCCTAGATTTTCATTTCTTTGTATGCTTTTAGAGCTCTTCGTGTGCTCTAATCACAGGTATTTACTTGATAAATTATGTGCTAAGGTGATTCTTATCACGTAGCAAGAAGATGCATGCTTTCAATCCGAGTCAGTGAACTCTGACATTGATCTGATATTGTGATAGCCCTAAACCTATTCATCTGACTGAACAGAAAGAAAGAGAAAGGAAAATTAAAAGAAAAGGAAAGAACAATATTATTCATGTTTTATCTGCTAACCAGATCTATACAGAAAATTATTCTCCCATTCCATATGAGTTTTTGAGACTTCACAACTTTCTCCCATGCAGAACTGGGAGGAGGAGTTGAAAGGTAGAAAAAGTTCATAAACTCATATATTGAAGGAAAAACAAAATCGGAGCAGATGAACTGAAACTTTTATTTAATCATGTAAGAAACCCTTCATCTTGATCGTGGCTTTTTTAATTTGATTTTTTATTATTATAAATTAGTTAAATTTTAACTACAAAGGGGTACAAGTACAAGTTTTACTACAAGTAAAATCAAGACACAAGTCAAAACTTGTATGTCTTAGAAATGGCCAAGACTGCTGTTAGTAACTTGCAAATTTTTTTTTCATCAGGATAGTTTTTGAATGACAAGACTTGCTGAAACAGCTGCTTTCTCAATGACAGTTTCAGTTGGACTGGCTGACATGAAAAATATTCATTAGAAAGTTCTTAGGCATCTCTACCAATATCATCTCCGTTCCACTTTTTTTGACATTTGCCAATTCTGGTCATCTTGGCTGAAGAAAAGGTGTTTAATTTTGGAATTGTTCTAAGCCTTAGAGTTGTGCTGCTCCTTTGCATATTATTCTGAGTGGCACTGTTGCATGGCTATTCCTCTGCCTTATGCACAGGCAACACTTTAGGGGCAGAAACCATGCGGGAGCACATACTGAAACAAGGCTTGCAGGAGGGACCCAGCAAGGAGAGGCAGCAAGGAACAGCTCTTTGATTGCACTGCTGGTCATTTTGACATTGCAGCCATGCTGTAGCTGAGGAATGGAAAACATGGGATCAGGGAAGGTTGGCAAGGAGTCTGAGGGAATGAAGATGCAGGAAGCTAGATCAGAGGTTTCAAACAGTTTGCAGAAGAGAGTCAGGACTATGCCCAGATCTGATATCAGAGAAAGGCAAAAAATATGAATTTTATCTCCTCTGCCAATCTATTCTTACCACACAATTCTGCTCAGCTAACTGCCGCTGTCTTTCCTAAGATGTTTCAGGACAGACGATGGCAACAGAGATATTGGTGCTATTATTTCAGTTTGTCTTGCTCCAGCTCAATCAGACAATCAACAATGTTTTCGATACATTTAACTTATCTGTACAAACCAGAAGGGCTGCAAACCTCAGACCAGAACCAGCCCATCACTGTCACTGAGGTACATCAGTGAAAGTATGTTATTCTTGCATCAACATAAAAGCTTGGATTCTGAAGAAGGCAGAAAAATGTCTATCCAGGTCCTATGTCCAGCAGGGGGAATAATGGAAGAAGGAAGAAAGGAAAAAAGGCAATTGGAAAGAGGTAAAGAAAACTACAGAATTCTCTTCTTCACATAATGTATTCTTGCTTCAAGATATAAGGGCTTCCTGATGCCCTTCCATTCATCAGTTCTTCAGGAGATCCACCTGATGAAAAATGCTGTCATCAGGACTAAATAAATAAATAAATAAATGAGATTCACAGAAAAAAAAAAAAGAAAAAAGTTTTTTAAAGAATTTCCTTCCAGCTTAATCAGTTGGCTTCTGAAGACGCAGGCCTGTGTGGACAGCAGCATCGTGCCCATTCTGCCAGGTGTGAGCCAGGTGCCGTGCCCATTGCCCAGCACGTGCCCAGGAGCTGAAGCTCCGGAGCCCTCGGGCAGCCCTGGCACAGAGCTACTGGGATCAGAAAATGCAGGATCTGAGTCACAGCTCAGAATTTGGAAACGGAGGCTTCCCAACTGTTTGGACTATGCCCATGTCTAGCACCTCTCAAGGCTGGATAATACCCATCATGAAGGGTATCCCATTCACCACTATTGGAAAATTTCTTTGATCTTTCCAAAGAAATTGGATTCAAATGTATCTTAAAACAAGCAAGAAAAAGGAATCAGAACACTTGATTTAAAATGCATTTTTCACCTTCCCCAAAAAGACCATTAGATATAACATTATAAGAGTATTATTTCCTTCTAATATAATAACAGTATTATTTCCTTCTTGAATGCCTGACAGACTTTCCTAATGTATGAAAGCTTCTACTCTGAGGCTGCTGCCTTTCTTACACTGGAATTTTCAGGTGGATTTTTAAACTGGTTAAGTCTCTCTATAACTGTGGTTCTAGGTTTAGTTATTTTTTGAAGGCTGAGTATTGAATATCACCACAGATCAAATCCCTGTGACATAAAGATGCTGGTGTCATCTGATTTTTCCACATGTTTTGATCTAGTGTCAGAGGTATACTTACCATTACAGAGGATATGCAAAACTTTGTTCTACTTCCTGGGAAGAAGAATGAAGATCTTGTTGAACAAAAAGAACCACGGTTTTAGTTAGTACATCTCCATATAGTTAGGCAAAGTATAAGCAAGGATGCTAACAAACCCTAGCAGGAAACAGTTCTCCTTTCTCACAAGAAAATATCTATCCCAACTGGGGAAAGAATGAAAACTTGCTGCGCAATGAAATGAATGGAAGATTTCAAGGCACAAAGAAACTTCAATCCAGACAGGGAATTTTGTTGGTGTTGTTGTTTACTAAATTGGAATTTCCCAAAAGAAATTGATATCACTGGAAAGGGAAGAAAAAATATCTATACTGACTGATTTACAGTTTCTTTAGTCCTACTCTGGCTTTGCCATGCACAGAAAATGCCTAACACTTCTGCCCATAAAATCTCTATTATATATCACATTATTGGTATTAGTAGTTACATATCATTCATTCGTATTTTTTTTTTCACATCTGAGTCAGCACCAAAAATAGGGATGAAGTTCTGAAAAACATCCATTTTATAGTAACAATGAATTTAAGGAAATTAAGAAGATCATTTGAAAGTTCAGCTCAGTAAAACTTTTTAAAAATACTAAAAATAATATTAATTGCCATTTTTTCCCTTATTCTAGATCTTTCATCCTGTCCCATCATTTCTGCTGATTGACATGAGACAAGATAAAAACTGCCTGGAACTGCCTTTGCCATAAGAGTTTTGCAATCCCTTACTCCAGTGCATATAAAATATGGTGCATTACTTCTTCAACTTCAAGGAGCATCCTCTTAGAAAAATCTACATTTGTATTTTTCATACACAGAGACGTTTCATGCACTGAGAGGTCTCTTGGTCAAAGGAGAGTGATTAAAAGATTTGCCTAGTTTTCACAATTGCCCATAGAAAAAGTCTTACTCTAAATTAATAACCCCATGTCAGTGAAAATGGTAGTATCTCAAGCTATGTATATAGGAACATTTAAACAGATCTATTTTTGTAAATATAAATAGAAGTTTTTATACTGAACTTTTGCACTCAGCTTGAAAATGAAAATTGTTCTTATTTTAAGTATATATTTGATATCTTCTGTTGCAGGAATATGTATCGCTGTATATTTGCTTCCCAAAATCTAGCCATACTCATCAGCATCTGTCTCTCCATCAATTATAAACCAAAGACGATAAATGATTCTTAAGTAGTAAAATGCTACCAGTTCTAAAAAGATGCTTGCATGCAAGTTATGTGGGCATCTAAATCTTACTACTGGATGACATTTTTTCAGTGATAAAGCTAGAGAGTTGGAATGTTTTCAGAATTGCTGTCCAAGGGATGGCATGCTGTTTTTGCCAGCCTTAAGTGTTCAAAAAAAAATCCAGTTCACAAAAAACTCACAAGATTGGTTTAAAAGTAATGAGATTACAAATAAAAATACATGCTGAGGCTTGCTTATTTATCTAAAGATGTCTGAACCTGCAGTGTTCTTTTTTCATGTGTTGCTCAAGAGGAAAATTTTGTGGAGCGTTATTTCCCTTAAGTATTTTTTTTTATGAAAGCCAAGATTCTGATGTATTCCTTAACTCCTTAACAGAGACTTTAAACTGTGACAGCTGTCAGAATGGTGTGTAATTCTCACTGGCTTAAGAATACTTACCAGTTTTGATGGAATTTTGAATTTTGAAAATACAGTAACAACTCTCTTTGATTTCTTAGGTGCCAGAATTGGGACAAGTACACAAAAGTACCTATTAAGTAGTACACTGACACTTTTGTGGGAGGTAAGGCTGCTATATACTTACACATATATACATATGTGTACATATATACATATATATATTTATATATGTGTATATATGTGTATATATATGTGTGTGTGTGTATGTGTATGTAGTGACTTATGCTGCTGGTCTTTACTTCTTAATAACAGTAGAGTTATTGTGTATATGGGTAACTAGCTCGGCAGTAATACAGATTACCTCAGCTGCTGACAGAGAGGAATTACTCAGGAAGATGAAAAAGCAAACACTACAAGGAAGGGGAGCAATTAAGTCTCAGACAAATGGAGTGCTCCAACGTTATCCAAAGTTATAAGTCTTGCTGATAGACAAGCTAATCAACACAACCATTACCAAGAAAAGTATAAGAAGGCAAAAGAAGTATATTGGTTTGGGTGTTCCAACGGAAAAGAAATATATTGGTTTGGGTGTTCCAACACATTCAGGAGTAAGGTCGCTGTTTGTAAAGAAAATAACCTTTTTATTTGTAGCAGGCCATCAGTTTTGCTGGGAAGCAGCCTTCTTCATACCTGGATGTGTCTTTGTCATGGGGAGAAGGATTCTCAGTTCTGGAACACAGGCTTGTGAGAGGCTTCCATGCAGCAGGACAAAGTGAAGGGATGTGCCAGGACATCACACTTGGCCTTGGAAGCTTATGCCAGCCTGTTTGCAACAGTAAAGTATGAGCCATAGCTCATGAAATTTAAGCTGTTATTTGAAGTATTAATTGGTGTTTGGTCTTTAAATGGTTTGTGTCCTTGCTATCCGAGAAACTCCTCCTAGCTCAGCTGAATCTGTGTTGATTAGTGTCTGCTTGTCTGAAGCCAGACAAGCAGACACTTCTGTTTCGTTTCAGTCTTCCTTCTCTCCCTCTCTTTGCATTTTAATTTTAAACAATTTTGAAATGAAAAGCAATTTAAAACCAAAACCCATTTTCTTTAACTTCCTTCTGACAACCTTGAATGTTTTGACCAATTTTTGAATTGTGAGATTTCTTTAAAAAACAGTTCCTCTACAGTGACTTTTGGTTTGAATGAATGGGTGTTTTGACCTTAGGGAATCAGAAATTTCCCAAGCAGCAACTTTCTGTGAAATTGACATTTTTATATCTAAAGCTACTGGACTGCAACATTACTGTAAACATAGATAAACTGTAATAAGTAATTAGAACCATTTATGACTAACCAGTACTAACCACGCCCCTTGTTAGACTCAAAAAAGAGAATGTTTTGTGCTTTGTTATACAGGACAGTGATGCCACAAGATGCACACAATTTCTGGGCCTTTTTTATCAGTACAGGACAATAAAGAGAGTGCATGGTTTGGTAATTCCAAGATGTGTTTCAAGTAATTCAGAGGCACACAGAGAAATGAAAGCAACTGTCATCCTGATATTTATCACTCATTCTGAAAACATTATATAAACTTCATTGAACTAGATCTACTCTGCAGCTTAGAACAGAGGCATATAATTTAAAAACTTAATATTGTGAAAAGAACTACTTTGGGATATCTAGAAAAGCTGGTCTGCTACAAGACAAGCTCCTGCATATTACTGATAGTCTGGGATATTCATATCACACTGGGCAGTGGCACTGTGCCACGGTAATAATCGTGCCAGTTGCATACACAAGCACACGTATATTTTGAGTGTCTACATAGCCACTTGGGTGGCTGGTTATATTAGTCTCTTATGCAAAAAAATTTAAACCAGAAAAGATCCACTGCGCATGTTTCTCTGCCTAAGGGGCAAAGCAAGGAGTGGCGCATAGGCAAGCCATTTTCAACCCTTTCCCACAAGTTCATGACACTAATTGAGGAAGGGCACCAAGTAAAGAGATGATGAAAGCTGTTCCCAGGCTCTTCCAAGCTGATTCTGTTCAGAAACCGCTTCAAAGCTTGTGGTCTGGTGCACACCTCTTGCTTTTAAATGTATGGAGCGCTATCTGTGAGGACTCTCGTCCTCACCTTCTCAAAACCATATCTGTGGCTGGGACAGGCTGGCATCCCCTAACCTGGCTGCATGGCTTTTCACGTACGAATCTTTCATAGAAAGAATTCAATTATACCTTAACTTCTTCTGAGTACCAACTTTAGAATATTATAAGCGTCATTATGAGTCATCTAAAACTCTAAGTACTCCTCTTCCAAAAGGGAATTCCCACCAGACCTATTGAAAGGTAAACTGTGTTCTATTCCATACATTTCCTGTTGTCTAAAAGCTTCTCCCTATTCATATCAATCTTCTCCATCTAGAACAAAAAACAAGTATCAATCTGAACATGTTAGACAGGCTTCAGTATATGGGACAGTCTAAATCACCTGTTGCAGCCTCCTCTGTATTCTACACACTATGGATTTCCATAGTGTCTGAAAGTCCTAGAGGCTGGAGGGTGACTGCTCTTTCAAATTTAGCTGGGGCCTGATATAGCTCTGCAGTTAAAATTTAATCCTTTTTTTCAGGCTATGAGAGAGATGAAAAGGATAAATTGTGGTTCATTTACAGACTTCTGTACAAATGAAAAGAATCCCATATTTCACCTGTTCATATTAATTCTTTGCTAGAGCATGGAGAGTAAAAAGTAAAGCTTGGGCCAGAGAACATGGGATCAAACTCCGCTTTCAGTCATTGGGAGTTTTGCCTGAGCCAGAACAGCAATCCGCGAGGCTTGATCAGATTTCTGCACATATAGACTTTAAATAGGAGGTACACACACATACACACAATGTTAACCGTGGCTTTGCTGCATGGTGACAGTTGATACAGCTCAGCTTTTCACCTCTGTAGCACTCTTTTCTTGGATTTTTTTTTCTTTCAGTGTTTGGTATCCATTGCAATTGCCAAATATGGTTTAACTGTATTTAACTCTGGTGTTTGTGGGTGACAATAATATTTGGGATATAAATAACCTAATTCTGGCTTAACCTTATGCCACCAGACAGCATGACAAATATGTAGAGCACAAAATATGTGCTTGGGGATCTAAATTTTATGGCTGAACAGTTGACGGGCATTCCTGTTCAGATGCTCCTCTAGGTTCCCACATAGTTAATCACTTGACCCCTGTAATCTGGCTCGCAGGGACCAGGCAATTTTAGGACGACTGATTTTTCTCAGGACAGTTTTGCCTCCATTTTTCTCATCAGTAATTGCCCTTTTTGTTGTGCAGTACTTACAAGTGTCACTATTAATAACCCTTTAAAATTCAATTATGATTTGTAACAGAACAGAGGAGCTTTGCACAGGGTTAATGAATTGATAATTGATAATCAAACTCATTAATAATGATCTCAAAAGAAACCCATTTGTCAAAGTTTGCTTTCAGAAAAAAAGAGAAATGATAGCTTGCTTCTTAGTTAGGAAGAAATAGTTAGAACAGTTCGCTAGCTAGTTAGGAAACAACTCAATAAATATGCAGATTATCATCTCGGCAGTAATATCAAAAGCACCTAATTATCTATGAAGGAATCTAAAGTATCAGAACAGGATTTCAGAAAATCTTCTTCCACTTCACGCATTTCAGGCCTGCTAATAACTAACTAAACTCTCACTACATCTGCAGCTCATAAAATGTATCAAGGAGGAATACCCTGTGATTTCTGGAGAGCACTAATTTTTAGCAGTAGGAAAAGCACCAGCTGAAACGCACTGAAGCAGTATGCCTAACATATGCAAACCAAACATTATAAATCAGACTAAATATAAATGGTGCTTGAGAAATGACACACACAGAGACTCCTCTCAAGTACTCTTCCATCACTGGAACCCCCTCACAGACTTGCACAAAACACACACACTAAATGATTAATAAGAAAAACTCATCTGTCAATGGATTTATTTGCAAACATCATGCTTCATTGTCTCTGTCTTACAAATATACACATTACTTAATCCCACTAATGTCATTACAAGTTTGCATGGTGATGACCAAGGTTTTTTTTCTTTTATATCAATCTGTAAACTGAAGCCAATCAACAAGCCTTGATATCACTACTCAAAATTCTCCGTAGGATTGAATAATAGAGAAGAGGTAAATCAAAGCTAACTACTTTAGCTCCAGCCAGACTGTCTCCACTCAAAGTATCCATTCAGCTGGGAAGCACATCGAAATTTATAGCATAGGCATTTACTGTGAAAGGCTTTAACACTATGAGGAATCCTACACTTGTGCTATGAAAGCCAATAATATGACTCAGGGTCTATATTTGCAATGTCCTACAGGAGCGCTCAGTGGCTGAGAGCAACAGCAAACAAAAGCATTTATAAGTCTGTGAATCTTATTTCATCTGTAGACACCAACACTAGATTTGTTGACCTTGAAACTAAAAGCAACAAAATATTAGAAGTGATTACAACTTCTTAACTACTGAGAGCCCAGAACCTGGAAGAATGGTGTGATTCCCTGTCAAAAGACTGAGAAACATCTGTTTCGCCTATAATCTTCTTGACAAAACCTGACTATTAGTAAGATTCCTTTTTCCTTCATGAATATGTCAAGGTACCGCTTAGCAAAGAAGACCTGTGACCTTCAGTCACAGTACTGCTTAGCAAAGAAGACCTGTGACCTTCAGTCTGTGGTTCTAATGTTCTTTACAGACAGAGAAGATGAAAAGTCATCACAGCTGGGATCTACGTTTTATATCACAGCAAAACGGATGGCTTTCTGCAAAACATTAATTGCTTAATATTGCAACCTGTTACCCAAGAAAGATCTGGGATGTACACCCTCATACCCATTGAGTAAAGCTTATATCAGATGTTTCAAGTCAGAAGTGTGATTTACCAGAGGGATATTCAAATGATAGTTATTTTCCTAGATCCCCAGTGGACAAACAAACAGGAAAACAATCTTGTGATAATGTAGCAGGAACCTTCATTCATTCAAGACTAATCACTTCACTGTGTTCATCACAGCATGTTTTGATATGCATTGAATGGCTTTAACACAGAGAAGTAAGATAGTTCTCAAAGGTTTCCACTGTCCTAGAAATAATAGGCTAGTGTGATTGACTGACTTGCTATTTAAGGAGGGGCTACCAGTTACAGCAATATTTACTTAATATTTCACTTGCTTTGTTTTCTCATTTAAAGATTTGCTATTGACATTTGTAAAATATTCTGGGTTTTTTACTGATTTGACAATGGTATTTTCCAACTTGCCACTTCCACACTTCCCTTTTCCTCCAGAAAAGTTCTGGGATTCAACAGCTCTAGTAGCATAAAGCCAGACATTATTGAGATTTATTTTTGTTACTCCACATACCTGGCTTTTCTTTTCGGTGATTACATTTTCCTTTTATACAACCTATTAGATGCTATTACCTTTAGCTAGCAGCTTCTATTGATCTTGAGTTCTGAATCAGGTCCTTCAAGTATCTTCCCTCTGCTTGGGCTTTATTGGCCAATGCTTTTTGCGTCTCCAATCTTTCAAACTAATTCAGCTCTTTCTTAAAAATAGATTCCCTTAATGCTGTCAAGTTTTTGACATTCTCTGGGAAAGAAGCATGTACCTCACAGTGGTATTTTAGAGCAATTAGTTTTGTAATCATCTTGTTCAAGCAATGCTAAAAATATTCAGAAACTGAACTGGGAAAAATGTAGCTAGCTACTGTGCACTGTGTTATAATGGGACCAGGCTCTGAAATGACTGTATTACTAAGGCTAAGATCTCCTTGGAGTCCTTTTAAGCCATTTCTAGTTATCAACAGGCTGTCAGTGACTGATGATGGTGCATATGGGCTTTCTACGCTAATACTGCTTTTCTCACCTTACATTAGAAATCTCACCACAGTTGTGTCAAATTTTCTGTCATGCCTTCCAAAGCACCTCAGACTGAATGTATGTGAAACACCAGCCACATTTTGCTGTCAGATAGGCAGTTTTTCATATGATGAATATTGTGAGCTGAAATTTTTACTTCAAGTTTGTTGAAACTCTTTCCTACTCTGAAATGTATTTAATTCCAGATGTGTGTACCTCCCATCATTTGTCACTGGTGACCTCTGAGAGGCTATAGGATTTGGTCAAACACATGCTTCCACAGAAGGTGCATCTCTTATCCGATTTCTGATTTCAAAAACACATTAATTGGAAATACTTACACAATTAGATACTTTTTGCAGGTAGTTCTTTCATTCAAGGAATATGTCAACCTTCACTGTCTATGTAGGAACTTGACTGGCTATATGTATTCATAGTATATATGCATCACAGATCAAACATTTGCAACTCAGATACTTGTGGATTTTGTATAATCTCTTAATGAATTTGATTCCATAGAGTAAATCTGAGCTACATGTAGTCTAACTTCCACATGTCTGTCTGACAATATCACTCTTCTCACATGTCTCAAATCAACATTTGAGAAGCAGCTCCACGGGAAATCAGATCAGAAGAATAATTTGGTGTCATCTTCAGAGCTGTCAAGCAGAAAGGATAACCAAAATAGATATAGCTCTCTTCCAGCACATTATGGTTACCATATGTGTTATACGAAGCATGTTATAATATTCTAAGACAATGCCTAGCGCAGCCCAAACAACAGGAACCTTTCCCACCCATATATTATTACAACTCATGAACTAATTTCTCCGCTCTGTTTGCAACCCTTCACGTTCTCACTCTATCAGTAATCAAACTCTTGAATTTTAGGGGCACAGATACTAATTAAAAGTGAATCTATGGATCATCTGCTGAAAGTATTTGGTGGTGTCAAATATGGTGTAGAATCCATGAGTTAACTGCATGTGACAAGGTCTATTGCCAGGGCATGACTAGGGTAAAAGGTCTTAGGGTCACTGGCCAAAGAGCCAAAGGTTGATTGGGAAGGGTCACAGTCAGCTGGGGTTCATTAGCCTCCTAGGAAGCAGCCTAGAGCAGCAATATAGCAGGGAAAGCTGCTTCTGATAAGAAAAGATCCAGTAATCCATTTTTTTGGAATATAATGTAATTCAAAGAATAGAGTTTGATCTTATGCTATAATAAGCACTTCTATATTTTTTGTTGTTGTTCTTTTTCTAGAACCAAAGTATCCTTAAGATTATTTTCATCTTAACGGGACTTCCCAAGAACTTGGTGGTGAGGAATACAGATAACAGATTTTCTGTATAGATGGGAAAATACAAATGCTGTTAAAGTTTTTGGATTGTCACTCTGGAATGTTATTGCTTTTTCAAAACCTGACGGAAGAGAATATGATGATATTCACAATTAGAGAGATAGAAGAGGTACCATATAGTATTCATATGGTCAAGTATATTTTGTTATAGGCAGGATTCTAAGGGTCATGCAAGAAAGAGGTAGTTTTTATTTTCTCCAGAGACTGACGTCTGCTAGTGGACTGTAACTGGATTTGGTGCATAGGATGACTTCTAGGGGTGATTACCTAAGGGGACTGTGGAAAGAGACATTTCCTAAAATTAGGAGAAAAATGAATCTGCATTCTGTCTGAGCCATGGATAAAACAAGCAAAGATCGGAGATCCTAACTTCCTGGAGGAATTTGACTAATTAGCTGTAACTTGCTCTTAGCTAGCATGTAGCACTGGTCTGTGGCAAGTCGTGTCACGTTGTCATTGCCAGCAGTAACCTGCTTGCATAACTCCCTAGCATGATGGTCCCGTTATATCCAGACGCTTGGCAGCCTGCTTGAGCTAGCTTTGTAGCAGCCTGGAGAAGGAGAGGCAGGCCATGCTTATCATCCAACTGCACCATGCCACAAAGGAAGCTACAAGGGAATGCTAGCTTGGATAAATGCCCCAGGCTGGCACCTACCTGCAGCATGCCATAGCTCCTGCTCGAGTGTATTGTATAAACTGGAGGAAGGAGTTATGCCTATGAAAGTCTGGCTCTTGCCTTGATATGGGGCTAAAACAGCACTGAGAGGTATGGCCTGAACAAGAAATTGTTCCAAGGTATGTGAGTATAGATGCAGTTATTCATAAATACCTATAACTATTCCTGTAAATTGTATTATAACATTGCCAGGGCTATGATTATTGCAGTTCTGTCCAGAATGATTACAGCAGAACTAGTGTGCAACCTCCTCGCAAAAGATAAAAAGCCTAATATCTAGGTGGCTTCTATCTACCTCCATAAACACACGTCCTTCTCGCTCACTCCCTGCCTAGGCTGAATTTCAGGCTTTAAGGTTACTGCTGCTAAGCAAAGACTCCAGCAAAACTTCAGCAGCCTCCTGGAGTTCTCAGCAACGCTTCTGCAGATACAGGAAACAAAATCAGAGCCTATTCCACGGAGTAAACTGGGGAAGGCAGGCAAAAGTTGAACAAAAAGAGCCAAAGCATTGGATTGTCTTGCTGAACGATTAGGAAGGAGCAGGAATTGTTTGATGCTGCCAGGCCTCAGTCAGTGGCTCAGACCAGACAGATGTGGGCCTGTGCACTGCAATCCTGCATAGAAGGGAGGCTCTGTTATTTATCTGAAACCACAGGTACAGAGAAAATCCAACCCAAGTGAGAAATCTCATCTCTGCATCTGACTTTAGAGACATTTGGTGTTCCGTATTTGAAGACTGGATTGTTTGGGGAACTACTTACTACCTTTACAGGAGACACTAAGAGAAATACTCGGTCCTAGAGAAAGCCTTCAAAGAGCAAGGACAGCTAAGGAAGAAGGGTCAGGAAATAACTCTTACGCATGTGGAATAAGAACAACTATAGGCAGAGGAAGAAGGATGATTTGGAGAGCAGATGCCAGGCTCCAGTGTGAATGCAAGGAACAAGGAAAGATGGATGGAATCATGGGCTGGGGCTTGCTGCATTCACTTGCCCTTTGAACAGTGGCAGCACCTGCAGTGTCTGTCAGCCATTAACTGCCATATATGTGATTATATGACCTGATCAACGACCCATTTGATTGCAGCTGGATTGGGAAACCAGCTGCCGTTGCTGCTGCTGGAGATAAGCAGCAGTGTTGGACTGGAGACGTGTGGCTGGCTGCTAGTGAGGTGTGTGCTGAGGTCAGTGGCAACTGCTGGCAGTTGATTAGGAAAGCCACAAAAGGAGAAATGCCACCGCTCAGATACCATCTCGCCTGGCACTCGAGGAGAACCCTGCAGTGCCAGGCTGCCAAGCAGAGTAATCCCTGAGTACAGCAAAGTCAGCGGCCAGGGAGGGGAGCACTGCTTCAGACCCTGTGTCATGGGCTGTCCAACAGCACATGGAAGCTTAGCAGAAGTGGCTAAATCCAGAGCTACATTGACTTGGGGGATATCTTGAGGCCCTGTACTAGTTGGGAGATCTCTGTTGAATTTTTTGTCCTATGTGTCAAAGCATCTGATGAAGGACCTTTAGTGTAAATCATACGTAGGGAGTAACTGCCTGGAATCATTTAGTGAAGGCTGGCTCCTAGCTCCATAGGTCCCAGTTCAAATTGTTTAGTGAACTACACTGTCTCCCTGAGAAGCGGCACAGTTTAACCCCTTGCAGTTCACTGTGATGAGCGTTAATGGCTCAATAGCACGGACAGAACTTCCCAAGAAAGGGAAGTACCGAACTGAACATAATCACTGACCTGAGCATAGCAGAGTTACTGATCAACATGTTCAGGACAAGAGCCCTCACTCTGTCAATGTCAAAAGAGTTTTGACTCTAGATGAGCCTTGCAGGGGAGGTTCTGCCACTCTGCTTTGTAAGTACTGCTGGACACGCAGCCAGATTTAAATGTACGAGCAGGCTTCTGATCAACCGCATGGATTTGTCACTCAGGTTACTGTCATAACTAATGGCCATACGGGGTTGCCACGTATGGGATGGGAAGGAGTAACAATGTGCCAGTGTTTTTCACAAGTGCTACTGACAGTAAAGAAACAGCAGTAAACCTTTTCCCTCAGGGTTTTTGCTTAGGAAGGGAAGGTTAGTTTATAACTTACTTGGAAATTCAGGATTAGAGTATGTTTTTTACTTTCCATATACTGAGTTGTGTACCAGACTCAACATTATGCAGTACGAAATAGATTTGGAAACTTGAATCATTCTCTAAAGCAAGAAACTTTCTTGTACTTGCAATTAACTGCTGGCATGATCCCTTCCTTTTGACAGCTAAGATCATTACTGGGGACTGCATAAAAGGAAGGCATTGGAAAAAAAACAGTCTTCTTGCATTAACACAGGATGATTGAGGGAGAGAGAAATGTTTAGGAATGTTAATAATTTATGTATGACACGAGGTGAGGAAGAACACTTTATATTCTATCCATTTCTGTGTCAACAATTCTCACGTTGTCATCCTGTTCCCTACTAAAACAAATGCTAAGCATTTCTAATGACCAACGAACCTCATCTAGTTGTTCACAGCATTTCCAAAATCCAGTTTTCACTTACATCAAGTAGTCTGATATTGTATTTCTTTCCCGAGAAAAATCCCAATGAGGTTTACTGAAAGAACACCCAAATCCTGCTTAGCTATTGCTATTACAATTAAGACAAAAGCAAGGAATATGTGTTGAGTCGGAATTACATTAATACATCACCCAGGCATCATATGGATGTGACTGGCTGATTGGATACATCATTCATGCTTCCTTTGCAATTCTGCATTAAGAACTATATTGAGCAGACAATGAATGGTGAGAAGCTGGCAGTACTGGGTTACTAAAGATCTAATAACTCTTTCAACATAAATAAAAATGACTGAAAGCCTTGGAAGTATGACTAGAAAGTGCTATATATTGGCTTAGAAACATAACCAACATTTTATTTTGATGCTGGTCTGATTTTATAACAGAAGATCAGTTTGAAATGTCATAGATAGTGAAAAACAGCATTTTATATAATGGTTTTAAGTATATTTCAGTTAACAGCTTTGGGAAATTACTTGAGTGAATGGGTTATCTGGCAAAAACTGTCATTGAAGTGGGAGATGGCAAGCCGTGCATGTGAAAGCCACATGAAAAAGAAACTTCAAATTAGGTCTTCTTGTGGTCATTCTCTTTGGAAATTGAAAATTTAAGACCCTCATATAGGCAATGTGCAGCTTGAGCTGTCAGTTCAAATGGAAGATTTGAAAGCGTTTCAAAGTACTTTAGAGCAACACTAATACGTATGTATTTCCCATTGATACAAATGGCAGGAATTTCTGTGGAAATCTGCAGTTCAGGGTTTCTGTCATGATGGATAGCTAGAATCATTCACTTAGCTAGGTAAGTCATGCAGATTCAATCTCCAAACGGTTGTTCATTGAAACTGAATTTCATGTAGCTGTTATTTAATTCTCTACAGACAGGCATGAGGAACAGGCTGATTTTGCACATTACCTCAGAACTGACTAACCCAGGGACTTGAGCCATTCATTGTTACTCATTCGATTGGGCAAGTTAAATAAGATACAAAGTGTGCTGGATGGTGTCTCTCTGCACTCTCTCCAACATCAGGGGGACTTTTGCCAATGACATCAGCGGGTGGGGACTGGACCCTCAATCTCCACTCTCCAGTGCTGGTTGGGTTATTTGCATTTGTAAACTCTGCCTACAACCAAACAGATTATGTTCTTCAGGACTACATATTTTTTCCAAGCAACAGTGCTTACCTATACTTTCTCTGTACCTTTCCAGTAATTTCAGTAAGCTAAAGCTAGCTAAACAGGCTATAAGCATCATGCCTTGCAAATAATGGGTGTTCTCTCACCTTTATAACAAGACTTTCACCCATTTATACCTTTATAAACAGGTTTTACTGGGATGACCCAGAACTGGAGAGGGATAGACACATATTAGTTATAGAACAGCTACACCATTCTAGAAGCAATTGCTTTGAATAGCTAGTGCTACACAGGACAATTGAGTATTAGAAAAATTATGATATGGAGAAAGCCCAGTGCCTCATATTGTTGTGGCAACTCCTCTTCCTCTGTATTAGTTTGCTACTGTGTTAGTTATGAGTAGTGGTTTTGTGATGGATGACCTTGTAAAAACTTGGACAGGTTGACTTACAATAGTTACTCCAGGAAGTAGAAATCAATTGATAAGATGACGTGAAAGAAGAACAAGCATTTGGAGCTTGCTTATAATTTACTGATGCAAAGATCAGGCCACTCCCAGGGTTTTTGGTTTTCTTTTTTTTTTCAGAAAAAAAATAAAAAAGGAGATGTTAATTAGGAAGCTATATTGTGCCTTCTGACTTTTACAGTATGGAAGAGAAAATGATTACTGGTACGGTGAATATTAGAGAAGATGGGGAATTTTTTAACTGAACATTTCTTTGTAAAAACATGGTAAATCAATGAAAGCAGAATGTGTCAATGTTTCTGCAGTTCTTTGCTGTAACGACTGTATTTCTCATTAAACATCTTATTTTCTCCTAAAAAAACAAAGAAATCAATTTGTAATGAGGCATTTTGATAACATTGAAATTCACACACTGATAGAAAAACAAAACCCTTTGGGGACTAAGAATTCACTCTACAAGAAATTTCACATCACATCTTTTTTTGTCCTACTTCGTTCCACAGTCTGATTCCCACCCTCTTGATTAGCTGGGCTTCTGGCCTCTGGCCATCATATTTGCATCGGGAATTTTTCCAAACTCAATTGAAGAGTCAAGTTGTAAAAAGCCATCTTCTAGTTGGTTGGCTAGTGTATCTTGTTTTGTCATCTGTTTCTTTAGTGGAGAAAACTCCACAAACTTACAGTTACTCTGAGGTAAAAAAAAAAAATGGGCATTTGTCCACTTTGCATTGAAATTCTAACTCTAGATTAATTCTGCTTTTAAGTGCCAGAAAAACATAGGCATTTTTCAAATCAACTTTTAAAATATGAACAGGCTTTTTGTAAGTAGTATTTATAGCATCTATTTAAACCTATTGAATCCCTATTCTCCCACCTGACAAGCTTGATGGATTCACACATGCTACGTGTCCTGAAAGCTGAACATCTTTTGTGGCAGTCTTCTGCTACAGACAGAAAATGGTACTCCTGGTGATGGGATCAAAGCCAAAGAAAAAAAAATGAACAGAGAAGTATCTACTTAAGAAACAGTAGCAACTCTGGAAGAAATATTGGCAGCAATAGATTATGTTGTCCAATACCCCTATGGTGGGAGCAGAGATCCAGCTAAACTCCATCTCCACTGGAACAATGCAGGCCCTACCTGTACTTTGAACAACCCAGACTATACCAAATGCCTGTTTCTAACAAAAATATCTCTGTGTGCACAAAGCCTGGGTAAGGAGGCATGGAATTTACATCTCCCTGTACCCTATAACCCGTCTGCCACTGTAACCTATACACAGCTGTCCAGATTGCCACACTCAGATACGCAGTGGTTTCATTCTGCCTTTCCCATGCCCTGCAGTGGTATCATCAAGACCTAACATAGCAGGATCTATAACCATCATTAGGAAAACCAAACAGATTGAAGAGATAGGTCATTCAGTGTTTCTGACTTAAAACAATGTATTTTAAAAAATATATATCTTTTGTCATAAACTTAGGATAAATATCTATCATGAAGAAAGAGCCTTTCTATTTATTCCACCTATAATACATGGAAAATCAGCTTAGCATTCAGCTGATTACCGTATCTTCAGTTTGAACTTTTTTTTTCAAAGTACATGTGGGCTATATCCAGAAAATAAGCAATAGTTGTCCTGTTCCACAAAGACAAGATGTGCACAGAGCTAACTCTATGCTTGATATGCGTGAGGATGTTTGATAGGAATAGGATTAGTTCCTTTTTATTAAAATACTTTAAAAGGACATAAGACCAGTTTTAGCCACATTTCTTCTCCACCAGAAAAGCATGTAAAACTTGGGAAAAGCTGAGGTCTGTTGTATGCATTTTCTCACCCGTGTGGCTTTACTAAGCATCTGAAAATGGGATTCAAGATTGTGTTTACTAAAAGGTAGAACAACGCACACCGTGAATAGAGAAAGCTTCATCCTAGTGGTTTTTGCATGTATTCTAGGAAATGATAGACTATTTAAAGAAGTCACAATGCCATAAAGAGATGATGAGTGGTATATGTGCATGCCTCTGGTTTGTGTAGGCAAATATCAAATCCTTGTATGTACTTTGGATGAGAGTATTTTAATTTATTTATAAACTTCACATACTCCAGAATTTTATGAGTCTGCATTCCACTCCCAAGAACAAGTTCCAAATTGCTGCAGGAGTACAGAAAAACATGAAGGGGATTGCTGTTTTGGGACTACATGCAAGACCTATAAAGTCAGGCCACCGAATGTGGGGTGATAGTGTCTTCCAGACGGCCCAGCACCAGGTACTGGAGAGCGCTACTTGCTCTGTAGCTAGAGGCACGATGCAGTTACAGCCATACGGCTGAGAGAAAGGCGAAGGACTAGACAATCTGCAGTTGCTCTAAGTAGAAGGTAAGGCCAATATTAGAAACCTGAAGATTTTGGCGCTGTTTCCTCTCTCATCTCAGACAGGAAATCCCTCTAACACTTCAAGAACAAAACGTGATGTTTTTGTACTTTCAAGTCAAAGTGGAAATATAACAAAAGAAAATGATGTACAGTCTAAATTTCAGCTCCACATTTCCAAGTCTCGATTTCTGTCATAGTCAACTGAAAATTCATATATCTGCATCTGCCTCTCAGTTTATAGTCCAAAGATTAGAATGGTAGAAATCCTAATCCAGCAAAATAGAAATATCCAGAAATATCCAGAAATAACCTTTTTAAAACTGCTCATTTAGCTCAGCTCAAGCTTTCAGGTGAGAGTATTACTTTCCTTCTCTTATCTTCCTATGGTTCATTCACATATATTCTGTGATTCTGTGATATGTGAAGAATTGTGACAGGAATAATATATCTGCTGTTTGAAAGAATAGTCCTATAGATCCATATATTCTGTAGATTCTGTGTAGGCTTTTCTTTTTTTCCCTCAGCGGGTATGTCATGTTTATCTCAGAATGTCATTCTTCTGTACCTTGCTACAAGTGCTTCACTATGAAACTGTCCTGAAGCCATTTATAGCCGCCTGTGAGTCAAAGACCTTGAATTCAAGCAGTCTGGATGGTAACAATTTCTGTAGGACACCTGTCATTTCAAGATCTGTCCATAAGCAACCAGACACCCAGCAGGACACGGGACGGCCGCGCGCGCTGAAATGCTGCCGCAACCCCAGGATTCCTGTGGTGGCCGGACTGGAGCGCCATGGGAGAGAAGAGCGGTAACCTTTGCTCTCTAAGAACCCGTCTGTCTGCACAAATCTGCCTGACTTGTGCCCTCCTTGTATCTTAAGCATCCAGGAAATCTGATCTGAGTTCAGTGTTTGACATTTTGGCACCTGATTCTGGCATTTGGTGACTTCACAATCAATTCATGTTAGTCTGTTGTCCCTTCTACATAGCTGTCAGTTCTTGGATACAGTTACACCTTTTGTAAATACTTTGCAAAAAGATGCTCATATTATTCTTATTTTATCTGAAGTGAGTTTTATCTTGGAAACTATATGGTCATCATAGAATTCAGACCTGCTGCATTACATACATTACAATATGAACAGGTCTTGAACTTATTTATCTCAATGCCATATCACTTTACTAGCAGAAAACTTGCTGTTTTTTTTTCAGAAACACAGTACTTTCCATGAAGTTTATTTCACTTCATGGTATCATTCTTGGTATCAAACTGCCAGCAAATGAACTGCTACAACAAATACGCATAAAGACTAAAAATGAGATGTTTTGTGCCTTTCTCGAGAAACCGAATCAAATCCAGGAAGGAGGTGTGGAAAGCAATGTGGTTGGGCAAAGGAAAGGTTTGTGACTTTTTACACTGAAACATAAATACTAAGTAAAATTAGGCAAAAGCATCAGCGACGCTATTTGAAGAACTGCTGTTACGCCTAATGAGAGTGAAACCTCACTATTTTTCTCCTGTCCAGTGAAGCAGTAATAAAACTTTCAACTGTGATATCTGATGCATGTCCAGTTTACACATTTGTAGTTGCATGACTATATATAGTAGCCTGTTAGCAGTTTAACACTAAACCAAATCACTAGGAGTCTTAATGAAGCTGTTTATTTTCAGTCTGACTGAATGCTCCGTATAGAAGTCAATGAAGCCAGTTTAGACTTGCTGAGAATCTGGCCTGAAATTCTCAGTCTTTGCTATTCTGGTGTGAAATCTATTTTCAGCAATATGTAGACTGAAAAAAAAGCCTTGCGTCACATAAGAACTATATTTAACCAGAAACACAAATAAGGTAACTTCCCAGCCAAACAAAGATGCATCATTAATGACAGATACAAAGATAAAGATACCACAGAATGTTTCTAAATAAACTAGTCTAATACAGGCTCAGCACATTTTCCCCGCAAAGCCTTTTGCAGAGGTAAGTCACTGCTTATTGACAGCCAATTCTGATTGATACTAATTTAAAAAGCTTGGTTTCCGCAATGCAAAGGTTTTGCAAAGAGCACCAAATCTTTGGAAAAGAGGGTAAGAACAAATCCTGAGGATGAAAAAACTCTTTACAGAAAAGAGTAGCAGTAACTTTGTTTACCTCCGCAGCTCTGTGTAGCTGCAGGTGGGTACTCAAACACAGAGACCACCCTTTTAAAGGGGTCTATAGCTGTAGTTCCCTTAAACATAAGACATTTGCACCACACTTGTCCATCTGTAGGATAATGCCCAAAGTTAACCTGCTGCTGATGCTAGGTTTAGCATTTTTATGCACAAGTCATAAGCAGGGACCCATTTGCACTTACATATGTAGAAGATGACATTTTGAAAAACTGGCTCCTAGATTCATTCCTTCTGTGAATGTTATGCAGCCATCTGTACAAAAGTAGCAACCAAATACTTTGCCATCGGCAGTGTGCTAGCCTTTCAGATGTGACTGGTAGGAAGTTCCACCCCCCACACTTTGTCCAAGCTTCATCTTAATAGAAAGTTGGGTTTTTGACTAATGTATATATTTTTAACATAGAAATGCTAGTTCTAAGTAAAACCCTTCTTTTTCTCACCTCTGCCAAATATGATTGATCTGATAGCTGCTATGCATGTTCATGCCCTGTGACTTAGTTTTCTCTGCAGTGCTGTGATCAGAGATTCTTGTGACACATCCTAGCAGCTCAGCAAGACAAGTGTGATCTCATGAGGGACTGTGGCTTGCAAAAAGAAGCATTACCTCGGATAGCACAACAGAATTTGGAAAAGAAAGAAAGAAAGAAAGAAAGTCATCATTCTCTTTCCCGTTTTCAAAAAAGGACAGAATTTTCTTTCAAATTCATTTTCAGTGAATCTGAAAATCCAAACTTGCCACATGAAGGTGTATCACTCTTCCAGGTGGGAACTGCTCCAGAATAAAGAAGGTCTTTTTCAGAGAAAATTATTGTGACAGATTCAGGCATTCCTCTGCACTCAGATCTCTGTAAAGTCAGCTCCTAAACCAGGTACAAACTGGTCAGTGCTCCACACTCAATAAAATATGCTGTGACTCGATCCATGGTGCGGATGGACAAAGTATGCAATGAGAGAGGCATGAAGGGCAGGACCTTGGATGATGAGAACCGCATGTGGAATCCACAGGTCACGCTCTGTGCAAAATGCACAATATGTTAAACCTCTCAGGGGCTACGCAGTAAGTTCAAGCCCTGCAGAAATCCTAGCTACAAATGTATTAAACATGCATGGTGCATGTTAGATGACATCTGACTCAAAGAACACAAACCTGGGTAATGGCCAATGAGAGAAGCCATCACAGAGGCCTGGAAACAAGAGGCTGGCATTTTTTTTCAAAATATGCTGAAACAGCACACATGCCAGGACAGGCGTTCTCTACCTCCACAAACTGTGGCAGAGAAGGTAATTAGAAAAATGGAACAGTGACTTCGACTTCTCATATTAATCTTCATAAATTTTCATGCCATGTTATCCTTCCTCAGTATTTTACAAGAGCGAGGTCATGTGTTTGCACATGCACACATACCAGAGCAAAAGATGGGATTTTTCAATGAAGCAGAATCACTTTTACATTCTTTTAATCTTCTGCTGGCTATATTCTAGGACTGTGCACCAAAACAATGAAAATGTTATATAAAGAGAGTTTGAGATACTGAGAACAATAACAGGAATGAAAAGGCCCTCCATACCTAGGTATGTATTTGGGATAGATTTTGCTCTCAGTTGTGTAGTTACTTGTAGCTGTTGATTGAAAGGTTTTGCCCTAGAAACTGGGAAAAAATAAAAAAATTAAAATTCTCCAAAAGACCAAAGAAAACGTGGCTGCAAACACCTTTATAGGGGAGAAATATTTGCTAGACATGCCAAGATGCCTGACAAAGTTCCCTTTAAAAGGAGATTCATAACATTTCACATTTTCTCCTCCCCCTTTCCTTCACATCTTGCCTTTACAAGAATACTGAAGGCGAGAGAAAAGCAATCATATCCCACAACGGTAATACTTCCTTCTCCCATCCCACTTCTAATGCTCACTTTTTGATGGGCTGAATTGTTGCATATCATAGAAAACATGAGCTGGAAGACAGTGGAGTTGGAATTTTTTTTGTATATGTTTGAAAAGTGCATTTTAGCTCCCAGTCCTCAACTAACAGCTGAAACCCATTAATTGTGCTTTGTTGTTGCTATCAGAAACCTTTTTGAGTCATTTTTGAGGGAAAGATGACATCAGGCAGGTGACGGCTTTTATGAAGTATGTATTTAAAATCATTTCCCCTGCTTTAGGCTGACATCCATTTCCATAGAAACAGAGAGGGAAACGAACCATTAGCATCCACAAGTCAATTTAAGCTACAGTCAGTCAATTTCTATCACTGAAAAAAAAAAGACTTCAAATTAGTTAAAAGGCCAGGTTTAAAATGACCCTTAAAAATCTTTTAATGTATTTTTCTGTTCTAGCTAGTCTTGGTAGAAGAGAGGCACTAAGGCAACTTAGAGCCACCAGGGAAGCAGAAGGTGAGGGTATGAATCCAAGGCCATACGCAACAGCTGGAAGCAAAATACAAAACAAAAGGCAGAGAAAATTCAGGGATCTAAGGCCCCAACATTTAAATGTCAGTTTAAAATTGCATCGGGTGGCTTTAATACAGTGACGTTTTAGTATCTTAATTGGAAAACCAAATTCTGAAATACCTTTAACAACAGCAAACACACTCTTCAAGAACTAGCTTTCCTTGGACAGGGACACTTGCAGGAGAGCATCAGGGACCAAGCTCACTGCAATATGTGAAAAATAATCATATATGTTGTGATATGTTGTTGCATCAAGGCAGTGCCCCCACCAAGGCATAAAAGATGCAATTCCAAGGCACCCTTTGCTATTTTGTAATTGCAGAATGACGAGTTACCAGAATGCTAGACTCAGAGTCTCCTGAGATTATGGCTTAGCAGTATGGTACAGATATGAACCTCACACTCCTTTTATTGTGGTGTAGCTCCGCTGCCATTAATGATATTAGCCCTGCTTTCTAAGCATGAGAAGCTTCCTTTGTGGGAAATCAAGGCAATCAAAACCAGTTTTGCAGTGGCTTCTCTCAAGCCTAAGTGTGCATGTGTGGTGCCCTATTTGCACATTACATCAACCACAATCTTCTATTGCCGTTTTTGCCCTGTCTTTTGTACACCATTTATAGTTTACATATTCGTTGTGCACCCTCTGTGCTAGGCTTTAAAATCACCAACTAGAAATCTGTACTGCAAAATCGTACTTTTACTCGGAGATAGAACCATAACATTTCTGCATAGCATTTTGGATGCCTAGGGCTCAGTAGCTTCTCCGTTCTTCGGATGAGTTTGACTCTCTCCACAGATGGTTAAAGGATGAAAATTACATACTTGGTGGCTTTATTTTTTAGGAATTCTGCCTGATTTCTACAGTGCATTGATATAAAGGTCAAATTCCATCAGCTTCTGCCAGAGAATTCTCTGAATTTTGTTCTTTTTTTTTTCCCAAGACACACAGCAAAGCAGAACACTTGTCTTAAAAATGTTTCAGCTTTGCAGAAATTTCCTGATTTATTTTCACCCAAATCAAGCATTACCTTTGTATAATATTTGTTGATTTCTGTATTTAGCTCCTTTATTTCACATTTAGTCTTCAGCATTGGGTTGAGTCCTTTTTTTTTCCATCCTCCAAAGCGCTCCAAAGTGAGAAAGAACATCATGTTCCTGCACACTGCCCAGGACACATGCTCCACAGCTGTGCCAAGTTTGCAGCTGACCAATTGGCCTACATCGCAAGAAGACTCATTTTCAAAATTTACAATCTTTTTTTTAATGTGTGCCAGATAGGCCAATTCACTGTGAGACTTCTTTGATTTTATTGGCGTTTAGAGCCTCATCTAGTTCCCTGTGAAGTCAATGGGTGCCTTTCCAATCCATGTAGCAGCACTTGGATGAATCCGTAAGGGGAGCAAACCTTTTCCTGTCACCTATTTTACTCACTGAGACATCCAAAATATCACCGGTCCCTCATTTTGCAATGTTGGATTAACCGTGGAACTTACTGGATGTGCATTTACCAAACTAGAAGATGCAACCGACTTACTTAAACTAACAAATTCCACATATTATGCCTCTCCTAGAAATGGCAATGCTGATGTTAATGGCATTATTTTGTTTGATTTGATCCAGAAATAACGTGTTCCTTTTAAGATCCTTAAGTGCTGCTCCCTGAATGTGGTTGGCTTATCCAGATGAAAGGAATACATGAATGAGCAAACTTTTGGGATCTAGTCTAAAATACAGAGATGTGATTTCATTAGTAGAATTTTTATAACAGTGGAAGCAGACATAATTCAACCATAAAATGTTTTGATTAGAGTTTAATGCCTGAAACTATTTCAAACTGAACATTTCAGTTTACAGAGCATATAAACAGACTTCTGAAACTCAGCATTTGCAAAGATGAAATCATAAGCTGGAAGACTGCAAACCCAGATGACATTTGAATCTGCAGCCAACAACAGCATCAACAACAGGGGAGCAGCATAGTTAGTTCACGTACTTTAAGCACAAGAAGCCTGTATAGCGTAGGTGCCCTCCTGAAGTCCCTGTCGGGTAAATGCAAAAAAAAAAAAAAAAATGCAGAAGAAAAGAACTGAGAAGTACGAGACTTTATATTCCAATCAATCACCCAAATAAAAGTGGAAGATGAAAAGAAAGGAAATGCAATAATGGCTCTCCCCAGTTGCTATGGAAATTGTTTTAGCAGGCTGAAAACACTCTATTGGTATAGCATACATAAATGGGAAGGATGTGGCAAGACATTCACAGAAAGAACTGGACTTTTTGGTGCCATATATTCCTCTTCCCATCTGGGTCTCATCTTCCTTGATCTCTGTCCCTTGCAAGGAAACATGGAGAAGAGACGGAAATTACAAAGATCAATTCTTAGCAGAAAAGGGAGTCTCCAAGCCATAGAAGTCGGCACACACCACTCCTGTGCTTCTGGTGAAAGATCACAAACTTCTAATGATTTAATGGAATCAGGAATATCTGATGTCTGAATTCAGGGTTGCATAGGACCCTAGGTTCCTTAGGTCGGTAGATCCTCATGTAATTTTTCATAGGACTGTTCACTCCAGAAAGTTAGACCAGGACTCCTGCCAACAAAAATGTCCAAAAAGGGACAACAAAAGTTGTCTACTGTGTATCACAAAGGGATGTGACTTGTCTGAAAAGAAGATAAATGACATATCATGAAAAGATTTTAGTAGTGATGTCTATTGGAACATGAAATGCTACCCTAAATATTTCAGTGAGAAAACCACTTACATTGCCACTGTTGAGGACACTTGACAACAGGCTAGATAGGCTTTATTTTGGAATGAAGGGCAAGAACTAGAAGTATAGCAAAACCTTTCCAACTCTACTTTTTTTCCACAATTTAATATAATTGGAGCTATATCATTAAAAAATTGCCAAAAGATACAGACATGTTTTTCAATATTTCTGTAAAGAGTAGGAAAATCCTATGAAAACCTAACATTATAGTTAAGAGGAGGAATGGGTCTAAAATCAAGCAAGTATGGAAGAAGTGATGTTAGACTGCAGAAAGAAAAGTAGAACAGATCTCCTCCCCCTTCCAAAAAAAAGCAAGGTGAGGATAAAAATCTAAGACATTGCTAATACTTACATTTGACAGTTTTCTTTCTAAAAATGTGTTTCATTTTCAGCTGTTAGTATTGTTTTGCAAAGGGGGAAAGAAAAGAAGACAAGATTTTCCTTTCTCAAATAAAATAAGAAAAATTTAGAAAAGTAATAGACCAAAATGTCTGGGTACATTTTTCCCACGAGAGATTACACTGTTTCATCTACCAGCTACATCTCTGAGAAGGGAGGCTACATAAAACACCATCAGAACAGAGCACTGGCAAGGCCATCACGCTGATTTGCCCGTACAGTCACCAGGACTGCAGTTACTGCCACGCTGCTGATCTTCCAATGGAAGCATGAACTGAACTGCAGAGCAAATGGAAATCACCCTAGAACATGACAGCACAGCTGGCTCCTCTGAAATCCTAACTGAGGTCACAGCCACTTTTGTTTTGATCATAAAACCTCTTCTTTGGGAATATTTATGAAAAAAAATGAGCCAAATTCTCCTTTTAGCCTACTTGTAGCAATGGAGTTTTAAATCTTGCAGATAAATGCTCAATTGATAACTTAATGATTATGTTTTCTGAAATAAGATCAGGGGCTAATATGGGCTAATAATCTTTTGGGAAAGTTTTTGATAAAAGTCCTAGATGCAAAAGAGGAACTTGTAACTTGTTGAGGAACTTGAGTTCTTTGTTCAATTATTTTTGTTTTCAACACTGCCTCTGATAATATTCCTATATTGCCCACTGAAAAATTCCAGCTCTCTCTGAAGAGATAAGCATACCCACTGCCAAGATGTTCTCATAAAAGATTAAAGTTCCTTTCCATATCAACAACAAATTACTCATTCATTTTCAACTGTTGCACTCTGGAATCAGAAAAATATAAATTATTAAATATTCTTACAAAATTGCTTTGCTTACAAAAGCAACTATTTTAGTTAATTGCTAATTTGAGTGTAGCTTAAAAACAAATGAGGAAATGTACTGCAAATGTTAGCACTCAAATACATAAAGTGGATTCTACCAGGAACAATATTAGTATTTAGTATTTGAGGAATAATTCATGATAGGAGTAAGTCTTAATACAAAAAGAGCTTGCTGCTAGCTTCATTTTCTTACATAGTAGTATAAAAATGGATCAAGGATCAAGATATTTAAGATACTGTATCTGCATTACAGATGGCTTATAACTAAGACTGTATTTTCTTTCCTCTGTAGTGGAAGGTATTTTTACTGGCAGACACAAGACTATGGATATGTGCACTTGTGACTATTAAGAAACTGTGTGGTAACCCAATGACAAAATTCAGTGAAATCTTATCTATTGACAAGATGAATAATTATGACATAAATACTTAACACTTTAACTTCGTAACATTCCAGAAAGGGAATCCTTTAAACAGATCTGTCTGCATGACACCCTTTTACCAGTATTGAATTGATGCACGTAAATAACCCAGTAGCATAAATAAATGCATGCTGGTTCACTTCAGGTGAGGACTGAGGAGCTGGCTTCAGCAGGGATCCGCATAAGCACATGGGACCATGTGATTTGGTTCTTTTGTGGGATGGGATATTACAATAGCTTTCTATGGAATAAAATGTCCTTTCGTACAGGAAAGGTAGGCTCAGAGATTAAAAGGAATGTTTAATGGAATGTATTCTACCTGAAGCTATGATCCAAAGCATCAGACACACTTAAAAAAACATCAGTCAGCAACTTTGTAGCATGACGCAGAGGACTGTGCCTGCCTCTTAAAGCAGTCAGTTTTCTGAATTAAAAATTACATTCAAACATTAAAACCATTAAAGAGAATGTAGATTTCTTTTTTTTCTTCTTATTCATGAATAAAATTCTGGCTGGACTGAGTCAGTCATCCATCAAAGTGCCACATCAGGATCTTGCCCTGTCTTCTATAGATGAGAAGGCTCCAGCACACAGGCCATGGCCAGACAAGGTGGGAAGCCCAATCCTTTACACTTTCCACTCAGACCAACAACATAAACAAAGGCTGGTGCGAAGCCAGGATTGTTGAAATGGCAAAGATGTAGACTCATCACACCAGACCTAGGTTCCATGGGAAGAAAGAAGTTGAAAGTTATTTCTGCTCTTATCATGGATCCGGTGCAGGATGGAGTTCACATGCAAAGTACCTGCCCCAGACTGGCCATGCAGGCTCCTAGCGAGTCTGAGCTTTGCTCCGCTCTCCCTTAGCAGACCTGTGTGTGCTGCTTGATGCATCCTGAAAGAGAAGTCACTGCTACTAGCCACAGACTAACTGCAGGGCACGCACCAAGACTCATGCTTCTCATTCTGGAAGCCATCAGTTTGATCTTAAGCCTAACTCTTGGTAACCACCCTTTACTGACAACCCTGCAGATGATAGCTGGCACTTGCCTACTCTACCAAAATGCCCCAGTGAGTCAAAGTGAAGTTGAGAGAATTCCCAGTAACGCCTACCGGAGAGCACCAGGCGTTCAGCAGAAATAGCCCCGTGATGGTTTCCAGGACTGCATGTGAGCAGAGCAGAACCTGTAACAGGGCACAGAAGGAGAGGAAGCATGCACTGCGATTCAAGCATGAAAACCAACCGAGTCACTCCAGCAAAGCAGGATCTTGTCCAGGCCCTCACACCGTCCACCACATGGCTCCGCAGAGCTGGCCTATGTTCGCAGTGCTGCTCCCTGCTCCCAGGGCTGCTGCTTGGATCCCGGCGTCGCCTCTCTCCACAAGGCAGATGCCAAGGAAAAATGAGAGCAGTGGATCATGTCTATTGCTCCAGCATTGAGAGGAAGCTGCAACCAAATTCCTGAAGGGAATGGTTTTTCTCCTGGAAATGGTTAGAGATTTTCTTTCCTCCCTTCTCTACAACCACGCTGGCCTCGTCACCCAGCACAGGCATGCTGCCATACATCGGCAGGCTCAAGGAGGTCTCATTTCACTGCGATAGCCAGGGAAACAGACTTAAATCCCTGCTGTCCTCATAGAGGGAGGGAGCAAGGGGAGGAGGACTGAAGGAAGGCTCTTTTAAGAAACACTGAGGCTTCAGGATGAATGGGAAATAAAATCTTTATTTCAGAATACTTCCAAAAACTAAATCCCTACTGCTTTTACTTGCCAAGGCTGAGTAAGATTCCTTAAAGTGCTGATATTATATGAAATATAGCACTGTGCAAGACACAAACTCAACAGGCATGTTGGAATTATTTAATTCCCATTTTAGCTGTTACATTGCTATATGAGGCCCAGATACACAGATCAGGCATCTATCCAGCTTGTTCCTGTTCCCACTATAAGTGCTGGAAGAAAACCAAGTTTTAACAGCCTGTGTTATATGACCACAATCCTGACAGAGAAATGTCAAGCTTTATTAAAAGACTCAGAATATATTATAGTCTCCAACAGACAATAAGGTAAGATTTTCAGCCCACAATCTATAGATCATAGGCTCCTTGACTTTTCTTTTCAAGCAGTGCTTTTTTTTTTAATTCATTATTCCATAACCCAAGAACTGAAATGATGTTCTAAATATCCTCTGCATTATTTTGTAGATGAAAAGCAATCAAAAAACCCCATAGTTAAAGACAGAGGGGAAACTCCCCGTGACGCAAAGATTATCTGGGTTAAAGACTGAACAGGCCCTGTGTTCTCCCAGTTCTCCTGAGCGCAGCACCATGATGCAGCATGTGCAGCCCAACACGTGCTGCTCACCCAGACCTCCCTCCGCCTGCTTCCTCTGAAAGCAGAACCACTCAAGACAGCTGCTTACAGCTTCTTTCAAAGGCAAATGTACCAAACATACTCCTAGAACTTAACTTCCATGTGGTTTTTATTAGCCACGTTTTTATTCTCCAGCTTCTTCAATTTTGCTGTTATTACAAGTGACTGAGAGCCATCTGTAACTAGACTGTCACACAACACAGTTAAGGCGTATCACAGGCTCCTCCAAATCAGAGCTTCTCTGCGTGACCCCGAAGTCCTGTATACCTAAATTACTGTGGCACCTAAATGCCTCTGCACTGAGCAACGTACAAACACTGAAGAGAAGAGCCACTCTGCAAGGATCACCTCTCCCTAAACCACCATTTTCTGCTTTCTGGCCTTCCAGAGAAAAATGCTGCATGGCACTCTGAGGATGGGGGATTTGCTTCTCATGGTCCAGCCCTTTGGCAGCTGTGAGATCAGGAGCATACAAGAGCAGAAGCAGTTTCAGAACATGTCAAAACTGCATTATATCTCTTCCTCTCATGAGCTCCTAAGAAAAGTTTGCTGTACCAGCAATATCCATACTGCTTTTAACTGTGAAGGCCATTACGGAGCACTTTGCCATATTGGTCTGTTCTCATGCTCCCTATATATTTTTAAAAGAGTTGCTGCAGAAGGGGTTCACTTTTCCAATGGTCTTCTCAGACCATTTTTCCTGTGTCACACTTAAGACTTTTTCTTTTAATATGTCCACTGTTGTCTCAGTCCATTTCTGTAGCGAGTTCAGCCCATTTCTTATGTCTTCAAAGCTCTCATGTGACACTTGGCGTGATCTGACTTACAATATTACACAGCTGATGAACTGTAACTTCCCCAAACTCCTTTGGCAAGTGATGCTTTAGGAAGCAAGCCTGAGGGCAATGCTGTCTCTTAAGGAACTGGTGAGCCTACCATAAACCACAGTTGCGTCACATCAAGGGATCTCTTTTCAGCATCCATTTGCACCTCCAACACAGCTTGTCACGCCTGCACCATCTAACATGGGCAATGACGAAGCAAACCCTGTTCTGGACAACATAACTCACTTGGATCGGGACCTAAGGGAATCACGGTTTCTTTGCACCAGCCCCTGGTTTTTGCTTGTCATCCAAACCCATGTTGATCCAGAAAAAAAAAAAAAAAATCCCACCCCACTAAACAAGTACCAAATACTACCTCAGACTATGCGGCTCCGTACTAGGATCCTTTCTCTCTCTCGTAAAAGTTGTTAGGAAAATACTCATTCCAAAGTGCATTTCACAGCAGAAGCTATATAGAAGTGAAGTATTTATTCTCATATTAAAATGTGCAACAGCAATGTACAAATTGGTGGATACAGGGCAGAGACTATCAGCCTTATCTTTGAATTTCCATGCTTTTCCTCAGACCTCAAAACCTTACTTTAAAACAGTGGTTTTCTTTTTTCCCACCCTTTCTTTGTGGTTTAACAGATAAAGTCATAATGGGAGGAGGTTTTACCGCTTCTGCTGCATGTAAAAACATTAAATTATTCTGTTACTCTGAGGCTCACTGATAGGATGAAGGCAGCAACTGAACGCTATGGATAGCATTTTCTTGTTCTGCTAGTAACAGAGGACTTCTTTGTTTTGAATTTTCAGTTTAGCAAATTCCTGATGCAATTGTCTTGATATGAGTTCTTCACATTTTCAACCCATTTCCCCCCCCAAATAACACTTCTCTCTCCTATTCTTTTATTTCTGCAAATTAAGTAATTTTTAAACCACTATTCACTTTATTCTAAAATATGCTAACTGAAGCACATTTCTCCAACTCTAATCTTGTTACAAAAAAAGGTGTGCTAATATCATCTATCAAATAAATAATCTTATGGAAATATCACATATAGAATATTGAATTGGCATAACCCCTGCTGGATTCAATTTGCTGTTCCTGCCAGAGGTGCAATTAGGAACAGTAAAGACAATTTGCTGCCCTGCACTGGCACTTGAAAAAGAGGCAAGCATTTTCAGCCTTCATCTTGCATTCTCTCAACTAATTCAAGTTCTAGGGAGCCAGTCTTTGCCAGACGCACCTTACAGCATCCACATGATCATTTTAGGCTCGCTAGAATTACACTTTCAGATCATGTGGCAATATTTACGAATGAAACAGTTGGAAGTTTTGTTGCTCTGGGGTTGGATTTCAGCAGAATACCATGATCAAGCTAATTAATCATACTGCAAATTTGTTTCAAAATAAATGAAAAAAAGAAAAGAAAGCTCTGGCCCATCAGATTCAATAGCAACAATTCATTCTTTTTTATTGCTTTGATAATATTAAAAAAATCTCTAAGCAGCAAAAGGAAACTAAATATGTTTTTCTTTTGGCCATAAACTCCAACTGGCTTCACAGGATGGCCCTTAATTTTATATTCGCTTCTTAGTTCTGTAATTGTTAGAGGTGTCACTCAAGATGCATTTTATGTAACAGTTACATGTTCCTGCCTGATAGAGTCTGGATTATTCATGTCCATATTGTAGTGTATTTCTGAGGCTTGACAAAAAACACATCTAAATTGGCAGGCTTTCCAAAGCTTGGTCTTGCATCTTATGCACTTTGCCCAAGAAAGGAAGGTGCTGACTATCTGGTATCATATTGAGACTTACTGCAGTTGGTAACTCTTATGAATAATTGATTCAAAGGTCACAGTAGCTCAGACAATCAGTAATAAAGTTTGAGCTTTCCCATCTTGATGTTATTGGAAGAAACTAGGCAACTTCTATTCTATATAAACTGGTACCAAATGGTCTCAACCTAATTTAAATCTGTCTGCTCCTCAGACTGAGCTCATTACAGCCGGATGCAAATTTCCATGTGATCAGCTGTCAATACTGAAACCTACAAACGGCATCTTGAGGGAAACAGCCTTAACAGCAAACACATCTACAGATGGCCATGGCAATTTAGATACATTATTACTCCTCTGGGTCTTATTACTCCCGGGGGGCTTATTCAGACAGTGCTGATGGACATCAGGTGTGCAAAAGACACAATGCACGTGAAAACTTGCAAAATTATTATTCACACTGCACCCTGTCTGCATGGAAAACATGTGAGCCTTGAATGGCTGTCAAGCCTAGTCTTTTCTATCAGTGAGTGCACAAGTCCTGAAAGTGCAGAGGAGGAATTACTCATAGATTTCACAAAAAGCAGAATCTATGTTTATGTAATTTTGCTTAGTTGAAAGAAAAACACAGATGTTGCACTTGCAGATATTTTTATAACATTATTTTATCAATTATGCTGTGTTTCAGATATAGAAAATATTGTCTATTTATCTATCTTAATAATCTATAGATCTGAAAAATATAAATTTTCTTTTAGATTTAAGATTTTTTTCTGACAAAATGTAAATTTTCATAAAAATGTTTAGCTTGTTAAGAATTATGAGACTGGAGAAAAAGACTGCATAAAAATCAATTTTTGGATGACTAAGGACTTTTTTATTGCAAAGAAAACTTTTTGAAGGCTTTTCATAAATGCAGAATAATTTCTGGTTGTGATTTGTGCACAGGAAACTTGATTTCCACTAGTGCTAGTGTTTTAGAAATTTGCTCAAGAGCAAATGAAGAAACTCTTTTCTAATAGACAGTATTACAGGAGTAAGGACCTCTACCTCTGTGACTACAGGAGTCTAATTTTTGGATACAGTATTGGAGGGGCAGGGAAAGTGATTTTGGACGTCTTTGATTCTGATCGGCAAGTTTTAACTTTGAGAAAGTGATGATAAGTCAGAGTTGGAATGTTCTTCAACTAATTAATCTACACATGCTTTTAGGGAGCCACAAAAGGACTCCAGTGACCACCCACTGCATCTCTCTGTCCACAGCAGGACAATCTCTGTCTGATTAGCCTAATCCTAAAACCCTCCAGTGATGGCGATTCTATCACCTCCTCCTGGAAGATAAGAAAAAGTCATCATGACCCCATAGCACAAAATGAGTCATGCGCTAGAAATGTCTATAAAGGGAAACTTGGCTGATTAGCTCAAATAAGCGCATTTATTGCTGATGTCAGCTTTTTGGCCAGATAGACACTCCCCCCTTCATTCCACCCCTCTGACAGACCTGAAATAAAATACAAATCCAATTGCTCTGTTATGCCCAGGATGACTGGTACTCTGCTAATCAGCCTCCTTGCAGTTTAAATATGAAAGTTGTCAGGGTTACTTTCCTGATTCTTAATATGATAGGAAGCTTTGCTAATTTCTTTCCTGCATTCCTCTATCTTATTTTTAGCTCACTCTTTTCCTTTATATGCTAGAATCCTTCTAAGCAATAGAGGGGCTTATTTTTCATGCTACTGTTTTGTCTTCAGAAATACATTTAAACCGTCTTTTTGAGCAATAATAATCTCTTCGTCCTAGCTATGACAGAAAATACTACCATTCACAGGTTTTGACGCTTTTCCTCCTTGCGATCCACTTTATTTATTTTCTATTTAATTCATGTTTACAACAATTATGAACAGCTTTTCCTGTTGTTTTCCTGACTCCTCACTATGGTCATTCCTTTAGGAATTTTACATGAGTCATTTAGCAACATGTACTAGAACAGCTAAGTTATATGTACAAATTCATTTTCAGCTTTGGGAGTAAGTAAAAAAGAATATGAGCAGTGATTCTCTTTCAACTTCATCCCTTAAATCAACTGGTTGAAACCCTCCTGCTGCAAGATAGTACAAAGCTATATCAGGAGTCCCAGGACTTTGTTCTGAACTTATGAAGTGACACTTGCCATCAACATTCATCACACCTAAAGTATATTCCAATAAAATTCCTTTATGCCACCTCCTCTACCCTTGCCCACGTTAGCCCAGGAAATCATACTCAGTGCTGATAAAATCTATTAAGCCAGATAACTTACCTTAGGAATATTTTTGCCTTGATATCTCAAAAGAAAAAACCTCCCTGCTTAAAATGTGTCAGTAATGAACACAAATGTAGTTTGCCAGTTGCAGTAACAAGGATCTGATGCTCTGGGAACTCTGCTTTACCCACAGATCCTCTTTGATGACGTTTTGTTTTCTTTCCTCTATTCTCAACCTCTATACTTTAAAACTTCCTCTCTGAGATTAAGCGGCCTTTTTTTTTTTTTCTTTTTTTTTTTTGCTAAAGGAAAGGGAACTTCCAGACTTCCAGGGTAAATTCTCTCCAGTACTGCATGACCTTTACGAAAGAAAGTCTGCCTAGAGGTAAGATGCGAAGGCTAAAATCGCCTGACAGCTACTAGCATGGAACACAATACCTGCTCATTTTTCATTGTACTCCCTTAAGCAGCCTCTGGCAGGAATGCTCAAGAGATCTCCCAATGGATGGAGATTAAAGTTGTCTTCCTTAGCAAACACTTCAAGTGCGTATGGCTTGTACTGGATAATCTGGCTGTTGTAAACTGAGCCATCTGCCTTCATTTCACTCTTCTGTCTTTTCTTATTTCCAGTGATTGCTGGGCATGACAATCACTCCTCTTTATATGATGATTCAATGACTTAACCTTTCCCTACTTTTGACTTAAAAAGGGTCAAAATTACTCTCCTCAAGAACTTTTGACCTAATCAAGCATGCCTATGGGCATTACTGTTGGACTCGATGATCTTGAAGGTCTTTTCCAACCATAATGATTCTGTGATAGTATGATTACTCACATTGTAAACTTTATATGTAAAAGCTTTATATGATCCATAAGGACTCCTTCCAAGTAGCCAATTGAAGAAAGAGACAGGCTTACAACTCCCACATCTTCCTCTGTTTTGTATCAAGACATACACCAGAGTGCTTCCTAATTTCCTCAGAGCAAAGCTCAGGGCCTTGTCCTGCTGAAATTGGAATGGGCAACAATCCTTGGAGACACTTGGCTAATGCCTGGGAAGGAGACAAGTCAGGGCAATGAGCATGCCAGGGCATGAGGGAGCGGGGACCTTGGGAGAGGAGTTACAACAGGCCTGACAAAAGGGCAACAAGGGCTGCTGCAGGACAACTTGCTGCCATTGCCTACCTTCCCCTCCTAGGTGCTTCTCTTTTTTTGCAGTGGGTGAGTTCAGAGAGAAAAACTAATAAAGAAAAGCAGACTCAGACCTGGCTGATACAGAGGGGATGCAGGAAGCAGGTCCATTCATCCCTGCCTTGGAGGTTTTCTTGCCCCGTGAGGGGAGCCGTGCCAGCAGGGAGGAAGCAGAACCATCAGCTCTAGCCCTGCCTTTCACCTGTGGGACAAGCCTAGTCTCGTCAGTTTGGAACTATTACTCCAGAGGTTTTGAGTTCCCTTAAAGCCTCCATTGTCAGGCCAGTGCCCAGGACTGGCATTCCAACCAGCCAGTCTGTCTAATCCCCTTCAAAATCCATGCTGTTTTTGCCCTCAGCAACAGCGAATGCCAGAGACAGCAGTCTGGACAGAAGAAATGGAACATTCTTTCTTAACTCTGCTTTTGCCTGCATTTTCAATCCCAGAAAAAAAAAAAAAAAAAAGAGAGAGACGAGGACTGGCTTTTCTCTCAACAACCTTCAATGTTACTATCATTTAGTATTTAAATTATAACAAAGCGTTTGCTTGCATACACACACTGGTCTCTGTTCTGAAAAAGTCATAAATTTGAAAGTCATTCTGTGTGTTCAGATTGCCAGTTATTCTAGTAAGAACATTTCTACCTTTCTCTGAGCACTGGATCTTGGGATTTTGTTGCTGCAGTCCTGTGACATTGTCACACCTTACATTGTCAGATCCATCCTGCCATCCTAGAGGTCTCTGGAGCTGCCGCTTAATCCCATCTGTAGCCCTGGAGTAAGTTAAGTCCTAATGAATCAAAGGAGAAATGATTAACAGATGTCAGAAAATATCCTTCTCTTGGAAGCTTGCAAAGAAAGTCAGGAACTCAGTGGGGGAAAAAATATGCCTTTCAAAGCATAAGAAAGATATCACAGAGAAATATCTTTAAATACATATATATATATATGATAAAAATTTCTCCTTTTGTTTTTCTCCATGCTCAATAAAATGAAATTCCTCATCTTAGCACATACTTGAATCTATCTCCAAAGTCCAAGGATTCTAAAAGCATGTACTTTCTTTCAGGCACACTAACCTATAGCTCTTTGCAAAAACTATGCCCTGTTTTCATAAAACCATTTCGCTTTTCTCTTAGTAGTCTGTGATCAGACCATAAGCTAATTAGCTTTTTTAGAATGCCCAACTGCCAAATTATAGCAATGTAGACTCTTCCCTTCCCCTTAGCCAACATGTACTTCTGTTCTGCTCATAAGACTTCAGGCCATATGTATTTCTAGATATCTATTTTATTTCACCAGACTTACAGTTTCTTACACATTATTTTAAGCCCTGATCCTTGCAGTCTGTCTGGATAGGTAAGTCTCTAGTCTTTGTCCTTAGGTCCTCTTGTCATAATCAGAACCGTCTGTGTTCAGACTTCTCTAACACGTAAATAGTCTTCCTAAAGCCCACAGAGAGCACAGCTGCAAAACTTTTCTTTGGCTAGTCGACCTGATCCTGCCCCATTCTCTTTTTGTGCGCGCCTCTGCGTGCCACCACGCAGGCACAGACTCCTTCCTTGTCCTGGCAGTTCTATGTGCTGCTTGCCCTCATTTTACAGCTTTACAGGCAGCCCTTGTGCTGGTATTCACCAAGCCGTGGCACCATCTTCATGGGCTCCTCACGCTGCTGCCCCTGCCTTCCGTCCCTCCTACCCGGTTATACCTATGCTTAAACCACTTTCTCCTCTTCCGCAGCGACACCTACGAGAACTGCATCACGGTAACATATGTATGCATATACTTAGTATCTACAAGATAAGCAGCGACCTGTTCAAACAAAGCACACATAGCTCAGCAGCACAATCCTGCTGCTGCAACCTCGTGGTGTCCTGTCACACCCTCATGCTGCCAGATCCGCTCTAGATTGTGGACTCCTCGGGGCAGGGAATATGTCATGTCGCCCTGTGCCGCACAGAGCCTCGCAGACTTTGGCACCATAAGATGGTAATTAATGATATCGACTGAAGATCTTGGCTGCTTCAGACAGCTGCCACCTCCACCCGTTTTCCTGCTCTAAACCTCTCACCAGTCAGGGTTGACACACGTTTGGAGTGACGCTGGGTTTCCCGTGACTCAGGGCAAGGACACGGCACAGGGGTTTGTCACCTCACCTGGCCGGGCTCCGCTCTGCAGGACGGAGCTGCAGTGTGAGGAGCTGTGGGGACCCGCAACGCTGTGCAGTGCCCTGGCACGGTGATAACACACTGCTGCCCCGGGACCTCGTGTGCTGTCCTGGTACAGTGACAACACACTGCAGCTCTTGGGCCCTGGGGGTGCTCTGGCATGGAGATGACACATCGCCACCCTGGGACCTCATGTGGTGTCCTGGCAGCGTGATGTCGACAGGCGGTGGCTCTCGGGCCCCGTGCAGTGCCTGGCACAGCAAAGACGCTGCCATGCCGGGACTCTGTGTGGTGCCCTGGCACGGCAGTGACACCTTTGCTGCCCTGGGGCCGCATGTGCTACCCTGACACGCTGAGCACGACACAGCGAGCACAGCAGGCTGCAGCTCTCGCTCGGGCTTCGCGCAGCCCCACGACGACTGCGCCACTCTGCCCGGGGCCAGAGGCACTGGCCTGTGCGTGGGGACACGCGAGGGTGCTGCGGGGGCTGCCCACGCGGCCGCCCCCGCCATGGCAGAATATGGCGCCGAGCGAGGAAAAGCCCCGCAGCGGGGCCGGCGAGGCTCGTCCCGCCGCCGCTGCCGCTCCCGCTCCGGCCGGGGCCGCGGCCCCGCGCGGCGCCCTTCGCTGGCTCCGCCGCGGCCGGCGCTGCCGAGCCGCGGGGCGGCACGAGCGGGCGGGGCGGTGCGAGCGGCCCCGTCCGTCAGTCAGGGCGCGGCGGCGCCGGTTGGCGGCGGCGGCGGCGGGAGGCGGGGCGCGGGCGGCGGCGGCGGCGGCACCGCGCTGCCGGGGCACTGGGGCGGCGAGCGCGGCCGCGGAAGCCGGGCAGGGGCGCGCAGTGACGGCGGCGGCCGCCAGCGAGCGGGGACGCGGCGGCGCGGGAGGCAGAGGCGGCGCTGCCGCCGCGCAGAGGTAAAGGGGCGCCGCGGCCGCCGCTCGCCCGGCGCTGCCGGCGACGAGGCCGGGGCCGGGCGGGCGGGCAGCGGGGAGGCCGGGCGGGCGGCAGCGGGACCGGCGCCTCTGGCCGCGGGCGGCCGGGCCCGACCCGAGGGCGCTTCCTGGTGGCGCGCGCGGGGCGGGCTGCTCCGCGGGGCGCTCCCTGCGCGCCCCGCCTCCGCGGGCGCCGCTGCGGGGAGAGCCGCGGCTCCCGGCTGTGCGGGCAGCCGCGGGGCAGCGTCCCGCGTGGGTGCGCGGTCAGCGCGGGGCGGCCGCCCGTGCCCGTGCCGCGGGACGGGGGGCGGCGGCGGCGGCGCCCCTTCCCCGCGGGAGTGGAAGGGACGAGGAGGTGCGCGCGTGCGGTGCCGGTTCGGAGGCGACGCGCCGCCTCGGCGGCTGCCCGAGCGCGGCTGCAGCGCGCGAGCCGCTCCGCGTGGCTGCGCTGACGCGCGTGGACACGGGTGGGACGGCTGGACACGGCTGCGCAGGGAGCGGGGCATCCGTTCGGATGGGTCAGAAAAGGGGCAGTGGAGAAGCCTTCCTGTAGCCCTAAGTGTGAGGGTATGTGTAAACCTCATGCAACTTTCTTTAGTGCTTTCCTCCTTCCAGCTGTGGGTAACGTTCGGCATAAGCTGTTCCACTGGGAGAGACGAGTCCTGCCGAAACTCGGGAATCTCTTGTCAGGGCTGAGCTTTTGGGGCAGTAAATAAGAAACAAATGAGCGTTCGACTCTGTCACAATACTGCTGCTTCCTTTTCCATTCCGCCCGCCAAATGGAGATCCAGCAATATATCATCTGCGCTATAACAATGTTTCTTGCCTAAAGTGTTTGGTTTGGGTTTTTTTTTTTTTCCCCCCTCTCTACTTAAGATGGTCTCCAAGCTATTTATATTAAGAGTAATCAGCTTAAATCAGTTTGACTCAAAATGTCTGAGGGTGGAGCACTGCAGCTCCCCTTGCAAGAAAATTCTATTTATATGAAATCCTAGCGGGGCAGAGAATGAAGAAGTGTCAAGGAGCGGTTATGTGGAGACACCCTGGTGTTTCCAGGCTGAAGTAGTACCTGCCGTGGGGTGTCACCTGTTGGTGTGCCCTGCGGCTCTGTGCGGGGCTCTGGGAGGCTGCTCTCCTGCATCCCGAGCGCAGCAGGTACGGGGGACACGTGCAGGACGGCTCTCAAGAGCTTCCCCGCGGGTGACCCACGCAGCGTCTCCAGGTCCACGCGGCGGCCGCACACCTGGGGACAGGGCGCCCTGCGCCCAGGCCTGCAGCGCAGCGCCAGCAAAGCCCCCTTGGGACAGGGCTGTCGCCGTAACCCTGTTCTAACGCCCAATCAGTGAGCCCTTTTGTCCTCTCTGATACCACTTGCTGAGTTTTTAAGATAGGCTTAAAAACTGTCATAAGCAGTTTTTGCCTTATTACAGCATTTCGAATTTTGTGTTGTCAGAGGAGGTATAAGACACGCAAAAAATCACTTCAAGTATCTAGCCATAAAGATGCTATGATGGATTCAATAAAAGCTCAGGGGAGTAGGTCAACTCAGTTAAATTATGCAGTTTTTAGGAGACTTATTTGGTTAACTGCCAAAATGCCTGCAGGCAGTAGGAGTGAAATGAATAGTAGCAGAGCACTTGTTGAACCTTTCTTAACGAGAAAATAAAATTTTTAGAATATTTAATGTAGTTGAAGTGGTAATTTTCTTGCAGGTTTTGCTGTGCATAGTTGGATTTGGTTGGAAACATCTAGATTAGCTCCAACATTTACAGCTAAGGTGTGTTGAGTGCATTTTGTACCCTTGCTCTATGAAATGGGAGGAACCCATACTTTTAAAAAGACTTCTGTACAGTTTAATTGATACTCGTGCTGCAGATTTTTTTTCTTTCAATTCTTGCCGCATTCGGTGCATTTCCTTCTGGTAGAAAGTATGAAAATAAATATCAAAAAAGTATCTTCCTGTTAATTTTGAAGTCTGTAATGTTTGCTAGTGTGTACTCAGCAACATAGTTTGTTCAGAAGTGGCTCCAGAAATTTCTCATTAGAATTTCCGTGGGAACTGGAAGCCTAATCCACATGGATATATTTGAAAATAAATACTTGAGTTTAGGCTATTTTCTTAACAAGAAGTCTAATTCAGGCTAAAATGATTCCTTCCTATGGCAAAAATGGTTGCAGTGGATGATAAGGAAGTTCTTTAAGAACTTGCAAGATTTTCTTCTCTGTTCTGTTACAAGAGACGTTGCACAATAAACTGCAGGGAATTATATTTAGAGCCGAAGGACTGCAAAGGAGCCACACAGGACATAGTGGTCAGGGCTATCCCTTGTAAAGCAGAGTCCAGTCTATATACATTCCTGAAGATACATTTTAGCTTTTCAGCTAGCCAGGTTCTGAAGACTTGAGACAGTAAGGAAATGAATGAGGTGAAAAAAGTGCTGTCAGGTTACCTAATACAACCCTGTTTGCTCTTCTCCTTTTGCAATGTAAAAGGGAGTGTTAATTGAGGGGAAAAAAAAAAAAAAGCTTTCTGTTGCTCTAAGAAGAAGCCGTGCAGTCAGTGCTTTATCTCCTGGCATTGCACAGCCCTCTTGCCTTTTATGCAGCTGTAGTTCAGGTGCCTGTGTGCAAGGTTGAGTAGTTAGCACTTTCTGGTTTCCAACATAGTACTTAAAAGTCAGGTCCAATTGTAATTTTTAAGTAGATGAAAATGAGTAACAGTTGAAATAATAATGTTTAGAAAACTTTCACTTTTCTATATGTCTTTAAGCTACTGTTGGCTAAATTTAAAATACTGTTTTTTAAATCATACTTTTCCTTTTTACTTTATGGTCAGGCAAACTTGATTCAAATGCTCAGGCCTGTAGTCTCTTGTTTTTAGTGTAATTTAAGCATACACCCTGGTACTCTCCTGCCGCTGGTGCTGCTTAGGTGGTCTGGGTGTGCCTGGTTCAGTTGCTGATTGTTTTTCTAACATTGTACTATAAACACATTAAAAACCATCTGGAAGGCAGGGGAGTGGCGAAGCCCCTCTGCTGAAGAAAAAATGAAAAAATGCACCTGTCAAGTAAGAGCATTTCTGACTTTTTGGTTCTCACTGCAGATTATGAAAAGACGGCACCTCCAATAGGCCTGGGGAGCATAGGTTTGAGGCTAGGTGTTGTTACCCACCTCCATCCTCTGTACAGAGGTCAGAACACTGAGTGCCCCACCAATGACTTCCGAGCATGTTGGTTCTGATTGCGCTGAGTTTTGGTCGGCCTTGTGGAGACCAGCTGTGGCCCTGTGTCTTTGGGGAGGTAGCGTGTAGGACCGTGCTGCCAGGTGAGAGGTAGCACTCGCACGGATACCTTGAGGGCTGGTTCTCTGATTCTCAGAGGCTTGGATAGCCATAATCCTCAGGGATGAGAGAATGAAGCAGGGAATAGTGTGTCTCATACTGCTGCAATTCAAATTCAGTTCAAGTAATCAGGCATGTGTTTTATAAAAATGCAAGCATTAGCTGGCAGATTTTTTATGAGATTGCTTTTTTTTTTTTTTCTCTCTCTCTCTCCTCTTTTCTCCATTCCTGACCTATGCCTGAGTAGCCGAAAGCTTAAATCCCATGTGTAAGCCTAGGTTCACAAGTATCAGGAGAATTTGAAGCGACTACCAATTTTCTTTTCTCTTTCTAGGAAGAGCATGTATGAAGAGTTACGTGACAGAGTTTTTAAGGTACATGGGCATTCTGTGCCAAGCACATCAAAAGAAGGTGTGACCAGCTATAAGAATCAGCTAAACTCAATTATGGACACTCAGAATTACCAGAAAAATCGGACAAGGAACTAATTGGAAGAATATTGCTAGACATAGAAGAAGTGGAACACGTTCTTCTGCAACAATCATTGACTCAAAATAAATAGACGAATAAAACATCAGCAGTAAAATGACAAATCCTGGTGCTTTTTGATTCTCTGGTGGATCTTATTACTTGGACATTGCTATTGACATTTCTATTATTCTGTTTAATTTACATAAAAATATAACTGGACAGTTGCGTTTTGGTACTGTTTAACACCTTTGAATGTTAAGTCATTTGCCAAGATGAGTGCTGAAGGATATCAATACAGAGCTTTGTATGACTACAAGAAAGAGCGAGAAGAAGACATTGACTTGCACTTAGGAGATATACTAACTGTGAATAAAGGTACCTTACTAGCACTTGGATTCAGTGAAGGGGAAGAAGCAAAGCCTGAGGAAATTGGTTGGTTAAATGGCTTTAATGAAACTACAGGGGAGAGGGGGGATTTTCCGGGAACTTATGTAGAGTACATCGGAAGAAAGAAAATATCTCCGCCAACTCCGAAGCCTCGTCCTCCTCGACCTCTCCCGGTAGCACCAAGTCCTGCGAAAGTTGAAGCAGAGAGTGAGCAACAAGGTCAGTGCTGTTCCCCAAAGGGGGGTGTGGGCATGCGTGCACCTGCCTGCATGGGTGTGTGTTCCATGTTTTATCAGATATTTCTGTTTCATGGACTTACATGTCTACACATTTATGTGCTTAACACCTGCTTGTCAACCTTCCTAGTGCGCGCCTCACTGCAGTCAATTAAGAATTATTTGAACTTCACCATAAAATTTAGATTACGTATTTTGTGATTTCACTTGTCTGTTAGTGGTCTCTGTGGTGCCTTATCATGAGGAACATCTTGCAGGTTGAAAAGTTCTGCTCATAAAGACTTAAATGGAGAGTGAGGAGGCTAACAGTTATTTTAGGCTTTCAAGAAGCTGATGGAAGTGTTTTCCTCTGTGATTCATTAGACTTACTATTGAAAAATATCTTGGTAAATCTAAACAAACAGTATGTTCCTGGAATAAATATCTTGGTAACAGTGAAAATCATGTACTTTGTCATACAGGTTTATATGTGGAATTAAAAGTAAGAGTAGATAGTTAGAAATAGGCCATGGAATGTTGATTAAAAAAAAAAGCAGATGTAATTTTATGTTTTGTTTGGTTTTGGGCAGGGCATGCGGTAGAAAAAAATAGTACTTAAGTAAACAAAGAGAGATATTTCCTTTGTTTAACCATAAATCACTTTCTAACCTACATATGCAACAGTACCCGGGACAGAACTTGAACAGAATTTGATCAGGGCTGTGCTGCTAATAGAAGGAAGCCTTAACTGTATGAGCTATAGGTTTTAAAAAAACAAACTTGAAGTGATTTCCATCTTCTCTGTCTACTGGCATTGAGATATTGGGGTTTTACATTAAATCAGTATAAAACCAGATCCATCTTAGAATAGATTTTACATTGGTCTTTCTGAAAGTCTAGAATGGCTTATATTACTTTAATATCTAGTAATTCTTAAATGCTTAAGAGTAGTGTCTGTGGAAAATAAGTAATGGTGTGTGATCCTGATTCTCATAGTGATTCTGCAGTCATGAACAGTATCATCATCCTCTGCCTCCATAGAAGTGTTTGCAGCATCGCTGACAAAGTTGTGGTATCCATATATCAGCTTCCATCCCACTCTGCCTGTTACAAGTTTATGTTAATTGTGCTGATACTCATCAAAGACAAAGGAAATGCAGAAAAGAATTGTGTGTGACGGCTAAGTGAAAGCCTGGAAGATGCATTTCCAGGTCAGGAGAGGCATAGTAAAGGGTAGACTTGAACTTTATTTCCTTTAGCACTGAAGAATTGCTTGTATCTGCACAGTGTCTTGTTGTATGTCACGAATTCAGAGAAGGGGTGAGATGGAGGCATACTGGCATTTTAGGCTGGACTGTCCCCTATGTCTTACGCACTTAAAACCCTAGCCTTTAGCCATCTGAAGTGTCATTGCATTTTTTCTAAAAATGGTATTTTTCCTTATGAAATAAAATCTTTTTACTCCTTTGATAAATCCTGGTCAGGTAAATTTTTCCTTTTTGCTTTAAATCTACCTTTTGAGATGAATGTGTCTATCTCCATCATATTTAAACTGCAGAGTAAGCAGTGGTGTTTGGATAGACACCTCAGCAGTGGCAGGTCATTTTGAGAGGCAGCAGGTGGAACGAAAATCTGATTTTTTTTTTTTTTTTTTCACAAGTGCAGGTCCCGGGCAAGTACCAGTCACCTTAGGCTCTGAAGCATCAGTGCAATGTGGTTGCTCCCTCTAGCCCTGCTTGCTTGATGATCTTATTTCCAACTCCACACTGTGAACTGGCTACAGCATGGCATGGAGCGCTACAGCATGGCATGGAGCAGTCCTGGTGCTGATCTCATGGTTTCCAAGCCTGCTGAGGGCTTGGGTTCACAGCAGGCATTTGTGGAGCTATAGCTGCTGGGAGTTGTACTGTGAAATTCTGTGGTGGTTTGGGGGCAGCTCTGCTAAAACAGTGGTGTGTTTTTGGTTTCTTTTTTTCTATTTTTCTTCTACTCCTTTGGCAAGAGGCAGTGCCTTAGCCGTTACTGACTAATCTCTCCTAACCTGAAGTTTATTGCCTCTAGGCAGAGGACTATTTATGTGATACACTTATCTAATATAGCTCGCAACGGTAGGGCTTGGAAGCAAGAAATTTAATTGCTAATTTAACTGGGAATCTGACAACCTCAAATGAAACTTGCACACACAATATTGCTATGGGCCAAAATGTTTAGGAACCATCTTGGTATCAAACCAAGTATTTTTGTGCTTAAAAGGAATATTCTTTGAGTTCACTGCAACTCCTTTTGACTTAGTGCTTAAATTTGATGTAGGAGGCTAGAGAGCTTCAGTAATGACCTAGGTCCATGGATGAGACCTACCCTAGCAGTATTAGGAGAAACACTGAACTTTGGACGCCGTGTGGTAAAAGGGATAGGGTTAATTATGTTTAAAATCATGTATGTTTATTTAAGATAAATTGGGGGAAATTAAAGATAAGAGGGTATCTTCTGACTTTTAAAATATTATACAGATCATTTTGCTATAAAAGAAAAGACTAGAAATACTGTTTTTAGGAACAAAATATGGGAAAAGTTGCATTGAAAAATAGATGTGAAACAAGGGTGTGTTTGTTTAAGCAAGCAGACGAAAATGATACAGTGAAATCAGAGTTGTTAGGAGGAAATACATTTCAGATAAAGATTAAAGTAGCAGTTTATATCTGACTTTAAGTTTGGGCTTTGCAATTTCTATTTATGTGTATAAAATTTGGTGCAGAGAATAGTACAGTTAATATTGTCCAGCAGCCAACAGTAAGTTGGCAGTGGGCCAAAAGATTCTTCCTAGGATGATACTTCTCTCTACATCCCTAGAGTGTATTTTAAATAAATTAATGCATAGTATGAAACTCGCTTGACCAAATACAGTCAAGTTTACATTTTCAGTGCTTGATGATTTGAAACTGCTGTGTATCAAAATGACAAATTAATGGGGAACTGGAAACAAGGACTTCTTGAATGTAACTAAGTTTTTTGTAATCCATATGCTACTTGTGTTCCATGAAGAGTCAATTCTTTGTATATTCATATGAATGTATTGAATATCAGAAAACTAATTGGAGTTTTTTTGTAAGTACATAATCATATGAGTTCTTTAATTTTTACTTTGTATAAAGCTATACAAATTCATCACCTTTTAATAATTTCTACAGTATTTAAGATGTCATTGTTTGTTATGAATGTTTCCTCCCCTAGCCTTGCTAAGCATGATTACTGGCTAGTCAGTTTTCAGATTTGCACCAGATTTGCAATGTTTAGCCACAGGGTTGCTGGTATTCGGTGCTGCAGGTACATCTGTTCAATGCCTACAATTATCTTTGTGTATCACAGTCAATGGGGCTATTAATATGGGCAGTTATTCATAAGGGCAGTGTCTTATGCCACCACAACCCTATTTATAAACAAATAGGGAGCTCTTTAAATTGGAAAACAAATAAAACTACTGTTAGTCTTATATTAAAAACATTTCATCACTGAAGTCTTTTTTCCCCCAGACTTCTATCAATGATCTATGTAAATTTCTAGAACCAGTGTGGGTATTTAAATGGAATTTCAGTACCGTTGCATTTTTGCCTGTCTTCTCTTTATTTTTATCCATATAGAGCAGGTTTAAACTGATCTTCTATTATTTTTTAACCGCATCTGTAAAGATAAGAAAATGAAGGGGATAAAAGATTCCTATGAAGCTTCTAGCACCTTTTCACGAAGGAAAGGTGAATGGAGACCCTTCCAACAGTGAAGGGTCTTCATGTGCACCACGAAATGTCCGAGGTTTGTATGAAGCAGTAAATTATTGAGGAGAAAAAAACAAATCTCTTGTCTTGAAAGACTTTGTTTTCTAAATTGTAGCAACTTAGTCCCCACTCCCTCATTTTTTTTTTAAGTGGAAAAAGCTGCTCTGAGTTGAGCTGAGTTTTCTTTGATTCAGCTCTCTTGTGACATGACCGTGTATGTCTAGAGCAGTATCTTGTCTCTACCTCATTCCTGAAAGCTGATCTTAAGCAGAGGTTGGAGTATAAAGTTTTTATTGATTAATAGAAATTTTTTCTGGTACAACTTGGAATGCTTATTTCCCACTTTATAATGAAGGTCCAGTTGACTGGGATTTTATATGAATGTTTTTTCTGTTTTAATGTTTTGGGGTTTTCTGTAGCTTCCTCTGTGACTTTAAATGGTTGCATATGTTAACATTTCATATCCTTTGAGCCTCTCTAGAGCCTAAAGTCATTGGAAGCTGTCTTTTTTTTTTTTTTTTGGGGGGGGGGGGGCATGACAAAAATATAGCATAGATTTCTTTAATGAAGCTAATGAGTCGGAGCATTTGGAAATCCTTTCCTTCCAGGTTATACCACAGCGGACAAAGATCCAAACTGACAGAAAGCAGAAAACTGTTTGTGCGTGCTTGAACTGAACATGCTGTAGGATTTGTTTCTTACTCTACTTTCTTTTATACAGTTTATTTAATCTTGCAGTACAGTGATTGTGTTTCGGAAAACTATTTACATTTGTAAAGTGGAGTCCATAATAGTGAATGGAGTGGAGAGAGCCTGGAGCCTCACTTGGGAAGAAAACAGTCACCGTCTGTCCTGATTTAGGCGAATGGAAAAAGGAAATAACGGGGTGAAGGGATGAGTCACTATCTCATTTGGTAAATGTACTTGCCCCTCCAGCCAGAGCCCTGGGATTTGTTGTGAGCAGTGCGGTGCGAGCACGAGCCGTAGCTCCGCCGGGGCTGCCCCGCAGTCGTGCGCTTTGACAGTAATTGCTTTTCGCTCTCGGTGAGAAATGCGACAGGTCTGGGCCAGAGAGCCTGCCTGGCTGGGCTGGGCGAGCGGCCCCTCGCTGCCAGGTTAGCGCGTGTGTCGGAGAGGAGAGGCCTCGCCACCTGCCGCGCGGCCAACGCGAGCCAGGTTTGCGCAGCGCGCGCTGCGTGTGGCGAGGCAGGCGCCTGCTCTGCAGCTGGGGGCCGCAGGGGTGGCCACCCCAACCACCTGGGGAGAGCTCGGGAGGCGCCTGGCGATGCTCCCACCGAGCAAGCACAGCTCCGCCGGCCTGTGAGCCGAGAGTGCTGGGCAAGTCCATGGTTGATGCCTGGCCCCATCTGCTGGTAACGGGTGGAAGGAAGCAAGAGGGATGGAAGAGCTCCAGAAACGGCGTCTTCAGGGTTGCTTTTTAATTAGGATGGCCTAAGAAGTCTTTTTCTTGGACCATTTCTCTTTTAGTGAGAGATGCCTTTTGAGAGGAGTATTTTATTTTACATACCATCCTACTTTATTTTACTTGACCAACTAATATTTCTAGAAAAAAAATATCATTTTAGGGGCACACAGACCTCCTTTGGGTCCTCAGGGAAGACTTCACACTTGAAAGAGTTTTGTGTGACTGATCTAAGTCTTTTTTCTTTAAAAAACTGCCTTTCTTTATACATTTTGCTTTAAAAAACTGAAATAGGACACTATTCATTGATTATGCAAAAAATATTTGCCTGTATTGATATTACAATACTCTTAATATGCCTTTTGGTAGTCAGAGTAGTGGCATTATGTTGCATGAGTTTTCTTTCCTTCACCTTCTGTAATACTTATTCAGTCTTTTAATAACTGCACCTGAGGTGAATGTGTCCAGGACAAATTTAAAATGTGGTAAATATGGAATAATCTGCTCCTCTAAATCTTCTTAATCTGTGCCTGTAGCTGGGATGCAGGAACATCTGAACAAAAGCACTAGTTGGTAAACAGCTCTTGCTTGGGTTCTCATATGAGAAAATAAACTTACAAATTTCAGCAACACATGGTACTAAGTATTTGCCAAGAATGGATCATTTTGCACCCAAGCAAATAACCATGCCCACTTAAATAGTTGTGTGATGCCATACACACATCTACATTTTCTTGTGTGAAAGAACGCAGGTGTTGTAATTACAGCTGTCTGCCCACACTCACATCTGCTTCTTGCTCCAGAGTTGGTTTCCATGATGAACAGCCATGAAATCAATCTGAAGTCTACAATACAAAGAGCTGTTTTATTTTAATGGCTAGAACTGACAAGGGGATTATAAGATTATTAAAACAGTATTTCGATGGGGGAAGGACTTTAAGGTCTGTGAATACTTTGGTGAGAAAATAGGTACTTATAATAATTTAAAGAGGATAACTTTGGCTTTTTTTAAAAAGTAACTGTAGTTAATACTTCACTAATTCGTATTCGCTGTCTTTCAGGAAATATAAAAAATACAATCCTATTTTGTGTTTTTATTAGCAGAAAAAAATGCTTCTTTTGTTTTTGTTATCTATATCTTTTTTCACTTTGCCTAGAAATTCCTGTACCCTTGAAAACTGCCTGAAGTCCTTTGGTGAAATCTCAGCAAGTGTAACTTCTTGTACCAACTTGACTGCTCTTTTTGTACAAGTTTATATGAAAGTTGTATGCAACCGTTCAGAAAGCACCTGAAAACTATTTTTCACATTTTGATCCATATTATAAAATAGTTTTCATGTGAGATAGCATTTAAAAATAGTATTTAGGCTGTGGCTTAGTTAATAAAGATCTATAACCAAAAATCCTCAGGACCGAGCATCAAAAACATGCTAGTGGCCTGAGTAACAGAAAGAAGTGATTGCATACTTTTTAAAACTCTATCTTCTTCAAAACTACTGTGTAGGTTATGGTATGAATGATTAAAATGGTCTTTAACAGTTCAGCTGGCTGTAAGACAATTTGCATGTAAAAGCCACTGTATTGGTTCATATTCACATATTCATTTGGCATCAGTGGCTGTGCTAGAGCATTTTCCAGAGGTTACAGTCTGAGAAAAAAAATCCTTGGTAGAAACTGTGAACATAGAGGACAAGAAATGAACTCTGCCTTTGGGAGGTGCCTGTTTCCATCCGTACTAGCAGGTTACTTGGTTGTGTCCGTGATGGGAAGATGCTCCTGTAGAAGGCAGTTCTGCAGAAGGCAGGCCTGGAAGATGCTCTTGTAGAAGGCAGCTCTGCAGAAGGCAGGCCTGGAAGTCCCTGTTTCTCATCCTGGCTCCACCCAAGGCTCCAGAAGTTCTTGAGCAGCTGCTGTATTTTTCAGTAAGCAAGGCCTAAACTGGTCTTCATGGTTGCATGATCTTTTTTTTTTCTTTTTTTTCTTTTTTTTTTCTTTTTATAATGGAAAAGCAGACTTTAAACACAGATTTTAAAATGGAAAATTAGTGGCTAAAAATCAAACTATTTCAGTTAAACACATTGGATTGATGCAGGGATATATTGCTCGCCATTATTCTCCCTTGGCTCAGATTCATTTGATGCCCTTTATCCGTGCACTTCTGCACCGTAGCCTGAATTTGCTGGGGAAGGAGAGAAGTTTTAGTGCTGTCACTGATGTCTTCTCAGATGTCTGCCTCCCACTTGGATAAGTTTTGTAGGTAATTGGTAAGCATGGACGGTGTTATTCTTGGGGAAACAACACTCAGGGACTTTTAAATGGGCTAAAGCACTATCACGTTTCAAAGTACGTTATGGCTTCTAAAATATTCATGTCACAGGGAGGGCTCTTACTTTGTATGTGTACCCATTCCTAAACCCTAAAATGCTTTCAGCTGGAGGTAGACCAGATCTCTTAAATTAGAGTATTAATGAAAGAAGCCACTAATTATGTGCAGTGATAGATAAGGCTGCACAGCTGTGTCTGGCTTCACTATCTTTCCTTCCAGAAATATCCCAGGAATAAGCAGTTAGGAGCGAAGGCTCGCAATCTTTTTTGTGCTTTCACATGATGTTTAACACTGTGACCACACATTCCAGTCCTCTGTCGCTAATTCTTAATTTTTATTGTGCTAGGCTTGGACGGAGAAGTAAAAATGTCTGTAATGTTTATAAGCTGAGCCATGAATTGTCTCCTGTGGGAGCCGCAGCTGCTTGGCACAGGTGAGGCACGAGGAGCCGTCCCGGCCTCGCCGCGCTCCTCGCGGAGGCTGGCGCGCGCCCGCGCTGTCCGCCATGCGGCCCGGAGCAGCGGGCGGGCGGGCGCGTTGTCCGCTGCCTCCGCGTGCCGAGGGCGCGCCCCAGGGCCGCCTGCGTGTGGTGGCGCGCAGCTCGTCTTCTCCGGCGCATCGCGGCCGTGCCAGAGCTCCTCTGAAGTCAGAAACTCTTGGCTGAGCAGATTCGGTTGCTTTGTGCCTCTTGCTGCAATACAGGCTTCCATTCTTTGTTTTATGTTCGCAGCGTTGTTTGCAGTATGCCTTTCCCTTGAGAGAAACGTCCGAAAATGCCATCCGCTGACATTCTGAAGCAAGCTATTTTGGGTACTTTGTAGTCAAATCTGGACAGATGTTTGAATATAATTTAGAGTATATTCTCGCCAGTCTAAATCTGTTCAATTGTCCTGCAGCCAGAACAGCATGGTTACTCGTTAGCCTACATAAGCAATTTTGTGACGGAGAGAAGGATTTAGGGAGGCCTTCTGTTCCAGTGTAAGCTGGTTCTGAGACTAAAGATTTTTTTTAATGGCTCACACAATCTTGGCTATTGAACAGCAAAAGTGTTAAGGAACTTGTATTCAAAATAGTACGTAGCAAAAGCTTCATATCAAATGTCTGCAAATAAAGGATCTCTGTTCACTTACTTCAGGGGTCCTCAAGGGCACAGAGGGATGAATGTGGGAATTCTTCTTGCTCTGCTGTATTTATAATTTATTACTGTTGGTGGGGAGAGTAGTGTGCATTCCCTACTGCTTTATGTTTTTCTAACTTCCTCCTGGGTTCAAACTTAGTGATGAGAACTCCAAAACTCTTTTGTTAGTTCATGTAATTTCCAGCCTCATATTTAAAATAAGGGGTTTTCACCACCCCGTTATTATCACAACGCTTTCATTTTCTTACAGTAAGTCATTGGGTTAACAGCATTCACTGCAGAACACCTGACAAGAAGTCCTGCTTCTTTTGAACAGCCTTTCGGCTGTTGAGAGGAGTGTACTAAGAGGACATTTGGCACTCGTCTGTTCTATGTGATATTAATCATCCCTTTGGGTTAGGCTAGTCTCAAAGTGATAGTTACGTTTCTTATATTTACAATAGTAAAACTTGTACTGAAAAGGAGAGTGAATTGGGGGTGCTTTCCCCAATGAATTAAGATACAGGGCTTTAACCTGCCTGTACCGTTTAACAGAAAGGGGAAGACGGTTACCAACTGGCATGCTTTTGCTCCAGATGTTTCCTCTAAAACAAATATCTAGGGTTTTATTATGACACAGTAAGAACAGCCTGTAAGAAGAGAATGGGACTTTTTTTTGCTTTTTATTGTCTGTCTGATCTAAATAGCCAGTCAATCAAATACTGTGGTAAGTTGTCTAGTAGTTTACATTTACATGCCTGTGCGTGTTAATGGAAGCTGCTTTCTTCTGAATACAGAATTTAAAATGTTTTATTCAAAATCCTTTTGGATGCAAAAGAAAAAAGAACTTATTTTGCAGTGCTGATGTTGTTACAAATGTTAGACATGACTTTGTTTACCAAGAGGACATGTTCATGCAGGAAGCAGCAGACTTCTATTTTACTTTCCCTTAAATTGGTGGCAAAACACATTTTGATTTCAAAAGGAAGAGGATCAGACCTATAGTAAAGGATTAGCAGCTTTGGGACAAATCCCAAAAGCTTATTCCCATTTCTCTCAGGCAAAGTTCCCATTGCCTGTAGGGTTTGGAGCACAAATGCTGTAATTATGCTAGCTGTTTTAAAGAGATTCTGCCTTTTCCATATACAAATTTAATCTGCTATGGATGTGTGTAAAAATATTACATGATATACAGTGTATAGAAGAGTAGTATCTAATTGTCCTTTTGTGGACTTCAAAGATAGAAGGGAAAAAGCATTACGATCATCTAGTCTGACCTGTGTTAACAGGGCATGGAGTGTCACTCCATAATTCCCATATCAAGCTCTTAACTTCTAGATGCTATAAAGCATGTTTCTGATCAGTCCCAACTCCTCCTTTTACTTAATGGACATGGCTTAACTTTCAGTTTCATCCATTACATAGTAAGACTTACAAATTTAATAGCAGAAATGTCTTCTAAATTTTTGAGCTACACTTAACTGGTGATGGAAAATGCGAAGATTATTTTCAGTCAGGTTATTTCCCTTGGTCGCATTCGGTTATCTTCACTAATGCAAATAAAAATGCTCCATGCTGCTAAACACTTTGCCAAAGATAATTGTCTTTCAAGGCTGCTTGTTATCTGGATAGTTAGTGTGATGATCAGTGGGGTGTCTTACAAGTGAGGAATTGATACAGTGGCAGTTTTAATTGGGTATTCTGTTATGGTGATGAATTATTATATTAAAATAAGCATCGGTTTTGCTATTTTGATGTATTTGCATATGTATAGTGAATTCCCCATGACAGTAACAGAACGTTGTTAAGGCTGCAAAACTGAGCATTTTAAAGTTGTGTTTGTATGTGTAACTATACACCTTGTAGCGCATGCAGTATGATGCAGTGATTAATTATATAGTCACCTGACCCCTTTTTGCTTCTCATCCTCGTTTTGTGCATTGTGGGCATCTTCACCGAATGGGAATTGCTTCATTTTGGTTGTTTAGTTTGTGGTCTGAAGCCACCGCTACTTCACAGAATTCAGACTCCTTTCTGGAGGCAGATTTCTTCGTTGCCCCTTGTGCTCTTTCCAGTGACATTCCTGGTAATAGTGTCATGGAGCTTTTTGAATATTAAAACATCTTCAGTGTACTGGTGTGAGTAAAGGCAGCATTAGGATTCCTGTGACATAGCCCGCAAATATGATTTAAAAGTATCTACAGTTTTAAGTCATTAATCTCTGTGTCATGGGGGTAAAACGTGTTAAAGTTTTTTGAATTCTTGGGCTTGTAAAAGTGAATTTCACACTACAAGAATGCCTATCAGGGATACATGTTTAAATTACGTTTTGCTTAACACTCCTGTTATTAATATCCAATACTTTTGCTTTTTTTCAGTTTCACAGTTGCAATGCACGGGAGGAGTACAGGAGTCTTCCGAGGGTAGCAAGTTATCTCATTAATTTTAGTCCTTGAAATCAGATGCTTTTAATGCCACCTTTGTTCTGCCATGCTGCAAACTGCAGCCTTACTTAATCAAGCAATGTGGCAATGCAAAAACATACCAGTGTGACAAAGTTTTTTGCTGGGTTACTCTGTTGCTAGTCATACGTTAAATTTCTCCTTTGGAAAATACTAGTTTAGGAAGTGGACATCCAGAATGCTTCAGTGCAAATGACAGATGAATAATGAGGGACGCAGAAAAAAATAGTCTTGATATTTGGAATGTTGTTCATTAATTCTAGCACTTTCTGGATACACTTGAAACATGAAGGGAGTGTTCTGTGGTGGAGGAATCTGTGCGGTCTTGCACCAGAGCTCTTCACAACATTGGAGAAATTGAAGGATATGCTTATTCTATATGAAGCTGTCTGCACAAGCTTTGTATTTTTTGCATTTTTTTCACAACTCATGTCTCTTCTAGATACTGGTATGTAAACCACAGAGGCTTTAGATTTATCTGTTCAACAAGGACAGAGGACTCTGAAAAAGCAAGAATGTGGAATGCATGCGCCTATAAAATCCCTGAATTGCAAAAATTGTAGTGGGCCATAGAGGCATTTGGCAGATTACGTGCAAGTACATACATGTGTGTTTCATTATTTGATTGCCTTAGGAGACTGCTGTTTAAGTTGGCAGATATACTTATTAAAAGCAAATCTTGCTGGCTGGCAGCGTTACAGAGTGCCAGAAGGAAAAGGAGACCAAATGTTGAGAGAAGAGACAGAACATGTAATGTGCCGAAAGCATGGAGAAGCTATAAAGAGAAGGGAAAAGTAGAGTTAAATGTGGTTCCAGTTTGTTCTTTGGGCTCAAGTTGATTGCCATTCAGAAGTAAAAGCACAAATGTCTCTCATTTCAAGATGAATTTAAAATATTAAGGAATCTAGACTTTTCTGTCTTGTTAGGTGTGATCTGGTCACCTGTTTATAGCTTGTCAGAAATCTCTAATCCACCTGTATTTTCCTGTCACAAATAAAAAGCAGCTTGCTTTGGAGTTTTACAAAACACTGTCAGACCATGTGTGTAAATGAACACTGTAATAATGCCTGTAGCTTTGTTCTTATTCTCAAGACCTTGATTAGAGACTACAGTAACTATAATATTAATTCTTAGTATGTAGTAAGTTTCTGCATATAATTTGAGGATGGGTAATTTGTAGCCCTTTTGAGGGTCAAGGGGGAATGCAGTTTCCATACATAGTGGTTTAGAACAAGACCATTCTTCCTCACGAAAGCAGAAGCCAAGCAAGTTGAGTATACGTGTATCCAGGTAGGCTACACCTGCGGCCTCAAATTTTTTTTTTAGTCTGGTTCCTTCACAACATCAGGCGGTCTAATTACACTATTCACTAACTCCTGTAGCTGCATATCATTAGAATAACCGGTAGCCTTGCTTTGACTCTTAAGGACTTCTCAGTTTAAGAAGAAAGATTAAAATATGGAAAACTGACATATAGTAAAATATAAGAAAAAAGAATGGCTCATATTTTCAGAGAAGTCAAGGAATATCTTGTTTTTTTAAAAAAAATCCTTTAAATGAAGACATAGATTTATGTATGTTTTTCATACAGGTCTCCCTAAAAGGGCAGTAAGTGGCACAGTTACTAGTTTGGTGGCAAGCTTCTGTATAGCAATCCTGAGCCCTAAAAGAATTACATAGCTGGTGTGTAGTGTGGCAGTAGTTACTCCAACAATCTGCTGGCTCTACCATTTTTGAGGAGCTCTAAGTTTTGAAGTCTTAGTTCTTTGAAGATGCCAAGGATTAACTAATTAAGATACAAGTTTTTCTAGCTGAATGCACAAAATGGGAAATTGAAAGGAGGCACAGATAGAAGAATTCTTGTTCTGATGAAGCAGGCAAGTCAATTGAACTACCTTGTAAGTAGGCAGTCATAAGCCTGTTAGAAAAACAGGTCAGTTTAAAACAAATGCATTCCTCTTGCTTCTGTTCTCAGCAGGGAATTAGTTTTTTGGAATGATTCTCCATCTGTGAATCAAGTAAGCCATCCTTCCTCTTCCTGGCATGCTCCACATTTAAACAAACAAAAGAGGAAAAAGTTCTTTAAGAAGACAGAAGAAAAAGAAAGAGGTGTTCCTATTTGGTAGGGTCAAATAAAGGTAACCAGTTCTTTCTTTTGGCAAGATGATGACCAAGGGATTCCTCTGGAGCACAGTAACAAAAACAGACATGCAAGAGTTTCTTTCTTTTTTTCTTTGTCTTTTTTTCCTTCAGTAGTAAAGCAGAAAAACAACCAGGATATATCTGGCCTTTTGACAGAATGCCAACCAGTCCAAGCCCTTGCTGGCCAGTGTGGAAGAAGGCAAACTCCTTCCAGCCAGAAGCCCTTCAGGCTTACAAGCCTCCGCCTGTTTCCAGTCATAGCTGGAAGACCTTTTCACATGTTTTATCACATCTTGTGCAAGTAGGGGATATTTTTTCACCTTTATTATGTGCTATAATCAACATTCTAAGACAAGTAAGTGGTTGTAGCTCCAAGCTCTCTCTTTCAGTGTGTGTACATGTGTGGAAATACAGGTAGATGGACAAATAGATAATGCTATTATATTTTAAGATGTAAATGGGTAGGTTAGAACACTGACTTAGCTTTCCCAGCAAGAACAGGATGGCGGTGGAAAAACGATTTTTGTGTGTTTTGCACGGATGTTGCAAAAATCTATATGCAGAACTTATAACTAAGCTTCTCAACAGGAAGCCTTTTTCTATTGCTTTTGGTCTCCTTGAAAATATATGAGTCCTACCAAAGCAAAATGAAATCCTGTTCCATACTTTTTACCCAAACTTCAGTCACGGTTTGGCTTGTAGATGCTGATGTTAAAACATGGCCAGTTTTTGATGCTATCTTTTTGTTGTATCAACTTTGTTCTTTTCGTTTCTCATAACAGATTTTTGTGCTGTACAAGTTTCTACAGTGCAGGATGCCAGATGAAGATACAGAAAGAGGGTTCTTTATCCAGATCAAGTTAGGTGCCCACTTGAGACGATTATATGCTCAAAGCAGTTAAGTTTCATTTAATGCATTAACTGCTAAGATCTAAATTAGCTCATTCAACAGCACAGTGTGAACAAATGTAACACTGGTTTATAGAATAGATAACTTTTAATTTCATATATTAAGTGCTGCTTCATTTTCCATAAGGCCTTTTTGGTATTGTATCTGGATAGTGATAAAAGTTGGAATGAGAATTCGACTCTGATACTACTGTAGAGGGGAATCTAGACAGCTGTGTGAACAGGGTCAGAGAATTTATTATATACAAACTGAGAGTTTTCTTCTTTATCTGAAATTAAAGAAGGCAGTGGGATTAACTCTCTGTAGATCCAGTTCAGGAATTTCTCAATAAGAGTGTTTCAGTATCTATGTCAGATCAGCCCATGGTTTAGTGTCTATAAGGATTAACCCATTTTTGCTTTCTTATAAGACTGTCTTTCAACATTGCCCTGTTTCTGCATTTTTGTTGCTACATCTAGAGTCCCAAGATGCTTTTGTTTTTTTTTTCTCTTTTCTTAAAGACAAGAAAGACTTGATATGAAATATGTCAGCTTACAGAATAAAGCAAGCCCATTGTTGGCATTTTTTTTCTAGATGACTTCTCTACACTCATTATTTTTAACTTTCTTTGTGCTTAATAAATGTATCCCATAATTCCCAAAAGATGAAGGAGCTGTTTTGGCTTTTATCTGTCAGCAGCTTCTGCCAATATTTTAATGTAAATCTTCCAGATCTAAACAACTTGTCTTCTTAAACATAATAATGCACACTATCTTTTTCTTGCACCAGTGAGAAGCTTATTCTTCTCTAGATTGCTTGCCGGTGGATACTCTGATAATGGTGTGATTTTTATTTTTCCCCCACTCCTGAAGTTGTATGCATTAAGATTACTGAATAAAAAAGAGAGTGGTTTAAAAGCTACTTTTCAAGCAGAGTCAGTATCAAAAACTCCTGATGACTTTGCATAGGAATTTCATGGTAGTAAGACAAGTAAAGAGCGGTAAGGAATGAAGTTCCTTTTCAGTTGGGCAGATCATAAGAAGAGAGTTCCATAGTGCCAGTCTCTTCCAGCAAATGTCCATCCAGCAGTCTTGTTTCTGTTATAAAGAACAGATGCGGCTGGAGGGCTACTACTAACCTTCATTGTGGTTATGTGGAATGGGGAATGAGATTAGTCATCTTGGTAGGCTAGTGCCAGACCGTACAGAAGAGGATATCTGCCAGCATCTTTTTTTGATGAAGTAGCACCCTCTCCCATTGAAACATAGCAAGTGATAATCGAGCTTTTGCATGTTGGTAGCCTGTTTATTGCTCATTTTGTAGAGGAAACTGCACTGTTCTCATCTTGAGGTGACAAAACAACAACCCTCAGTTGCAAGGTCCATATGAGGAGGCAAGGCATTGAACTTCTACTGGAAGTCAAAAGTTGACTGAGTGGGTGTCTTAATAGAAAGCTGCTTGACTAACAGCAAGTACTAAGTGGTTACCTAGTAGCGGGGCTATTTATTTAGTAAAAGGACTATAGTTTTTTAACATATGTAGCCTGTCTACTGCACTAAGCCAACAAAGCTTGGGTCAGAGGTCTGAACACGCCAGCAAGGGAACTTGCTGCAGTTGAGACCTGATGTCACTGAAGCTATCTCAGCACGGCATTCTCTGCAGCTTTGTCCAGAAAAGGCAGAATATACTAATGGCTGGACAGACCAAAATTTTCAAGTGTTTTTTTTTTTGAGGTGGACCTTAGCATTGCTTCCTTTAAAAGCTAGGCAGCTGTCTCTTAAGCGTGATGGAGGTTTTCAGAAACAAAAGACAGAAACAAATTTTCCTATTTGCTAGGAAGAACTAGAGACCAAGCTATGGGACAAAGTGCTCTTGCATGAGAAAGCTAGGTTGGAGATATTACAGGGCCAGGCCAGAGGAATTTAGGCATCCAGGTTTGAAGCAGAAAATGAGTAGGAGAACAGGAGTTTACCGGAAGATCATATGTCCTTTCACAAACAGAGTAAAGCTGAAAGTAATAAATACTTCAACTACTGAACTGTTCCTCGAGAACATTGGACTTTTTGTGCACTGATTGAAGCAGAGTAATTTGGTGGGAACAGTGCTATATGATAACATGAAAAGAGGCAAGAGAACTGATATTATATGTGCAACCTTAGTTCTTAGTTGTCTTAAACTTTGGGAACTTGACATTGTGATTTTTATGCTCTATTATTTGTCTATATAGTATTCCATGTGTCAAACAGAGGAAGCTTTACTGCTTATTTCTTGAAGGGGGACTGTGGTAAAATACTATTTAAATGTATTAACAGTTTACATAATCTGTTTAAAATAAAGTACATTTTTACTAAAGTTTACTATCCGTTTTTTAAAAAGGAATTTATAGAGCAGACCCAGTATTAGAGTATCATGGCTTTAATATTTTAGGGAAAGTTGAGGTGAAGTTTGTGGAAAGGTTAACGTAACAGAGCAACTGGTGTGAATTCTAAGAGATTGCTTAGTTAATCCTAAAGCCAATAAGAGTGATGTTGTTTGTACAGAACAGTTTGAGCCTGATAAGGATTTCTAGGTACTACTACTGCAATCTGGATGCTTAATGAGAACACTAACCCTGAACGTTGCACAGGGAGCCTGTTAAGTCGATCACAAGACGCAGTTGTCAGTAGAACGTGCCATTTGTCCTCACACCTACACTAGCCACACGACACTCAGATATTCGATGTAGTATTTTTTCCTTTACATCATTATGGTTTCATGCAAGACCACTGGCAGAAGCTGGACTGTGAAGTCAGAGCCGTTGCTCTGCAGCAACCTTTTTCATTGCTGCTCGTTAGCATCTGTGAAGGGAGCTGGGCAGAACTGCTCAAACTTTTTTGGAGCTCAGCTGATTTCTAACTATGGAGCTGCCATCCAGGAGGAGGAGGGAACGATATGTGCAAGCAGCCTTTGGCAAAAAGGCAATGCTTTTCAATTTACTGGATCCAACCATTTTATCCTGCCTTATGAGGGATGCTGCAAGTGGATTCTTTAACATTTGTTACTGTAATCTTCTAATATCTCTCTGACTGAAAGGTATTATCCTGGAACGTGCAGGCCTCTTCAGGAATTTAGCAGTAGATTTGAGTTTTTGAAATATTTTCTTTCTCTGCCTCAGAATCACCCTCTGAGGGCCATACCTGCTTGTTCAGTTTGGGGATGCTAACCTGATTTTCTATTTAAACAAATGATAATTAGGAGTTGTGAGAATCTTGCTGTCTGCTGTGCGCCTGCAGAGTTGCTCAGGGCTTAGGATGAGTTGTGAGAATCGAAGGACAGGACTGAAGCTTGTATCAGCCTCCAAGCCCTTGAGATGTTGGGATTTTTTTTTTTTTCCATAACTGTTTAACTTAAACATTGTGCATGGCATTAGAATGCAGTGTACTGAATGCAGGAATGTATTTACTTTAGTTAATACCTTTTTTTCCATGAGCCTTACTGTTTTTCCCCAGAAGAGGGCTGCTTCTTTCTCTGATCATGTTGATTGCATACATTCTGTGAGAAATGCTGACTGGAAATAGTTGCAGCCATTTCAAATCTTAAATTCAGCTATAGTTTAAAAAAGGAGTATTACAAAAGCTCACCCATAGAGGGAAGCAGAACACTGTCGTTGCGACAGACTTTTTAACTGCAGATTCCTTTTTAAAAATTATCTGTGCTTCAACGGAAGCCAACAAAAAACATCTGTTGTCTTATTTATAGCTCCTGTTTCTAAGAAGTATATTCTGTAGCAGATGAGAAAAGTGCCTGACAACTCATAATTCATAAAGTTACTGAGGTTTAATCTGTTAGAATATTATGTACAGAATTCTACCACAGTACAGGCTGTACCACTTCCCTTCCACAGATGATAGAAGTGGGGCTTTGTGAAACATTAATAAGTGTGAAATGTGATTAGCAGATACTATTTGAAGTATTAAACTGTAATGAAGGACTGTAATATTCTACAGTACTCTGCTGATTGGTAGTTTCATACCATGCAAATCTGTCTTATTTTGCTGTGCATTTGTGCAGCTAAGCTTTTCTCAAGTCAGATACATTTTTTTTTTTCTCCTTTCATTTGGGTTTGTTTTGTTTTAGTTTTTTTTTTTTGGATGATGATTAATGCTTCAGGTCTGTGACAAGCATTCATTTTTGTGTCAGAGAAAAGTAAAAAATAAAAGATTTTCTTTTTCTGAAGAATCAATACATTAAAAACTACAACTTTCAATACTGGATTAGAGTTTTCTGTTATCTATTGTTTATAGATTTTCTCATATTAATCTATATTTGCTTTGGGTTGTTTTCCTTTCACTCACAGTTTCTCCCCTTACTCTCCTTAGCCTGTACGTGCAGCTGGTGCAAGGTTATATGTGGGGAAAAGAGAGCAGATCTTTCTCACACCACCATCTTCCATCTCCCCGTGTAATCGCTGTGCACGTATTTTATCAGGCAGATCATTCCTTGCATATTTGTGCTGATAACCATGGAAAGTATCTAAGCAAAGTATTTGACTTGTCTCACAGCAGTGATTTATACAGGTGACTGTCTTTTTCCATGTATTATATGTAGCCAAGATAAGATGAAGTAATATTCAGATTTTATTCCAACCTTCATAGGTTCTGTGGGTTGGACTATAAATGGCCCAATCATAACAAACATATATTTGTCCTGTGGGAAAAATGACTGCATAAACTTATTCTGTTAAGTATCACAAGCACTATAACAACTTGCATATACTTTTTGATTTTTCTACAAAAACAAAGAAATAGTAGCTGCATATTATTGAAGAATTTTCTGATGGGAATTTAGTTAGCTGAATTTCCACCACACTTCCCAATTATACTCTAGTCAAGTCACCAGCAGACGTTATTTCTCCATTCCTTTTCAAAGCTTTGGGATCTTTGCGAAATTCTCAATAAATCTTGACTCACAGGCATTTTCCGGCCTAAATAGAAAGCTGGCTTCTTGCAAGCCCAAAGGCTAAATGCCTTGCTGGGCCAAACCATTTCTTTATCTAGCACTGAGATAGTCGTCTTTTCTCTTTGTTTCTCCTTGATCTAGCCTCCTTTTCCTGCCAAGGCCTCCGTGGTATTCTGAGTCCACAGTCTGTCTGATTGACGACATCTGATAAAAATAAAACACAAGTAATAGTTGAGAGGCCTATTTAGCCATTCATAATGGATGTATCAAATCCATCAAATGGATGTATCACCTGCCCTTCTTTCCAATATGCATCTCCCCTCAAACTTAACATTATGTTCTGAGAAGTGCTTAAATTCAGCCGTTATGAATTCCCATTTAAATTCAATATCTGCTTCAGGGAAGATAGATGATAGTGAAACAATTTTTGAATTGCTTTTCCCTGAGCCAGTACAATGTGTTAACTTCTTGATTCCTGGAATAGCAGCATCTGAAGCAAGAAAGGTCCTCCATTTCCCAGGATTTTCAGTGGTAAGCACAGAGGTTGAATTCCATGGAGAATCTGCCACTGGCCACACCTTTCATTATGCTCCTGATGATGAAAAGTACCAAACACTTCATGGTTTTGTTAGCTGACCTTGTTGGAGGTATTATCACAACTGGCCCGACAGTGACAATTACTGTTGCCTTGTTCTTCTGTGTTAATTAATGTTTGTGTTTGTTACACAGTTTATTTTACTGTTGGTGAAACCCTTCAAGCCCGAGCGCATTTCATGACTTTGACACAAGGATACGTGCAAATCTGTGAAGACATAAGTTGCTATGTTAGCGGACACAGTTGCATAAATAAAGAGCATGTCTGCAGGCACATAAGCCACTTATAAACATCCTAAGATCCGTCCTCTCAGATATTAGATTTCTATACACAACTGTATTATCATTGATTGCAATATGTATGCATAGCCTTAAATGTGCATTTCTTGAAAAAGGTTAAGACTATGCATGGAGATCTTGATTCAGAACTGCATTTGAGTACTGTTAGTATACAGTTGCTGTAAAAATATTTAGAAATCGAACTTTTTTCCGTGGTATGTGCTGTTACATTTTAAGTTATATCCTTTTATATATATATATATATATATATATATATATATATATATGCACACACACACATATTTCATTTTCATTCTTCTTCCAGCAGTAATGAAAGATTTGGCTCAGAAACTTAGGAAGCCAAATTCCAGCTTTAAGTTTCCACTTGCTGTTGCCAGGTACTAACTCCAAAATATCTCTTTTTACTGAGAACCCTTCCAAAAGGTGCAGCTGTGTGCTGGTTTCATCTTGCACTTTGTAGCTGTGCTGGCAACCCCTAAGCGTAAGGTATGCTCCGCTCTCCCGCACGCCCCGTTGCCTCAGCGCTGTTGAGGCTTGTCGCGCGCGGAGCTCGCAGGCACCCCGCGTCCTGCTTCATCCCATTGGTTCTCACTGCGGCGAGGTAAAAATAGAGCTAGTGGGAAATGCAGCTTTTGCAGTGTGTCATCAGAAGCTCCCTTACTGTCTGGAGACCTGCTCCCAGACTTGTGGCTAGGAAGAAGACGCAGACACTGTCTGACAGCTCTGTAGAGCCTTAATCTTCTGGAGACGGTGGGGTTTCCAGAAAATTGCAGGATTTCTTTTGGAGGGGGGAAATGATTACTTTAAGTGAAAAACTGATACTGGATTGCAGCAAAGGGATCTCCAAAGTTGCTCAGATTCTTAAAGGTGGATTTGGTTCTCCAAGCCTCAGTGCTGTGCTGCAGCATGCTTCAAAGCAAAAGATACTTTTGAAATCAGGTACTAAGTGCAGGTTGCATGTGGGGTTTTATTCTCTTTCCTTTTACTAAAGGTTTTCCCCTCCTTCTGTAAATCTCCTAATATGCATGCTGTGTTTTCCTACAGAACATCTAATCTAGAATAATTACTTTCTTTTATGGTATCTTGTGTTCTGGCTCCAGAAGTCAATTTTTCTTTTTCTTTTTTTTTTCCACAGACTTAGCTCTAGTTACTTCCTCTGCCATTTCCTGTCAGCATTTTGAAAAAGGAAAGGCAATATGCCCAAATTTCCCTGACTTCTGTGTAAATGTTATAAAGTGGCTTCAGTTCTACGAGTGCTATTAAGTCTTTTTTTCTGGCAGATGGATGTTTCCTGAGGCTTTTCGCTGTTAGATGACCGTTATTTTCCATCTTGTGCAAAAGGCGGAAAGTTTGAAGTACAAATGGCACTGTGATACTGTGGATATTTTATATAGGAGACAACAGTAATGAATAGGCAATCCCAAAATTGGTGGGAAGCTGAGTAGTTTTAATTTGTCAAGGCATCTCCGGAGTGCTTTTAAAGTCAACATTTTTTCATCAGCATTATGGAGCACTGTAGTTGTTTTTATTGGTTGTGTTATTGTTTGATTACTGTGTTGAAAGTAAGTGTAGGTTTTGTTATTGCCACTGAGTGTGTGTCTGTATTGATTTGCTGTAGAACTGCTACTCACTAGTATGTTTAGTATTAAAAGGCAGGTGAGTATCCTGAGGTTTTAGGCAAATTCGTACTTACGAATTTTATGGTTTAGGTATTTACAAAATAGATTGTCATTGTTTTCAAAGGCTTTGTTCATATGTAAAAGTTCCCTAGTTTTCCTGGTAGCTGGAAATACATGCTCTGGAGAAGAGGATTTGGATATAGAGAAGAAGAAAAGACACCGAAACTCCTCTGTACTGCCAGAATTTTAGTATTAAAGCAGTTACATATTTTAGTGTAGGAGAGGAATGAAGGAAATCCTTTATTTTAATCAATCTGAGGTTTGCTCTACACTGCAAGGTCTCTGTTTCCTCTGTTTCTCTTTCTTCACTCCCTTCTTTCCCCAGCGTCAGTTCAGACTCCTCCTCTGCAATCGAGATGAGCGCCAGTCTTCAGAGATGATGCAATTTCATCACCGCTACTTACGGGGAGAAGGGCACTTTGTATAATTAGCTACCTAAGGAACAGAGAGTTATTTTCAGAAGTAAAATATGTCAACTCTGTTCTTAAAACCTCATCTTTCTTTACTGCCATGTAAGGGATACATTCTATGCCTTTATGCCTAGTATTATAATAGGAGCTTTTTCATAGCATACCCTTTATAATGACTCTGATTTCATCATCTGATTCTTTCAGGAGATTTTGCATTATCATAAAGGAGATTTGTAGTTTGGGGTCAGAAGAAACTATTTGACCAGAGTCTTACAAATCAGATAGGCTGTGCTTCAGCGTGTCTCAGCTGGGGCTGGAATAGAGAGTCTTGTATTTGAGCTCAACTTGTGTATAGTAAAGCAGAAATGGGTATAAAGAGGTGAAAAAGATCTGTTTCCTCCATAGGTAATTTGTTCTGCACTAATAAATATATTTGGAGTTTGGCAGGTTTACCAGATCTTCATCAATTCAACACATGCTTTTAAGCATGTATTTAAGTTTCAATCAAAATGTTTTACTGAGTCAAATATCTGTCAAAACTTCAGAGTTTATTATGATTACTCATTTGCATTTTTCAGCTAATTCTGATCCCATCAAGGAAGGAAGTAGTGTGGTTTTTAGCAGGACTGATCCTCTGTGAAGCTCTGCAGGCAATCCCTAGTAACAGTGCTGCCTTTTACTGCTTTATCATATGGGTCTTGTATCAGGTTTTCCATTATTTTGTCCAGCTCTGGTATTATATCTAGCTTGTAGTCATCAGGGTCATCTTACTTGTCCTTTCAGAGTGCAGATAGAGCATTAAACCTCTTTTGATCCCCTGGAGTTGCTCTGATTTTTCCATGATTCATTAAAAAGTAACAACAGTAGGCCAGAAATCTCTGTAGGCAACTCTTTTGGGACTCCTGAATGTTCATTTTCTGAGCCTCCTAAGTTAAGCTTTTATGACTAACAGATGTTTTTCTAATGTCCTTTTTAGTTATGAATGGACTGGAAAGTATTTCATCATTATCATACCATCATTCTGCTCTTTTTTTTCTTTTTTTGCAAGTCACATGTCTCAATGTGCAGTATGTTCCACTTCCATTATTAGTTTATAAATAATCATTTTTTATTTATTTTTAACTTCTCAGTTTTCTTCCCTTTCAAACATTTCTGTACTTTCCTAGCTACCTTTCCTACGTTTAAATTGTTGGAATTTTTAAAGAGATATCTAATTGCTGTCTTCAAAATAGTGTGACTTCACAGCCATTTTTTTTTCTCATTTGTGGGAAGTTCCCCTTTTGCTTTTTTTGTTTTCTCTCCCAGAGAGTAATGCTCATGATTTTGTTCAGTTTCAGTCTTCTAGGAATGCAGGTTGTACATACTTATGCATGCACATTTATGCATGGTGAACTTAATCAGGTCAAGATCACCACCTCTTGGCAGCTGGCAACTTTAACTTCAATGATTAAGCTATGTTTATCAATCACAACCCATCAAAGTATGCCAGATGTTTCTGGCAGCTGTTTAATAAGAATATGTATATCACAGAGCGGGACATTCCTCTACACAGCATGTTCCTTTGGTGAGGAACTGCGTCATGTGAAAAACAACTTTGTATAAAATCACTGTGCAGGATTGCTTGAAGCTGCCGGATGCTCCTTTCAGATCATCCCACCATTTGTTTTTCACTTATCATTAAGTAAAACAAACATTTTGCTTCAAGAAAAGTGTATTGTTAATACTATTAGAAATGAAAAAAATGAAAACAAATGGAAATTATCACTGAGCTTTCCTGTGAGTATTAGGACTTGTTTTGACTGCTCTTCCAGGCCTTTCTACATTTGTTTTACCCAGGGGACTGGCAGCTCCCACATGGTGATATGTTTAGCTCCCTCATCTGGTTGCCCACTGAATGTTATGTTTCAGGACAAAAAAGCTAATTTTCTCTAACTTAAATTGTGTTTCCCTGTGTTTTTAAAATAGATTCCAAACATTTATTTTATTTTCTTTTTTCTGGTAGTGTTAAGGGTGATTCTAGCAGTGATTTAGATCTCTAGAAGAAGATGCCATAAAATGCAATTGTCGTCATTTTTATTCAACTCTTGATTAGTTGTGTAGTGTTCTCGTTTAGGCTCAGCGAGTGGGATGTTTGCACTGTCTTCTACAGCTGATAAAATTAATCTGTTCAGTGTTTAAAAATTAACTGGTTGCATTATGTGTCATAGCTTTCATAAACAGAAATCACTTTCCACTGTTGCTTAGTGCTTTTTTTAATTATTATTTTTTTCATTTACAGGTTTTTCACTTCCAGATCTTACCGAGCAGTTTTCACCTCCTGATGTTGCTCCTCCAATCCTTATCAAGATAGTGGAGACAATTGAAAAGAAAGGTAAGCAGAAGGCCTAAAAAGGTTTGTTACTTGTGTTAGCCAAGACAGCAGTCAGATTTAGATCTGTTAATGTATCACATTACTCAACTGATATGAAAATAATCAAATTTAAGGATTATTGTGTTGGTTTCTGCTCAACAGAGGCTGCTTGTATTATAGGAACAATAGCAAAGCTTGCCCCAAGTGACATTTAGTAATCTAACTAATGTATTATTGAAACTGATGGGGGTGATTGATTTTTGCTTTGTATTTTCAATAGATGAACACCTCAAGTTGCTCATGAAAACAGCATCATAACTTTGATACAAGGCTAAGCAAGTAATGTGTTGGCCCAAAGCACAAAAAAAAAAAAGAAAAACTTGCAAGCGCTGTTTTTTTTCTTTCCATTTCAGAAACAAGTTCTATATTTCTGTTGTTTGCTGACCCAGCCAGTGTTCCTTGCATGTTTTTTTGACTCTCCTCCTTTCCTCTGATCATGTCTCTCCATCCTCTTGAGGCTCTCCCTTTTTCTTCTTCTGTGCCCTCTCTCTTTTACCCTTCATTTCTTACCTTGGCCTCTCCTCTGACAGGCAGCTCTCGTGCACTAAGGAGCTGCCCACAGGGTCCTGCTCACTGAGAGGCCTTGGAGCCTGGGCGTGAGAGGGAGAGTGCTAGTTCATCTGATTCAGACAGCTGTCCTTGGGACACGGCACCTCACCTAGTGCTGTGAGGCTTTAGGAGAGTACAAACTCCCATAAAAATGAGCGGGTGCTTGCTATCCTCAAGGAGAGGGGACAGGGTTTAGTGACAGCTTGCATAAACAGGTACGGCTTCCAGGAAAACCCCATAATACTGTTAAGTCATTGCTGCTCTGCATCCCTGGCTATGTTCTCTTTCCATGTCTCTGCTGTTATGCAGGAGAGTTCAAACATCTGCTTTTCTACATTTCTCTATCACTTTTTTTAATCTCGTTTGAACACAATTATGAGACTAACACTGTGGAATCCAAAGACCTGATGTTTCTACCTAGCATGTGTAAAGAAAGATCTGGGTGCTCCCATATCTTTTACAAGCTGTTTTCATCCTGGGATATGTGTCTGCTTCCTCGTTTTGGCCCTCTAAAGTCAGCCCATGGAGAGCTGTAAAGAACGCCTGAGTCTTCCAGGATCTCTGATCCTTCTTGGCCAGTAGTTTCTTCAGACTCAGCAGTTTGCATGCACAAAGAGGTATATTCCTATCCTAAAAAGCAATCACATCCAGTAGTTTAAGCAAGAGAATGGTGGTGGGAGAATGTTGGTAAAATATACTGGTTTCGAAAAAAAAAACCAATGTTGTTTCATGACAGCTGTTACAGAAATATTAATGTCTTCACCCATTTATTTTGTTTTGAAGGTCTGGATTGTCCAACTTTGTATGGAACACAAGGCTCAAGCAGTTCAGCAGAATTGAGACAAATTCTTGAAAGTGGTAGGTACAGCTCCTTAAAACATTAGATTTTTGTGATCAGATTGATCATGTTTGCTCTGCTTCTCAGCTTATATATGATCTGCTTCTGAATCATACAGCATAAGGCCCAGTTTAAAGTAAAAGTTTTGTAATTTTTAAGCTTAATATGGAAGGTATTTTTCACTAATGTAGGTTGTGTAATTTTTTTCATGGCTCTGTTGCTCTTTCTCCTTTCAGAAATAATTATTTTAATCATTCTTCTGTAATTTACTTATTGAAAGACTAAAAATTTAGCTGTACCAAAAAGAAAAAAAAAAGTTGTTTTGTGAGAAGCCAGATAAACTATTCCTGCAAGTCTGCAGGTTAAAACGCAGTTCTGTACATGCATTTGTTTATGCAGCCTTTCTGATTCCTTTGGTCCAGCGACTGGAGAGGCAATAACTGAACACCCCCTCCCTGGCACAGGTGGAAGGTGGAAGGTGGAAGGAAAAGGAAAATTAAGTTGAGGGAGAATTAAATCGACAGGGGAATTCATGTTGCTGCAGTAGGCAGGGTTCTAGTACACTTTTGTTTTCTCTTTTGTGCTGGAGTGAAGTGACATGGCAGCACTTGAGGGCACTGTGAGAGATCGTGAGCTCTGCTGTTGTAGTGAGAGTGCTCGGCCGCACATTTGCAAGCAAGTTGGGGTGCAGGTGTGAGCTTCCTCTTGCATAAAAGAGCCCAAAAATACAAGGGCTAAGAGATGAAACTGGTTACATGCAGTCTCGCCAGAGGGGAAAGCAAGCAAACTCAAACCGTGAATTCAGCACTTTTCATTTTTAGTAATTGCAAGTGTTAACAAAATGAACTGGAGATGATATTTTGAGCTGACTGTTCCTTCAAACCAAAAGAGCATCCTGTCTTTCACTTTGGTGGGAGGGAAGAAGTACATGTGTGCATGCAGGGAGGGGAGATATGCATGTGGTGCTAGCAGCCAGAGCATTATTTTTAGTATTGCAATTGTATTTTTCAGTACAGATAAATCCAGATTTTCCAAGGCACCAATACTAAAATATTTCATAACTTACCTGAATCCCTCATTGAGTGTCTAAACTGATGTACACTTTTATGTCTATCTCCCAAGACTGAAAATTTGTGGCAAATTTGTTCTTATTTAAAATACAATTATGTTTAAGGAAATGAAAATAGGACTTTACCCTTTAGTAACAGAGTGTCTTTCCCTCTCATTTTTGAGACAGGATCCAAATCTTCCAGGACAAAGCCAGTATAAGAGGCTTTCAGACAGATGGGTATAGACAGCTCTGATCTCTGCCTACTCTCTGAGTTAGCAGAATGCCAGTCAGTTTTGTTCTCAAGGTTGAGCTACGTTAGTGTGCTGTTGTGCTTATGGTTAAAATACTCTTCATATTAATTGGATAGCTGCCCATTAGCTTTAACACAGTGCTATCTGCTCCAAAATCAAATCTGACTTGCATCTGGCCAGCTCAGCAGACATGAGAGTTCAAATCTGGTTATGATGTTACACTGAAAGAGCTGTGGAATACCAGAAATTTATTCTCACTAAAGCATTGATTATAATTTGTGATATACTTCAGAGAATGGTTCAGAGCGAGAGAACTAATGAAAACTGATTTCCTGTAAATTTGTGGTTGGATTCTCTGTTTTCTACTTACCCTTGTGGCATCCTATGCTGCAGTTTTTTACTTTCTGAGCCATTCATAATGTCCATGTTCCTATGTGGATTCTTTGGTATCTCGTAAGGATTGAGTTCATGCAGCAAGCTTTTTGATGGGGAAAACAGGAAGGAGGAGGAGGAGCAGCAGTACTAAGTGCCTCACTGTCCTCACTTGACTGCCTTTTCACAGTACTTGTAGACATACCATATCGGAGGCCTCAGATATCTGAGGCCTCTGTTGAGCTTGGTTCAGAATGGCCAAATAGGTTCAAGAGTTATTTTACAGAGAACTTGACAAACCTGAAAAGTCTGTCAGTGTTAATGACTCTAAATTCTTGTGCCAAACATGGATTTTTCTGTAATCATTTGGGTCTTTCTGGACCAGTTTCATGTTTAAGAAGAAACTAAATATTACTTGAATTAGACAAGCATTTCTGAATTTGCCTGATATTCAGCTAGTCTTTCATGTGACACCCTTAAATCTTATTCCAAGTTGTAACCATGCTGGAAGAACCCCAATCTTTACAAGAAAAATCCAAACTTCTGCATAAAACACCGAACACCCAATTCTGCAAGTGCGTATTTGTTTCCACTTACTGACATAAGTATTTACAGACTTGGGGCTTCAAGTTGTTAATGTAGCTTCTAGTCATAATAGCAGTAGCTACTAGTAGAAAAGCTGCGTTTGACCAACCCCCTGATTAATACTTCTTACACAAAATATTTACAGAGAAAACACGGACTTGTTAAAAATATTCTGATGTTCGATGACATTGCCAACATACAGCATGTCACTACCATTATTTTGAGTCTTAGTTCAGTCTTGCAAAGCATGTGACTGGAGGCCACATGTGGCTCTGGAAGCCATTTGATCCATCAGATACCAAGAAGGCATGTTTGTTGTATTAAGTACTGTATATTCTTCATCTCAAGTATGTGTCTTAGAATGTTTCTTCCAAGCTGTTTGCTATTAAAACAGATACAGGTTAGAAGATTTGACCTGATATAAAATTCTAATATAACAATCCCTTACATTTCTCTGATTTCTCTATCTGAAAAACATGTTGTTCTTTTTTTCCTTTAGATATTTCTTCTTTGGATTTAGAGACATTTGATGTGCCTAATTTATCAGATGCTCTCAAGAGGTATCTCCTGGACCTGCCAAATCCCATCATTCCAGCAGCTGTTTACAGTGACATGATTTCTGCAGCTCAAGGTATGAATATAGAATATTTCAAACATCGAACAAAAAACAAAATTTGTTAGAATTCTGAGTATCCAGTGATTCAGCTGCTTCATTGTCTCCCACAAAGTAGGTGGAAGATTCTGCACAACCTGGCAAAGTCTCAGAATAAAATGTATGCATTCACTGATCTTAATGAAAGCTGCTTCAATTCATATCCAGAGATGGATTATTTACTTCTCTATTTATGCAAACATAATGGAAAATATAAGGGTTAACACAGTTCTCTGTCTTTTAAAAAAAGTAGAATAGCTATAGAAGAAATGGGGGGAAAAATCAAGGACTTATCTGTATGCAGAAAGCTAATTTTTAACTTTTTATCAGTGCAGACAAAGTACATGAATTAGAGGTCATGATGTTCTGCAGTATGTTGGGAGTTATAGATTACAAAGTGACAAATACGTGCTTATAAGATTCATCACCTACACAGTGGTCATTTTGGACAAGTGCAGTTTACAGGCTCTCAGCACGTGGGCCAAGTATTCTGTTGTATATCTCGGGACAGGATATTGTTACTGGTAACCTTCAAAGTTAGAACAGCACCTGTGAGACTTATCTAGTGCATCTCAGAATTACCCAATCATGTGTGACGCTAAACACAAGACAGACTTCTACCAGTACGCTCTGAACACATTGTGGTTTTTACCAAAATGCATATCTGTTTCCATTTGACTTTGAAATACTTGTTCTTTACTGTTCCCTCAGCATTTCACTTTTTTTTTTTAGAAGAAGAAACAAGTCTTAACAGCACTAAGGACAGAATTTACAATTTTTTTTTTCTGAAAAATTGATGCGTCCAAAGGAATTACATTCCAGTTTGATTTTACTAGTTGAATGTTCTTGTGCTGATATCAAGAACCTTTTATCTGTTTGCTTGCAGAAGTGCAGAGCTCAGAGGAATATGCTCAGTTGCTGAAGAAACTCATCAGATCTCCAAATATACCTCCCCAGTATTGGCTCACACTCCAATATTTGCTCAAACATTTCCTCAGACTTTGTCAAGCCTCCAGCAAAAATCTCTTGAATGCAAGGTCTCTAGCTGAAATTTTCAGCCCTCTGCTTTTCAAATTCCAGATAGCAAGGTATGTGGGACACCTTTATTATCTTCTATATTGTAAACATGGGTTAGCTACATACAAGAGCAGGTTAAATAAATTGCTTTCTGACCTTACTTTTGCTGTGCTTTTTGGAAGACATTATTACAAATTTTTGCAATGCTTTTTGAGTAATGCAAGTAAAATCTTTTGCACTTTCGCTGGTTCTTATTGTCTAATTCATCTCTTGCAGCTCTGATAATACTGAACACCACATAAAAATCTTGGAGGTTTTAATCACAAGTGAATGGAATGAGAGACAGCCTGTACCAGGTAAAAAAATGTACTTTAAAAAGTTAATGTACTCCTCTTTTCTTAAATATTAAAATTCAACATAAGGACACCAAATGCTCCTATTTTAAATTTGCTTATTGCAGAACTGCATAATTACTGAACTGTATAGAAGTGGTCTATATGTATGCAGCATTTGTTTTATAAATTTTGTAGTAAAATTGTTTCAGAATCCATAGTTTGTATGTTCTTAGGATTTCTGTTGCATTTTCATTAAGCATTGAATGGGTATTTGTGCACTTTTATTACCTGCAAACCAAGAGTCCATATCATTAAATGCACCGGAGGGGGCAAATTCTGAAGATGCTACTATCTCTCGCTGTAGGCCTAGCAAAATTTTCTTGAAAATACTATACCCCACAGATCATCTGAATAAACTAGAATTTGACCCTTTGTTTACTTTACTTTGTTTACACATATTTTTAAATCCAGAGTCTTGAGACCTTTATTTTTCAGTACTAATGCCCTGTTCAGGAAAATTAGATGACACTTTTTCTGATTCTATGAGAGTGCATGTAATTTAGTCAACAAACAGTAAGATCCACCTCTAAATTATGCAAAACCCACTGTTTTTAAATCAAATATTTGGTATGAGCAAAGCAGAGTTGCCAACTGTGTGCAAAGGAAATAGTTAATTCAGGGGACTTTAGGTAGTAGCTTAAAGTAATCCTTTTTACAGCTTATTGACAAAGAATATCCTAACAAAGGATAGGGGCTGGTGAACAGAGCTTTGGGCATATTGTAGCTCTATTACCTCTCTATTAAAAGTACAAGGTAAAGTTCATGTCAGTGGGATTTTCAGGACTGTTTAAGATTTGAAAAGTTAAAGCAGTCAAATCAACTGAAGCAGGCATTCCCAGCACCACTGTATGTTTTTTCTTCCTAACATTTCAGTAAAAAAAGAAAATCAGAGCCTAAACTTTTAGTGTCTTATTTTACTAACTTTTTGTTAAAGAGTGATTTTATCCTTGCCATATGTTATAAGCCTTAACAAAGCAAATACTCTAATATTCTGAAGACTTGATAATAGCACTCTCTGAAAATATTTGTTTAAAAACACTTTTGGATATGTAAATTTACATGGCTTGAGGCAGTGGGAGAATACAGAGGTAGGATCAAGAAGTGTGAAATTCTCAAATTGCACTTAAGAGATCAGTTATGTGCATTTAGTTATGAGTTGCTTTATACTAGTAAAATTTACAAGTGAAAGGTGTTTGTCAGACGTGCCAGTGAGGATAAGGAAGGAGTTTAGTCATCCTGAGAGTATCTTAATATATGTTTTACCAGAGCCCTTGAAATGCAGCTGTATCCATCAAAATTATGAATGAATTAATGTTTTGTAATGCAGTTGGTTATTCTGTGGGTCCTTCTGGGATTTTTCATGTGATCCATTACCAAAAAAAGACCTCCTTTCATGTGTGTTTCAGGGTCCATGCTGGACAAGAGAATGTATTTTAGTAGAGCATTTGCACATTTATTAACATGCTGAAAAAATTAGATGCAGATTTTCAAACTTTGTAGCCTGTAGTTAATTAACTTCTGCTCTAAGGCCTATAAACCACTTGAATAGTTTTCAGACATTGAGTATTTACAGAATCTTAAATGATTCTTTACCAGATTGGGAAACAAATCTATTTCTCTCCCCCAAAATCTGTCATGTGATTGTCTTTTAAGTGCTGAGTTTTTATAGTTCTTGTAGAAGCCTGTGAGACATACTTTTTAAAATTACCAGCTCCAAGATTATTATTTTACAGTGGCTTGACCTTCCATCAAAAGTGTTTTGAGACATTATAATAAAGGAATAATCCTAGAACAAACAATCTATTTCTTATGTAAGTGTTCTTAACAGAGAATACAGATCGGTAATAGCATTGTTCATAACTTAAGAGGTTTTTAGCAGAAAGAATCTTTTTTTCGTTGAAAATATTTTAATGACAACTAAGTGATAAAAGGTAAGCCAGTGCTGCCAAGTTTAGTTTCTGCTGACTGTTCGCTCATCACCCAGCAATTATCCTTCTTGCTTCCAAAAAATAGGAATTACACAAACAGAAACAACATCTTAACTTGGGCATTTTATGGCTACAGTGATGCTGGCTACGCGCTCCCTAGTGCAAAGCCAAGAGTTACTGTCAGACCCCTAGCTGATTTTTTTGTTGCATAACTCTGGACTGACATTTTCCTTGTCACAGTGTTCAATGGGAAACTGCATCAGAAAAGAATCTAGTCCTGCGTAAGTTAAAATACTGAAGTTATGTGAAGTGTGCTAGTAGTATGTGAAGTAGTATGTGAAGACCAAATAACGTTTCAAGCGAATATCCCATTTTAACCACCCAACTTGATGGACAGCCACAGAAATATTAAAAATACATTGAAAAAAATGAGCTGCGAGTTCTTTGTAGGCATATAGGGCTGGAAGCATTTTCATATCATTTTGCTGATTGTGAAGCAGCGGCAGGTCGCTGAGCTGTGCACGGGGGTGTTTGGGACATGGCCACTAGCCAGCGAGCGCCAGGCATCCTGCCAGGTGGCTGCCATGTGGGGACAGTGACAGCTCAGGGCCAGCAGACAGGTCACACAGAGAGGAGTGGGGAGTTGGGGTGATTTTGGGGAAGAACACAGGGAAATCGGGGTCCTCTTGGAGGAGTGCTGAGGAGAGCGGCCCATGGGCACACAAGGTGACAGTGAGTGCTATAGCAGGCAGGGGGAGAAGGTGGGGAGAATTGTAGGTCTGACAGGGCCACATCCCGCTCCACAGGGACACACTGAAGCCTCCATGGCCTGCACGCTAACTTGGGCTGAGCTGCTGCTTCTCGGCTGCTTCCTCTTCTCCGGCCTGTAAGTAGCGTCATAAGTAATGGCTCCGGCTGTAAAACAGCACAGGTTCTGAGCGCGAAGAGGTGGGGTTACTGCTCACAGGATCCCAGCTGGAGTAAGTGAAGTCATAAGCCTGCCTTGTACTTAACTGGTCACTTGGTAGTGGTTTGGGCGAGAGTCCTGGCAGGACAGCCAAAACGCAGACATTCTGCTTTCAGCCAAACATAATGTTCGATGGAACATTTGATGGAATAATAACCAGATCAGGAGAATGCAAAGGCCGGTGCTGTTCCTCCTGAAATCTGCTCCAGGGCTCCCATTTTCTGCATGGCTCTGGATCAACCACAGTCCTGGCTCGCAGCTGCTTGGGGCCACAAGATGCCGTCCCATATTGGGTCTTTTTTTTTTTTTTCTTGCAACGTTTCATCGCCAGCCGCTGTCAAGAGCATTGTGGTGTGTGCGAGGAAGAGGCTGTGAGGGCAGAGCTGAGCTTCACAGCGCGCTGCCTGCCCGCGCCTCGCCCAGCAGAGGGCCCCCTTTCTCAGCTAATGAAAATACTGCACTTTACACCAAAGCGCATTGCCAGCCATGCCGGGCCCTAGCAGTGCCGAGTCCTTGGGTTACATCTTGACAGTGCTGTATGTTCCTCAATACCTAACTATGAAAGTTTGTAGTGAACCTAGAGCAACATGCATGGCATTGCTAGAAGTTTTTGTGGATTAATATTATAAATGTGTATGAGTGTGTGTGTGTGTGTGTATATCTATACGTGCGCATGCGCATGCATCTCTAGCAGTTCCTTGTCCTGCTGCATGCATCATTTAAAAAAAACAAAAATCCTTTGTAGATCAGAAGGACACCTTAAGTGTCCTTCCTTAAGTGATGCAAAAATGTAGTTCTGCAAATGCAAATCTATAGATTTAATAAGCACCAGTCTCAAGTGGTGAATTCCTAAGTTTAAGTAAAAGTTAAGACAAGGTAATTGTGTGAAAATGTAGGTTTGTGCACATCAGTACTTTTTTTTTTTTAAAGAAACAAGTGATCCAACTTATATTTACACAGGCACTGAAATTAAAAAAAAACAATAATAGTAAAAAAATTGCCCTTGGAAACCAGATTTTTTTTGTCATCATTCTTTCAGAATACGCTTATATACTGTGGTCATATTAATGGAAAAGTGTATTACCCCCCTTTCTGCTATTTTTTACGGTAAATAGGAGACATATCAGTTACTGTCAGAAGTTGGATTTTTCTCTTCTCTTATATACTGTCATTAGTTCAGAAACAGAGATTATAATCTCTGTTTGAAGTCGGCTCTACTTTTATGACTCTGGTGCCTTAAATGATATACAGAACTAGCAGTTTTTTAGTAGACAAAGGCCAAAACTAGAAAAGCAAGAAATTGTTCTTAATGAAGCATTCAATTAGCTATTAAACACTGAAAATATACTGCAGATATTTGGGGTTTCAGTGTAAGGGACAGGTGGATCTTGGTAGGTTTGGCATTTTGTACACAGGACAATTTGGATAAGTGGACTGGTTGTGGGGGGAGGTGAAAACTTTGCAATGCCATTTCCGTAGCGCAAGGGAGCCGGCGGCTCTGCAGGCAGACAGCATGGGGTTCTCACTGCTTCCAGCGAGAAGCCAGAGGGAAATATTAATCCCTTTCCTGCCTTTCTCTTTGGTCCACTTCCCCTTTCACTTTTTTTTTTTTTTTTTCCATGTAAAAGTGCAGATTGGGGGAGGTTAGCTGGGGCGCACAGACTCTTTAGTTGCTGCCCCACTTCTTCAGCAAGGGTGACCCTCCACCAACCTAGCAGCAAGGGGGACGTGTGTGAGCGGGAGTGCTTCCTCTCTGTGCCTTTCCCCACCTGCCTGACCAAGAAACGAAAGGAACCAGCCTGAGGTGCTGCAAAACACCAGGGGCAAGGAGAAGCGTTTGGTGTGCGTGGAGTGGGTGAAACGCGCCCCCCTTGGTGTGAGGGCTTGAGGCAGCGCGCGAGCGTGTGGGAGGTGCCGCTGCGCTTGTGAGCGAGTGCCCTGCACGGGGCTCTGCTGCGAGGCACAGCTTTCTGCAAGGAAGATTTTATTCCTTTTATTTTTTTATTTTTCTGAACAAAGTGAGCCATTTCCTGCATTTGGCTGTGCCTAGTGCTTTTCTTGACTTCAGTCCTGCGCTCAGCAGCCAGTGGCAGAGTCTATTTTAAGACCTCTTACAATGGTCTTCTCATTTACTTGGCTAAAATGAGAAAGTTCGCCCTGCATTGGCCACTTGGATGCTGATTGACAACTTTTCCTTTGAATCTGGCCCCCCTCCCCCACTTGAAATCCCTGGCTCAGCAAATATTTGAACCTGCCCAAGTTAATCATGAAACTGAGATCATTATCTGAGAGAGACGTGCGAGCTACTGAGGGTGGTTTCTTTTTTTTTTTTTTTCTTTTTTTTTTTTAAACAGTACTAAAGTCAGGTTCACTTTTTAATGATGAACCAGAGTAAGCGGATACCTTCTGCACAGTGCAGGGCTCTCTGCAGTTCAGAACAGAGGGAAGGTTTGGATTTTCTGACTGCACCTTACTGCTTTTTTAGTGGTTTTTCCAAAGCCTTGATTGGAAAGCATAAACTTTATTTTTTATTTTTTTAATTATTCTTTGTTTAGTTGCTTCAGAGAAACTTCCTAAAAAAAAAGTTTTTTTTTTTGTTTTCTTCCTTTAGAAAGTTTTCTGTAGGAGGAAACCGCTTAATTTTTCAGGTTATTGGATTGTATTTTCAGGCTGTATTACAAGGGCGAGCAGTTGTGATGCATAATTTACAAAGTAAGTGATTTTAAATTTCTGTGTGCTTTTTTTATCACCTTGTGGAGGTACTTTGCTGTAGCTGATTGCCAGGTAGAGATTTCATGGTCTTAAGATATGCGAATGAAAGGCAAGTGCTCAGCACCTCTCCAGGTTGTGCAGAGGCAATGGAAAATCTATCTGTCTCCTGCCTTTTCCTGCCCGGCAGCTGGCTTGGTTTGGGCTGAGCAGCAACGTGATTATACAAGTGTGGGCAGTCCAGAATTCGGCCACCAGTGAAACCCTGGAGACTTATTTTTTTTTCCTGAAAGCCTATATTCAAAGGAACTGTAAAACTTAATATAGTCTTTTGTCAGAAAACTTTTATAACCTAATTTAAATAATTACCTTGGCAACTCAAGTGTTTGGGTAGCAGGTGGGCTAAACCTTCGAGCTCAGTGCTTGGACTTGTGTCTGGGATGATCTTAAGTATCTTATTACACTTTAGAAATGGAAAGCATCTTTGAACATGTCTACCTAAACAGGGAGGGGAAAGTGAATTTAAGCCTAACATATCAGCAAAGTGGCATGTATTTCTTTTTTGTTGCTGTTGGTACTCCAGCCGTGTTCTTGCATGTTAATGCTTGTCGAAAGCGAGTGAGCTAGCAAAGGGCACAGAGGGAGGGTAGATATGTGTGAAATATTTGGGAAGGGTATAAATTGCATTAATTTTTAATGAGTATTTATGAGATAGAGCATATTTAAGCCGCACGAGGATTTCTTATGATGTAGGCACTGATAGTTGCCACAGTGACTTTTTGTTGTGGTTATTTTTGGTATCTGTTTTTCTGCCCCTATACATTATAGTGAATATAAAGCACTCGGATCGCTCTGGATTAGTAGTATATTCTGCACATGTTTCTTCCAAGAGCTCTGAGAGTTAGTGATGGGGGAGTTAAGAAAGAATTTTCCTAAGTAGCAGGAGGATACTGATGACATGGAGTCAACTTAGGAGGAAGAAACTGACAATGACTCTTGCTTTTAAAAACAATTAATGTGATAAATAACTCAACGAGAGCAGGGTAGAGAAACAGTGTGAAAAGGCAGACTAAATCTTGTTATATCCTGACAGAGCCTCTTTTTATGTTCAGCAAAATTATTATTCAAGATCTTTCTCAATGCTGACTCTCTTCAGTGGTTTAAAAAAGTCTCAGTGACATCCTAAATGTGAGATTACAGTATTTGATTTTTAGATTTCAAAATTAGTTAGTCCAGATGATTACTCTTGTATTGCATTACAAACTGATACAGATTAAAAAAAAGACTTCTCCGTAGTGAGTACATTTTGTGTATTAATAGCAAATGTGTCAGTGCTTTGTGTTCCTAAAACTACAGGAATTTGTGAAGTTTAAAAATATAATATTTTAAGATGTTTATGTGTATACGTGTGTACAATAGATATCCACACACCTGGAGTCATGCTCTGATTCCCTTTCCTGTCTCATTGTGTGCACAGTCGGTGCACATGCTTATTAGAGCTTTTTGAATGCTCAACTCCGTGCACGGGGTAGGAGATTGAAACCGAGGAGTGACCTGTCTACACCTCTAAGCGGAGCTGCCCTGCGCGTGCCTGTGCTGCGCGCGTGTGTGCAAGCTACGTGCTGCAGCACACCAGCCTTTGTCACCCTGCCAGGCTCGGACTGTACCAAGCCGCAAGGAGCCGGGAGCAGGAACCGGAGACGGGCATGAGGGGAGAGCCGCTCCGGCTCCGCGCTCGCAGCAGCGGCTCTCTCGTGCCGGGCGGCTGGATGCAGATTCCTTCTGAAACTGAAATTGTTTTAAGATTAATGTAGGAGCGAATGATGAAGCAGGAGGGGTCTGGTGACATTATTTTGACATGATTGGCTGAGGATCATGATGTAATAGGTTACAGTGCAGCCCCTTATAGGTTTTAAAATGAATTCCAAGACACCATTACAAAGAGAGCCTGACTCTTTTCTTATATCTGTGCTTACTCTGTGAAACTCATACAAATGTACAATACTGTTTGGAATATGGAAGAGCTGGATATAGACTATCCTAAGACAGATATAAATTGTGGCACAGACTTGATGTTTTACATAGAAATGGATCCACCAGGTAAAGCTGCAGTCTTATTATGAAAGACAAATTCATTTTGGTCTTTACGATAGCTTCTGAAAAATCCTTAGTATATATTTAAGGTTTACTTTGTTGTTCATTCAGATAGTTTTTCTTTATATACATAAGAATTAAATTGTATTTTAGTGCATGGTTATAGTAATTACCTGTCTGCTTACTTAACTGTTTTTTTTTCTGAATTGACCTGTTTCTGTTTCATTTTTATTTTGTCATATGTAGCTCTAGCTCTGCTATTATGTTGTAAAAATGTTGCATATCTTTTATTATTACTATTTTTGCTATCTATGCTCTACATTGTGGCTAAAAGAGATGTTGTAGCAACACTTGTATTTCCTGAAACATTACTTTGGATTGTTTCATGAAAAACAATTTTTAAAATGTACCTGTTAATTGAATTTTTGATATCACATCATTTTTTTGTGTGGTATTAAAAATATTAAGCTGTCTTGTCATTCATCGCAATTATAAAAGTACTGTCTTTTGTAGCCAGTCTTATTATACATAAAGGGATGTTTGTAAGGAATGCTATACTTACTAGAGAACTGCAAGAGCTGGTTTGATTTTTAATCCTCTTTCCCATGTAGTCCCCCTTGCTAGTAAGTCAGGAGTGCTGCAGTATCTTCTCTGGCACTCACTGGTATACGTATGCAGCTTTGACATTGAGAAAAGAGGATGTGGTTTTTAATCAGTCCTGACATTTGGAGCACAGTTTATTCTGTAGAATACCAAGATTAACAGAAGGGATATATGGGTCACAGATGGGTTTCCTAAAGTAGTTTTCAGCAAATCATTGCGCAAATTCTGAGTATCAGAGAAATCAAATTCTTCTGCAAATGCACAGTCTTGCTGTGGGTTTACATTGTTTTATCATCTAGTACTTAGGTGAGAAAATAGCATCATTCCTCTAACATCATTGTATAGGAGGAAAAAAGAGATTTTACATGCTTTACCATTTATATTCATGTAAGGACAATGGAATGAGGCAAAAACAAACTTCAGATTATTTTTTCCAAATGCTTTCTTGACTTAAGGGAGAGGTATGGTGTTGTTTTGCATAAAATATGTTATTGCAAGAGTGACGTACTTTTTGAAATACATCTTTCTTGTTGAATTATTTTTTTCCAACAAAATTTCTTGATTCTTTTAGCACAGTTTAAAGACTGTCAGTCTTAGTTTTTTTTACCCGTTCATTTTTTCTCATTCATATTCTAAGGTAAAATTCCAAGGTATATATGATCAGGTTTTCAGTGAGTTGTAACCAACTTTTTCTCCTTTTCATTTGCAGCACTGCCTCCTAAGCCACCAAAACCTAGTACTGTGACTAACAACGGTATGAATAACAACATGTCATTACAAGATGCTGAATGGTACTGGGGAGATATCTCAAGGTAAATCAGCTCAAGATGTATATTTCCTGTATTTACTTTGTATTCCTGCTGTGTTGTTTTATATATGTGTATTCTGCTTAAGCATAGAAAAAATATAGTTCTAAGACCCAGTTTTAGGATATTTTCCAACACTTAACATATCGCAGCTGTTTTTGTGCCAAACATGACTAAAAAGTTACTGGCAGTCAGTTAGAATGTAATATGTAGAATTGTTTGGTGTTCGTTGTATTATTGCAAGACAGCTATGTGAAATGAGAGGACAACACTAAGAAATGAGTATTTTCTTTTCTTTCATTGAGACCCTCAAATCCAGGCACAATAGTTAATAATAAACCAGACTAGCAAGTGCCATATATTAGCAACATTTTTAACTGTACTATATATAGATACATTAGACCAGCACTGGCTTCTCCAATTGCCTGGGCTTGTGTGAACAAGCAGAAAGACCTTTACATTTATATTATTTTGTTCCAACAGTCAGAGGATATTGAAGATGCCATTTTTATATTTCATTTGTTCACTAGTAATATTATATAAACTATTAAGTAACTGCGGTCATATGGAGATCAGGAAGGCTCTTTAAAAATCGTTCTTTTAAAGCAGAAGAAATTAGAGCACAGTGGGAGAAGAAATGAGTGAGAAGTAGCTAAAATCGTTGGTTGCTTTTGCTTTCATTTTAGGGAAGAAGTAAATGAGAAGCTTCGAGATACTGCTGATGGTACCTTTCTGGTACGAGATGCTTCAACCAAAATGCATGGGGATTATACCCTTACACTAAGGTATGACAGCTACACTGGATTGGTAACCCCTGATAGTATACATGAAATACTAAATATGAAAATGCGCATTCTTTAGGCAATAGTATTTGAATTATGCCTGACTTTTCAACAAATTTCATTTGCAGGAAAGGAGGAAATAACAAATTGATCAAAATATTCCACCGAGATGGGAAATACGGTTTTTCTGACCCACTAACTTTCAACTCTGTGGTCGAGCTAATAAACCACTACCGGAATGAATCTCTAGCCCAATATAATCCTAAACTGGATGTAAAATTACTGTATCCAGTATCTAAGTACCAGCAGGTAATTTGGTTCATTTTCTTTGTGTTACACTTAAGTACAGAGAAGTTACTACCATCTGAGGTGTCACTGATTATGGAGAACCTCACGCCTGTTGATATTTGAAAAAAAGGAGAGGATAGAAAGCTAGATTGAAAAAAAAAAAAGTCACAAATTGCAAATAGGTAATTAAAACTTTACATATTGTATACACAAGAAATAAACTCATTGTGCTAATAAATATACCACTCATTAACAATGGAATATATAATTTTCAGTACAAAGCTGTGCATTTGCAATGCAGATTTTTTATCATTAATTTTATTCCTAATTTGCATATTATATGCATATAGTATGTGGTATCTGCATATTGATAAGAGAGATACCACCTCTTCAATGTAAAATATTTGGGCATTTTTAAGCGGCATTATCCTGCAAATCTGTGCAGCGTAATTGTTTCTTTACTGAATATATTTCCTTCTTTCCATCCTCCCAGGATCAAGTAGTAAAAGAGGATAGCATTGAAGCAGTGGGAAAGAAATTACATGAATATAATACCCAGTTCCAAGAAAAAAGTCGAGAATATGACAGACTCTATGAAGACTATACAAAAACATCTCAGGTGAGCTATGTTCGAAACCAGGCAGAAAGTGGAGATTGTCTTTTCTGGTTTTAGAAGAATATTACTACAAATCCATCCTGACATCTCTGACAGCCGCCTCCTCCTGCTCCCTTCTTCTACCACTACCATTGCCCAAAAGAGGAGACGTGCTTGATGTGCTTGCTCAGTATGATGGAATTGCTTACTCATGGTTGAACCATCACCACCTGCAACCTAACCCCATGGTTAAGCCCGACTCCTGCATCCAGAGCAAGCTCAGAACTCCCTTGGTTAGCAGCACTTCTGCACACTGACCTCATCACGTCAAGCACAGATTTTCAAGACATATTTGTAAGGGACCATTGTGTTTTATTATTAGTTTTTGAAGAGGCTGGTTTCATCTACACAGAATGGAGAGGTAACATGTAGTTATAGTGCAGGATTGAAAAGGTGGCTGTATGCTTCTTTCATTTTAACGGGGTCTTGAAATGCCAACGGAATTAGTGCTGTTGGTGCTCTTTTACAGCCTCAGGATCAAGACAGCTTCCTACAATATAGAGGAAATATGCCTGAAAATAACCAAAGCAAGGTCTAGGCATGCAGGCAACCTGAAAGTTGCCTTAAAGACTTGGATATAATCTAGCTGTGTAGGTGCAGGAGGATGGAATAGATGAAATCTGGAGATTTGTACAGTGCTACGTTTTAAAATGCAGCTATACTTCCAAGAACATTAGTTGCTAGTAAGGGCAAAGTACAGGCCCATAAACTTCCAAATCTCACAAATAAAACTTATTTATACAAAATAAATATTGAAGCTAGGCCTTTGTCTAGCAGTTTGCCTTTCTTGGAATACCTCGTAGTGTTAGCAGTTTGCACAGGCCCATTTTCTCTGTTTTGTAAGGCTTTGCAGACAGAATGCATTCTTAGAGAAGGGATTGAAGCCGTTTTGTTACAACATACTGAAGTCTCTTTGCAGTGATACAAGCCAATAAATCATCCCTTCTGTTTGATAAGAACTATAATAACAATTATTTTATTTTCAGGAAATTCAAATGAAGAGAACAGCTATTGAAGCATTTAATGAAACAATAAAAATATTTGAAGAGCAATGCCAGACACAAGAAAGATACAGTAAGGAATACATTGAAAAATTTAAACGTGAAGGAAATGAGAAGGAAATACAAAGGTCAGTATTTGTATTTGCACTTCAAATTGTGTGCTTTTTAGGAAAGAAACAGTATGAAGTATAGATCTACCCAAAATTATGGTACATTGGCAAGTATACAGTTGTTCTGTTGTAAGCTAAGCAAGCCTCAACTAGCATAGCAGTGAGTTTGCTCAATGTGCACGTAAATCTAGAGAAAGAATCTATTCTCTTAAATGTCTACCTGAAAATATAGTAGATTAAGTTGTGAATAAGACATGAGAATATAACCTACCAAATTATGCCATCCAGAATTATGCACAACTATGAAAAATTGAAGTCTCGAATAAGTGAAATTGTGGACAGCCGACGTAGATTAGAAGAGGATTTGAAGAAGCAAGCAGCAGAATATAGAGAGATAGACAAGCGTATGAACAGCATTAAGCCAGACCTGATACAGCTGAGGAAAACAAGAGACCAGTATTTAATGTAAGTACCATTATGAATTAATAAAAATATATTTTAAGTTTACTTCTAGTAACATCTGACTTCTCTGAATAACAACTGTTTTGTGTGATTTTTGTCTAGGTGGCTGACTCAAAAAGGTGTTCGGCAGAAGAAGCTTAATGAATGGCTGGGCAATGAAAATACAGAAGAGTGAGTACTAAAAGATTTAAATATTCCTGGCATTTCAATTCATCTTATACAATAACGAGATAACGCATATTTAATTCCATGACCACAAAGAGAAATTCAAGCCTAGTTATCCACTGGCAGTGTACACTTAACACATGGCAGCCTGCATAATGCAAGCATTAGAAAGGACTCTTACCTCAACCGCTACTGCCTTTGTTCAGAGAGGCACCTATACAGCAAAATAGCAAAGCACTGGAACTTAACCGGTGTCTTTATTCTTGCCAGTGAAGTAAATGTCATAAGGTGTTAGTATCTTGGAGGGATGTTACATGGAAGGGTAAATGTTCATGTCTCAGGCATAGGCAGGCTCTTTTCAGAGCTCAAATGTTAGTACCAGGGAGACATCCAGCATAGTGGTACCAAAGTACTATATCACCGTGGTATCAGGGTGATCAAATGTGTTTGTTGAAGAGTGATTCTTCCCTGGTTTATGGTCTGGTTAATTTTTTGATAAGTAGTAGTAGCAAGATAGTATTATGTCATTTGAGCAATTCAGTTTCATTTATGTTTTTGACTTGAGTTTGGCCACTGAATAGGTAACATTTAATTCCTGGATGAAAGGCATCCAGTTGGTGAGAATGTGAACCAAATAACAAAATGCAAGCCATTTTGTTAAGCCAAAAGTGACATAAAGTCACAGTTTAAAATACTATGCATAGAAGCAGTGAACAAATGTATATATGAATAAATTTAAAAAAAAAACAGAATGCTGTAAGTAAAAAATCCATAAAATCCATATCAACGCTGTCACCTATGTAATTTCCTGTGCAAGCTTTTTACACTGCCTTGCTGAGTGACATGTAGCAAGAACACCAGATTGACAGTGACTGTTTTGTGGGCTTACATCCTAGGCTTGTCCACATTAGTGGTCTGTTTTAGTTTGGTTTGGTTTACTGAGTTACCTACTGTTATCCTGGAAATTGTGCATCTCTGCTGTGACTGCCTTGGTAGAAATAAGGTTACAAAAATCGCACAGACATTTTGAAGCTGTGTTGTTCACGCACAGATCAAAGGTGATATAATGGAGAATATGTAGCCACCAGTTACCACTTGGAAAATGTGTTGTTCTCGCAACAAATTTGGAGACGTCTTCTTTCATGGTGGTCTTGAGCTTGGAGGGGCTCTATTCAACTTTGAATTATCTTTATAGTTGGTGACTGTTTTGGAAGAAATATCTGTATTATATGCTCTTCTTATAACCTAGATATAAGTAGGGAGACCACTGTATCATTTCACCCTTTTCATGCAGCTATCTCCCCTATGAGTAATTAGTCTGTCTACTTGTACGGCTGCTCATAGTTTTCCCAAGCAGCAGCTGTAGTCGATATACTGCATTATTTTTCACTGCTGACCAAGTATTCTGATTTGGAAATGAAGCTGACTCAGAAGGAATTGATTTCACTGGGCTTGCTATTTACCAAAACAGTGAGCAACAGTAGAAGCACTGAGGTGCTTGCAGCAGATACTGAAAGGTAAAACAGCATCCTTTTATTTCCTTCTTCAGATTTACATGAGTATTTTTGAAAGAAAAAAGGACCAGAACTTACATTTTATTTTCACTCAGCATTTGAAATGTTGCCTTGATTTACCAGGAAGGCTACTAGCCACTGACTTACTTTTTAAGTAATGTGAACAGGGAAATAGTTTGCTCTTGGGTTTTGCTTGGTAACACATTTCATAAATGTATTTTGTCATATGTCAACAGCCAATACTCCATGGTAGAAGATGATGAGGACTTGCCGCATCATGATGAGAGAACATGGAATGTGGGGAATATCAATAGAAGCCAAGCTGAAAATCTGCTGCGGGGCAAGCGAGATGGAACATTCCTCGTTCGAGAGAGCAGCAAACAAGGCTGTTATGCTTGCTCTGTCGTGTATGTACCCTGCTTTGAGAAGGATGGAATCTGAGGGGCAGATGCATACTGGCATATGCAGGGACCCCACTGTATCTCGGGCTGAGAAGCAGATACCAAACTGCCTGAGACCACCCATTCCTTATGCTCCTCCCTTCCTACATAGCTCCATCCTGTGGCACTGCTGCAGATGAGCCTCATGGAGACGGAGGGGAATTAGAGCATGGAATATCTTCTATATGTGCATCTGTAGTGTCCTGTCTGTCTACTGGCTTTCAAAGTTAACACATCATCTGGGAATTTTGGTTAAACCTAGACTTCTACCATTATCCCAGCATAAAAGACAGAAATTCCATACAGTGAACAGCATTGGAAGATGTTTTGCCAATACCTTATTTACCAGTTCAACTTGATTTGTACTGTCGAACTAAAATCTGCTTTTTGTTTTCCTTTTTAGGGTGGATGGAGAAGTAAAGCACTGTGTGATAAACAAAACACCTACTGGGTATGGATTTGCAGAGCCATATAACTTGTACAACTCGCTGAAAGAACTGGTGCTACATTATCAACACACGTCGCTTGTGCAGCACAATGACTCTCTCAATGTCACACTAGCCTACCCAGTATATGCACAGCAGAGGCGATGAAGATGTTAATACTCTGGGCTGTTTGTTTTTTTTCTAAAGAAAAGATTTGACAACATTGAGGCCTCTGGAGAGAGAAGGCTCCTTTCAGCCTTACTCAAGAATTTGAGCTGCAGTATCAAAGCTATCTGTCTTCAGATGGGACTAGAGCTTTTCTTCACAACTGCAGTGGGAGAGATCACAGCATTACGCTGTGAACGTATGTTTCTAATCTGAAGTGCTTTTTTTTTAATTAAGAAAAGAAAAACACAAGAGAGAGAAATCCTAACCTGATCTCCCTGCAGGGACATAGAGGCCTTTAACCATGGTGCTTGTTTACGACCACTTCTGAAGCTTTACCAGCCAGAATGTTGGATTCTGCAGACCACAGGTGTCAGAGGTCTTTGTGATCTGGTTATCGGAATTTCTTGGTCACGACCTGGTTTGGATTTGTTGTTGCTGCACTCGGTGGATCCAGACACACAGCATTGCGGATTTTTTGGATTCTGGTGAAAGATATGTAGCAGAACGGCACTTTCATTTCTAAGGGACACTTTAAAAGGACTTCAGTTACAGTATGTTGTTCAGAGGAATTGTAATAGCAAAGTGCCAGGAAGTGTTTTGTTCAGATGTTTAAAAATCCTGTTTTAAGAATATATTTAAGACTGAAGAAAACAGGACTTTCAATGGCATACAATATATAATAATGTAAATAGTATTGGATGACTAGCTATCATTGATGGAAACTATCAATACCAAACTGCTTCTCTCTCCCCTTTTTGGTTTGCTGAAAGCTGAATCCTTAGACCGTGCTATGCAATACTGAATTTTCTTTTGGCTTTGGTCTTGTCTCAAGCATATCTACAGGTTAAGCTTATTTTTCATTCTTCTTTCCTTGCCTTCTTTTTCTTTCTTTCTTTCTTTTGCCTGAGAATATATTTCCTGATGATAATTTTTGTTACTCATTTTGTTGTTTTTTTTTTTTTTAAACAAATGTACAGGAAGGCAGCAAGAGTTGGCTTCAGAATTAAAACTATGAAATATTTTACCATTTTCTTTGTATAGAATATTGAGCTACTAGCTCAAAGTTTAAAAAGTTCTTCTTTTTTGACTAAATATTTTGTTGGGCAGTGCCTGATAAGCTTCAAAGCTGCTTTATTCAATAAAAGTATATGAACATTACAAATTATCAATGAGTCCAACAATATTGTTTCAGAGATATCTTTAGAATACGGTACCATGCTATGTTTGCTTCATGAAGCATTTTGAATTTCTGTCTTGATTGTCTTTGTATTTGGAAGAAGAAAAGTTGTATATCCTTCTGTGATAAAGACTGCAGAAAAAAAAAAAAAGATTTGGCTGTGAGGAGAGGTTGAATTTGAGAATGAATCTGCTCTTCACAGTAAATAAATGACATCTTGACCTACTGTTGCAGAATTTTTGTTAGCATGTTGAGATATTTTCATTTCATATGAAGGAAGCTTCTCAAAGGTGTTGCCTAGGATTTTTTATTGTATTAGTGTTGTGGAAAAAATCTCACCTTTGCTCAGAACAACTGGATGCAACGTAGAGCTAATTAAGATTGGAAAACCTATGTTTTAAATCTCATCAGTCTGTCATAATTAACATTTTGGATTTATTTTCATAAGTTTATGGTCTAAGGCAATATCAAAGCGAATACTTTTACAATTCAGCACCAAAGACTTGTAGAATTGTAGTTTTGTTAAAGGAAACATCTATGTGAATCCTACTAACACAAACTTAATAAGAATTCTGGGGATATTGATTGTTCCTCTCTGCAAGGGCCAGGAGCAACACATTGACTGTGGGTGACTTGAAATGGTTAATAATTTCTGAAACTACACTGAGTAAATTCACATATTACGAAATGATAAAATGTTCAGAGGAGTCTTGAAAAAGTTCTGTCTGAGTGAAGATAAGAGTTTACTCTTCCCTTGAGATACAAAGGGAAAACCCATTACTATTAAAGGCAGTTGTACACATACAATCAAAAGAGTGTTCTCTAATAATAGCTCTGTTTTAGAAATATCTGTTTTAAGACAAAGTATGCAGCACTTATTAAGCTATTGGAAATAATAAGAAATTTGCCAGTCACCAGTATTTTTATATTATCTCTTAATTTTTACACTATCCCTTCATTTCTGTTGCTTTAAGGCATTTATTTTGATTTTGTGCTCTTTTTTGGTGGATTATTCTTTCTTTCCTGTTGATGTATTTTCTTACTGAAACTTGTATCAGGAAACAAGGTTCAATCAATGTTAATATATCAAGATCGTCATTGCCTAAAAAAATTTACTCAAATTCTTTTTTTTTTTATGAGTAGAATTTTATTCTTTATCTCTTCCTTCCTCATTCTCCCCCAGTCAGGTGTCTCAGAATGGGACCATGTGAATTTAGTTTTCTAGTAACTTTCTTCTACTATTGAAAGCCCCAACAGGTGGTTGCATGACAGTCATACTACTGGGCTTAAAGTTAGAAATCTGTTCAGTGTGCAACAATTTAACACTTAGAGCAGTCCAAAATACTCTTCTGATGTTACTTTTGGAAATTTAAAGTGTAAATTTGTACCTTTTTTTCCTCTAAGAAAATTATATGTAATTGATGCTTCACTTAAATACAGATTTTCTTGATAAATATTATTTTCTTTCTAATTTGGATCTTTTTTTTTCATATTAAGAAAACTTGTGCTATGTCAGTGGGCCGTATTCTTAGCATGCCTTGCCCATTTTGGGATGACATCTGTGGCTCTGTCGTGCCATGCTACTTTACGACATCTGTGGTTACAGCAGAGAAAAATAGTGTTTGTGCAAATTTGGCCCTGGCTTTTCTTCCATAAGCAACAGCAAGTCAAGCACTGTGTTGTGGGAACTAGTACATAGGGCTTCTCAGGGAGAAGTCCCGCCTATGCAGAGTCTGTACAATGTACAAGGATCACTTAAGCCCTCGAAAGAAGGTCTGTGGTATCCCAGCTTTGGGTGGTCTCTGCATTTCCCTTCCTCTACAACACACAGCACTGCATCCTGCCAAAGGCCCTGTGCACTGCAGGGTTGTTTTTCCTTAATATATCATATTGCTCACTCCACTTCTGATTTTATATAAGACAAACTCTCTGGAAAAAAAATGTGAATATTACAGAAGAAACATGGTGATTTTCTGTATTTCTATTGATATGTAGTGTTGCCATCTAATAGTGGTTTGGGGTGGGTTTTAGTTCAGGTGTTTTTTGTTCTTTTGGGGATAGAATTTTTTGTTTGTTTGTTTTTAAATCCCTGAATTATGCTGTACTGCAGCAGCACTTTCACAAGGCTTTTGAAAGCTATGACATAGCACAGAGAACCTAGTACTCTTAAGCAATATGATGAAAAACATGCGAGTTTTTGTTTAAATTTGGAATTGAGGGTTTGGGAGTCTGCATGGTTGTGCAAGTATGTGCACACATATGTGGTGTGGATGTATGAATAGATCCTACGATAGGTCCGTTTGCACCAAACATAATCTTTTTGCTGACTTCAGTAAGTGACATCATTAATTTTGTTTACACACACACACATTATCTAGGTCGGTGCAGCATGTTTCTGAATACAATTAAAAGACTAAGTTTCTGGGTTTTTTTAAATATATATTTTGTTTTAAAAGCTTGTCTGTATTGTTCACTTATCTAAGAAATCTTGTCAAACAATCTGCAAAAACAAATTTTCAAATTTACTATTTGGTGTCAACTGTCTGTATAGTAAAGAAATGGCTTTGTCTTTGTAATTGGCAATGAAATAATAATGCTTCTAATGGGGAAAACTTCTGCCAATTTTCACACAGTGCTTTTGCTATGCATGGTATTAAGTTGGGAAAGTGAATCCTGATGCTTTTTTTTTCAGGGTCACTTCAGAAATGGGCAGCTCAGCGCACAATGCCTCCCATGGGACAAGGTTCCAAAATGCAACATTTTATGTAGAATAATCCTGTATTTACTGCAGTAGAAGATTAAATGGGCTGTGTGAGTTGGTAATGTTATATTGCACTTGTCCTGATGAGACTGCATTAGCTGCCCAAGATGCTGCTATTTTTTTAATTATTATTCTTGTTTTAAAAATAAAGCTCTGTTCTGTTAAATGTGTTTAAAACATTAAGATTACTTTGTTTCAAAATGGTCTTTGAGGAGGTGGAGGATAAGATGGGTTGTAAATTGCCTTTGCAGGGCCATAATGAAAACTTGCCTCCTTGAAATTTTGTTCAAGCATAGAATTGATGGAGCTGTGTCTTGGTTTTAAGTTGCTTTAAAAATTGTACTAAGTCTTTAAGCAGAATAAAGGTTGTTTTGAAACAGCATTTCAATTGTTGAGGCTTCAGTAAGGACTGAAACATTTATTCAACAGACTCCTTTGCTGACTTTTCCTCTATATATGTGCCCTACTTTAAAAATGCCCATAATATAGGGAACTAGAAAGCAAATTATTTCAGCTAAGTCACAGCCCTCCTTTTTACTGAACTGAATGGAGTAGCTGAGTACCTCCAAAATAGACTCATACCAACTAGTGTCAAAATGAGAGTTCTCCTAATCTCATACTCCTCCTAAAGCAGTATAATAAAAGTAATGACCTATAAGTCTGCCCTTTTATGCTGCAGATAAGATTCTGGCTCTCCTGAAATCAGTGCAAATTTTGTCACTGATTTCCATGGAGCAAGCTTGACAAACTTTGTATCCAAACCTAATCTGATAGCTGCGTGAATGTACCAGACTGTGAAAACCAATACGAGAACGAAAGATAAAGTGAGCAGGAACAGGGCAAGATCGGTTTGAGTACTGTTTCCTTGCATTCATTACTAGAATAGAGTATCTTAATTTCTTCACACCCATCTGGATTCTGCCTCAGGAGGGGTTATCCAGAGATGCCAGGCAAGCAGTCCAGAAACACAATGAGATTCCTGTTCCCATTCCAAAATCTGCCCGTTTTGCTCATTGCAGTGACATAATACCCTTGGCCAGTATCCGGGCACCACAGAACTGTAGTAGTTACTAGTAATTGCAACACTCTGACTACACCTTAGAGGTTCCTATAAAAACAGAGATTAAAAGCTACTCTTGCAGTTTTTCTCCATTTATTATAAAGTGGCGTTGGATCTCAGATGACCAGACTTTTTGCAGCTTGCCTTGTTAGTAAACTGTTTGCTTTAAATAGGCACTATTCTTTTAAATAGTTGAGCTCTTTTCTGCTCCCAGAGTATATGTTTAGGCACACAATCTCCTCTGCAACCCCAGAGCTCAACATCTAAAAATAAGGTTAGTTAGGTCATGAATCACACATCTTCCATCATCAGCTATTGGGAGGAATTATGACTGGATGATAATAATCTGCAGACCAGCAGATTTCTGGCCAGTATCATACACTGCATAGAAATCATACTTGTCAGACAGTGGAAAAAATAGTTTGCAAAAATGTCATTCTATTTTTGTTGTCTACAGACAAACACACTCCCACTTCTCTGCTTTCTTGCTGAGATTTGATGGTCATTTTTCCCTGGCAATAGGAAAAGCTGCATTCAATTAAATTTATCTTTGTGCAGTTACAAGTGGATGTGATTTTTTTTAACGGCTGACAATGCTTTTTGTGTTGTTTTTGCCTTCCCCCCCCCCCCCCGCCCCTTCTTTTTTGACTTGCGCTATGTCACATGTACAGTCATTTCTCCACACAGGTCCCTTTGTCCAAGCAGGGAAGCCCAACAGGCAGAGCAAGTGCTGGGCAGCTCTTGGCTTCTTCAACCTTCACTGAACGACTGGGCAAAGGCCTCTCACCCCTGAGGGCAGCTGAGCTGCATGCTGAGCCTGCATGGCCGGGAGACGGGCACTTCTCACGAGCAGAGTTCTCTGTGGAGCGACAGGGCAGTGCGGGGGACGGTGAGCAGGGCAGTCCCTCAGGGAGCAGGGGCAGTGTGCACCTGCACTGGGACTGCTAGCAGTTGTGCACAGAAAGACACAACCTCCCAATGCCCTTCATGGCTGCTCAGTGCTATCTGAGAAGGGTGGCATGCAGGCCTGGTGAATGGCAGCCACCCTAACATGGCAGACTGAGCACAGCATGGCAGACAGTGAGGTAGGGCCTGGTGACAGCCCTCCTGCCAGGCCCTGTGCTGCCTCCTCACTGTTTGCCGGCATGACATGGCAGCAGGCAAGAGGCGGAGGAGAAGGAGAAGGAAGAAGATAGCTCGGTGACGCAGCCCTCCTGTGGGGCCTGTGCTGTCCCCTCACTGCCAGCCAGCACAACACAGTGTCAGGCAGGAGGAGGAGAAGGATGGTCTGGTGACACAGCCCTCTCATGGGCCTTGTGCCTCCCATGTGTCCCTCACTGCTGCAATAGCCCCACAGGAGGACCCCTAGCCCACTGCGTCATGAGGGCACTTTAGGACCCACGGCAGTGATACAGCACCTGCCAGATGCCTCAAGATGTCTGTCTTTATGGGACATCTGTGTATCTTAAGATTTCACACACACTGTACAGGCCGGGCAGACCATCTTTGCGGCAGTAAGGGGGCTGTCTTCCTCTTTGGGATGGCAAAGTGGATGCCTTCCTCTTTCTCTGATACCTGCACTGTAGGGGCACCTACTGCGGCCATAGGCTGGGAGACCAGACCCAGCAACAGCAGCAAGACTTGGCCCAGGGTGGATCTTCTGCCTCTCCATGGTGCTTGTGTCATGCAACTACCACAGGACCTGCATCCAAAACAGGCCCTTATCTAGAATTTGAAAACTGAGAGACTGTTAAACAATTTCAAAGCTTCCCCAGCTAAAAATAAGGGGATGAATAACCAGCTGTGCTTTTGCTGCAGGATGGGTACTCGGGAAGGCAGTGATTTCAGTCAGACTTCAGTTGCACAAAAGGCACTACACCTTTCACGATGGCCCTGACACAACGGAAAACAGTGACTGTGGGCGCTGTGTGTCGAGAAAAGTTCTGCTAAATCCTTTTTATTAATCTCTGTAAGGACCTGTGTCCTCAAATATGGAGACTGTCAGAAATAGAAACTCTGTGGGGACGTTCTGGATTCTGGGTAAACAGGCATGAATCAATCAACCACTATTCAAACTTTGGCTAATCTATGTAGAGACCAGAACTTTAACCTCCAAACAAAAATCAGATAACCAGAAAAGTCCTGACAATTCTTTGAAAAATCAGAGTTATTTTACCCTCTGCTGTGCCCAGACGATATTTACTGCCAGGACTGGATTGCATGGACACTTCCTGCCTTCTTTCTCCATGTTTTCTACCATGAAGAAAATACCTTTGCATAATAAAAAGGAGGCATTTAGGCTACCGATTTAAATAGGCAAATACTTCCAAAATAAAGATTTAACACAGAGCACACAAAATCATTTAAACTTATCATCTTCAGGTCTTTGAACAAATAATACTGACAAAACCAGACATGAATACAGTTTATTCAGACAGTGGTTTCACTATCATATGTCTCATATTGCTGAATCCTAAGAAAACCAAAGCTTCAAAAGAAAAATAATGAATCCATACCTAGGAACACTTCTTCCTTCACAAATATTTTCTTCCTATATATGTTTTATTTTCTTCACAAACCTTGTGCTTTGTGTAAAACAAGTGTTATGTGAAGATTTCTGTATGATTTCCTCCTCATGTTTTACTTCATATTAGAAATCTGAAGTATTTCTGCAGAACTGTCTACATGGAATTAATTGAAACAGCCAGACTGAGTCAACGTTTTTGTGACATGCCTGAAGGGAAATGAGCTGTTGCTTGGTGTGACAGAGTGGTACATCACGTTTGCCTTTCCAGTACCCAGGCAGTTCTTCATGCTGATACCACCTTTCGCTCTGTCCCCCAAAACTGTAACTGTACCCAAGGCTACAGACTTAAACTCTTCCCACCTTAAAGCTTGCTATAGCAACTCTCAGTGGCTTGTATGTTGTGAGGCTAAGTGGGAGTAAAGACCTGAGAGAGCCTAAAATGAAAATAGTAGAGGAATGTAAATCTAACAGCTGTCAGAGCTGGAATCAGCCACAACATACCAGGGGGGACAGCGGTGAAGGGGACAGCCTCGCCTCTCATTGCAGCCTCTGGGCAGGTCACACACTGCAACATACTGAAGCCAGGGTCACAGGCACCTTTCTCCTTCCCTGTGAAATCCATGTTGGAAAAATATTCCATTGGATAACAGCTGCCACATAAAAACACCAGCAACTTGCATGCAGATAACCTGCAACTCTCTCTCAAGCCTCCTTTTGGCTCTTCCCCATTTCAGGAAGGCTGAAATTGGACATTTTGAGGTATGATTCATCTCACCTAATTTTAAGCACCTAGAAGGAAGGCTTATCATCTAAGACAGCTGGCAAAGCTCTCTTCACAGAGAGAGACAGGCAATTCCTCAGAGTGATTCACCCCACCTACCTTAGGCACTATTCTTAGGGAAGAGTGACTCATGCTCTGGAATCACTCCATTGACTGTAGCGGGAGCCCAGACAAGGGGCTCACACCAGACAAGTAACTTCAAGGTGGCTAAACTCAATTTTTCCCTTGCTGATAGACAATTCAGTTTCAATTGTTCTGATACTAGCTGTGATATCCCCTACTCTTAGCCCTAATGAGAAGGAAGAACTAATTTTTCACAGAAAGCTCATCTGGTTTCTAGAATTTAGATCTTTAATAATAACTCTAAAGATGTCAGGAAGGCTAGAAAACATCCCAGGCCTTTATTCTTCTTGGAGCTGTAGTGCTGTGACTCCATGCAGAAGATGGAGAATGAGTCATAATGCAAGGGATACTGACAGCTTCTATGCCTTCTGTTCTCTTCCATGGGCCTTGCAAGGGCCTAACAAACTCCCTGTGTGGAAACTGTCTTCTGGGGAATAGTCTTCCTCTTGACAGTCACTTGATCAGCTGAAGAGACACGGATAAAGATGTTGCTGGTCTTCCAAGCAAAATCATTTTGTTAATCACCCCATCTGAATTTCCCTTCTTACCGAGGGGATACCTATGGAATTTGATTTTCTTTCTGTCCATCCATAGCCAAGAATACAGGCTGGGAGAGTAATGAGAACAAAACCAAGACAGGAATGCCTTTTTCATACTACTTTCCAGCCAGCCTGGGTTCTATCTCAGAATGGGAGCACTGTGTGAGATTTCCCATGCATCTTGAACTGGACAATTCAAAGTGGTGGCAGGTGCTGCAGTATTTTCTGGGTGCTACACTGTATGCATAGTGCAGTTAAAACAAGCATTTTAGTGGAGAATGCTCTGCCACAAAAGGCCTGCAGACTGCCCGCTGCGCAGGGAATCAGACTGCGTGGCCTCGCAGAGCCTCAGGGACTTCAGCAGGTACAGGCACTTGTAGGGTCAGACTGCAAGGCAGTAACAAAATTCTGGGGAGATGCTTCCAAAGACTTGGGATGAAAGAGAAGAAGATATTATGCAAGTTTCTGTTACTCTACTGAGAGCAGGCAATGTAAACAAGAAAAACATAGACTATCTCACAACCAATGAACACCAGGAGTCTTTGAGATATGTGAACAAGAGCCTCGGGAAGGGTTCACAATATTCCTACTTTTTTTTTTTTTTAATGGACTTCGTAAGCATTTGGACAACAAGTCTCCAAGATCAACTGTTTTTTCTCTGAACTTTGAAAATGTGACTGTCTATCATAAAATATATGAAAATGGGATATGTCCTTCTGGGTGGATGATAAAAGCTCATTTTTACGAACAGCGTAACAAGAAGCCTGCCATTATCTCCAAAAGTTCATCCTCTAGACAGCAGGTGAATAAATGTACACCCACTTGCTTGGCTGAGCATGAGGAGGAAAAGAGAATAAACCAAGAAAAAAAGTACCATTGGTGAAAAATCTTGCACAACTAAATGATGCTGACATTTCAAAATATTTTGATCTTTATCACTGCTAACAGCATTATTAAAACTGAAATCTTTCCATGGCCTGTTTTCCACAGTAATCTTCGCATTGACAGTAGAGCAAGGCCAGTCCCCTATTAACCAGTAGAGAAAACGTCTCTCATCTCGCTGGGCCACACGGGCTTCCAGCAGGGTGCGGCCACAGGCCGGACGCGGCTTGTCTCTCATTACCACAAGTCACTTGGGGTGCACGTACCCTCTCTTGGCCTGCTCTGTGTGCCAGATCCTGGGTAATGCTGTTCTAAAACAGCCATTTTCAGAGCAAGGCAAAGAAAAGGAAAGGAAGAATTGCTATTAATTTCATGTCGTTTTAATATACAGAAGAAAACATCCTCTAACTGCCATCCTCCTTCTACTTTTTAAACTAATTTGTCTCATGAAAATTGTGAAAAATAACAATTGCCACAGGCTTCTTGAGAAATGCTGAGAAATCCATGTCAATGCCTTAAGAAAGATGTAACCATTTTTCATGAGTGAAACAGACTGCTGCTGTCTTCCAGAGAAGTTATTCCGGAACTTGAGAAGCAAGTCTACCAAAACTCCATCACTGTGTCCCATCCTAATTGAATGTACCCACGATCTCTAGATCAGATTTGCTTGGTTCATCTTCATTCAGAAGCAAAGACTGTGGTCTTTTTGATTGCACCCTAATACTCCTGTGTCTCACAGAAGGACCAGCTGAAGTGGGCAAAAGCTGGGTTTTTCCTGCGGCAGCTTTGTTGTGGGGAAAAGTGGCACCTAAGCTATGCCTGATAGGAACTCAAGATGTAGCTGAGGGACACGACTGAACAGAAATGCAAAGAAGATGTGCTCATAGTTTTTGGTAAATATGCAGCCTTCTCTACATATGCATCTCTAGGCCAAATTCAGTACATATGCTGTCTTTGTTGAACTGCCATCTTTTTAGCTCACTTGAAGCTGAACTACAGGACTGTGGGCTCCCTAGTATAACAATAATGGGTACCTATGGCTACTAATCCCACCAGATATAGTTTGCATCTGAAGTCTCTCAATAACCTTTAGCCCTTTAGCTTCTGAAATGAACCTGGCTCTAGAGCTTTGAGACCTGGCTCCTACTGAGATAAGGGGACCAAGAAACATGGAAAAATAACTTTGCTTCCAATGTTTTCCTGAGGCCTCTGTTGTCAGTGGGTCAAATTCACGGGAGATCTACTTGAATGAAAGTGGATGGGGAAAAGGCATTGATTTATGACAAAAATTGTTAATGAGTAGCTTTTCTATCCACCAAGCCTTCTAAAACCATGGATTTATTTATCTCTTGGCTCAGCACACAAATAGTGCAGTACTTGTTCAGCAAAGACAAATCTCACTAAAAATACTCACTATTTGATATGAAACTCCCACATGGGAAAATCTTTTTCGCTGTTGAGAATGAAAAGCAGGACTCTACCTTCCATCTAAAATAGCTCATTGGTTAACAGTGTCAGTGCTTATTTAGCCTATGTAAGGTCTAGGAGAGCCAAAGTCTCTGGTAAGCAGGGGTTGGAATCAGGGATCTGGCATCCTAGGTGAGTACTTCTCCCACCAGAGTGAAGAATTAGCTTTAATTGACTGCTGCTGTTTTATACTGTATAAATAACAATAAATAAAAATATTCATTGAGATAAAGAAAACTGATTACGGTACCCAGTTACTATGTTCCTTACCAGAGACAAGAGAGGCCTAAATTCACATCCCTCCTTAAATGATTATTCAATCTATATAGCACCAGGTCTCAAGCTTCCAGAAAGCTAAGCACACTGTGTAGCTATAGAGATGCTCTTGTTTTCCTCTAGTCAGGTTTATTTCTTGGTTCTTTACTGAATATTACAGTTCAAGAAGTGGTATCTAGATCATAATTATTTTTAGGTCAATACTCAGATTTCAAGGCTTAATTGGGTGGTGATGTGAGTCTGGCTTTGGATTCTCAAGGACCAAAATCTGGGAGTTGTTTTGCCATGCAAAACTGTGTCATATAACTGAAAAAATCACAAAGCTTCTGCTCTGAACAGAGATAACTCAAAAACAGAACAGGAAACCAAGCCCAACCAGATCTGACCGAGACCCAGAAATCAGACTGGTGTTTTCATAACTGTGCTTTATCCACCCAAAAATCAAAGGTGTTTTAGATCCTCATTTTGGTTTTGCTCATTTTTACTAAAAAGCTCAATACTATCTAGCCTCGTGGATCAGAAACATGAGAATGTGAACTCAGCAATAACAAAAAGGCCAGTAAATGCATTAGAAGCTTATGTGTCTCTAAAATTGCGTTAACTAAGTTAACTGTTTGCAAATGACAAATCAAAAAAGAAAGACCTTTGCATCTTCAGTTTCAAAAGAAACCCCTCCCTCCAGATTGCTCCAACCCCAGCACAAATTTATGCCAACTAGAAATAAACTAATTTTGTGGTAGGGCAGTGTCTGCAAAAATCTCTTTTTGATTCCATCTAATCCTA